>NW_003314268.1:3206250-3550437 GCF_000143415.4 Selaginella moellendorffii
AGTAGGGATAGTGGGTAGGTCGGGCATGGCCGACCAACCTGAGGCATAGTCTAGCTCCTGCTTGCGTGCCTGTCCTTGTTCTGCGTCCGGCTTGGGTCTAAGCCCAAGTTCCATTCCATGCTAGCTGGTGGAGTACCCATATCCTCACGTTAGGCCACCGGTATGCCGAAATAGCGCCAGACTCCGTTTGGCTTCGTTTTGCGTGTTGGTCCTGGCATTGGGATGCTGGTTGCTCTAGGACTGTTCCAAGTCGCTCCGGGCTCCTGTCCCTTCGCTCCTTGGGCTATATGCTCGGGAGTTGCTCCATGGTCCGGTTCCATCACTCCTTGGCGTCACGCTTGGGAGTTTGGCACCGTTCCTTCATTCAGTGGCCCAAGGCCCTGAACCTCGGGTTCCTATGGACACGTGGCACGGACACGTGGTATGTGACACGTGGCATCTGTCACGTGGCACAAAGAGGGTTTAGGTTCCGCTTCGTGGTGTTATCCTATGGTAAATCACCATAGGATAAAGGGTCAAAACCACTTCATACCCTTAGTGTAAATTTCACCTCATATCTGGTTTGGTATGGACGGTGATGTAGCGGATTATGTCCGTTCCTGCCCTATATGCCAGCAATGTAAGCGCAGAACTGAGAAGCAGGCTGGAAAGTTGCAGTGCATTCCAGCACCAACATGGCCATTTCAAAGTGTGACACTTGATTTCGTCACTTGTTTGCCGAAGTCTAAGGGTTATGATACTTTGATGGTGGTTGTGGATCGGTTGTCAAAGATTGCACACTTCATTCCAACTGTGGGAACAGTAAATGCGAAACAAGCAGCAAAGCTCTTTTTCCATGAAGTAGTGCGAGTTCGTGGTCTTCCTGAAGAAATGATCTCAGATAGAGATTCGAGGTTTACGGGGAAGTTTTGGGGAACCCTATTCCAGTTGTTTGGTACCAAGTTGAAGTTTAGTACGGCTTATCATCCTCAAACTAATGGGCAGACCGAACGCGTGAATGCTTAAGTTGAGGATTATCTGCGGTACTATGTCGCGGCGGACTAACGCGACTGGGTTGAGCATTTGGATACAGCAGAAATTTGTTATAACAACACATTTCACAGTGCTATAGGCTGTTCTCCATGGGAGATGTTGCAAGGGAATGCTCGTGGGGTTCCTCAACAGATCATTGTCCCGAAACCTATGACCGAAGTGTTGGTCCCAGCCGTGGAAACTTATGCGGAGCAGCTACGCCAAGGTTGGTCTAAAGCTACTGAGGCGATGGGCAAAGCTCAGGATAGGTATCGACGTGATAAGGATCAGCACCGTCGGGATGTATCCTATCAAGTGGGAGATCAAGTGTGGCTATCTTCCCGACACTTGAACATTAAGGGTTCTTTGTCTCGGAAGCTCTTGCCGAGATATGTTGGACCCTATCGGGTGTTAAAACGTGTTGGTGATGTATCCTATAAGTTGGATCTTCCGGATGAGTTATCTAAGCTACATGATGTGTTTCATGTCAGTTTACTGGCACCATATCATGCTGCTTTGGAACGCTCTACGGATATGATAAGAGCAGAGCAGGGTCACCTCATAAGAGTAGCACAGGTTCGATTCCCATTGATTAGTAACTACTTAAAAGTATAATATACCCTTGAGCAAGGTATATTCCTACCCTTAAATTTGAAATTGTACGTATTGGGCATCCATACGTACGTCTTTCCTCTTGTGTGGTGTATCCACGGACGAAGGTATCCACCGTGGGACTACAGTACGGGTGGATGACTAGTTGCCTCACATGGAATAGCTGGTTTACACAATGGAAGGATTGGTAGATTAAGTGCGGAAATGGAGGTGCTAGTTCCCCTTGGCTCAGTAGGGGTTGTTAGTCAATAGTCAATGAGGACATTGACATCTCTGAAGGGGGGGTGAGTGTAGCGCATGTGATCATGGGATGAGATTTGGATATACTGTCACCGTGGATCCTTGGAACCTTGGGGGATAAATGGGGATAAAATAGCCACTAAGGGCTCTCTCATCAAGCAATTGCCCCTTTTCCAGTTGGCTTAAGGGGAGAGAGATAAGGTGCGCTACAGCTCTCATTGATCTTGATTTGGTTTTGGTGGCCCTGCGCCTTGGCTAAGAATGTGTAAACAACCAAAGGGAACGACTTGAGAGACGGTCCATGGGGTTCAAATATAGAGGGAAAGGGCCCATGAATAAGAGTGCACCCCCTTTTCCAATTGGTTAAGGGTCTTGGGATATTTGGGTTAAGCGTCCTTGGGTTTGAATAGTACTGGGTTGGGTGACCTCCCGGGAAGTCCAAACTTAGGAGTTTACATTTGGTATCAGAGCGGTCTCGGGTCCGACTCTGTTGGTTGGCTAGGGAATCACACCACATGTTGATTGACATCTGGCTGGTCCAGTTTGCTCCCGCTGGGCTCGACCCGAGGGGTAGGGTGTCAAGAGAGCGGGGCTCTCGGGAGAGCTGCGGCTCTCAGCTTCCGTTCACGAGGGCGTGAACTTGCAGGGAAGCGTGGTGGATTGTAAACAACCAAAGGGAACGACTTGAGAGACGGTCCATGGGGTTCAAATATAGAGGGAAAGGGCCCATGAATAAGAGTGCACCCCCTTTTCCAATTGGTTAAGGGTCTTGGGATATTTGGGTTAAGCGTCCTTGGGTTTGAATAGTACTGGGCTGGGTGACCTCCCGGGAAGTCCAAACTTAGGAGTTTACAGAATGGTGATGTTCAACTTAGTTGTTTGAAGTTAAGATGTTAGTACCCGTACTATAGCTTTATCTATGAGGAGGTTGTGTACCGATATGAGTCCATCTCATGGTTTTCACTTTAGTTTCGACTGAGTGTTGATCATGCATAGCTAGCCTCTTCAAGGCATGCTCAGAGCTAGTGGCTAAATGTTTTAGTGAGCTTATTGCGGTTGAGTTAGATTTGAGTGGTCATTTATTTTATGCTTGTCTATGAACTTTTATCTTGTACCTGGGGTATTATGTTCATATTGGCCAAGTATATAACTTGATGATAAGAGTTAGTGTTTGGGTTTTGTGAAGGCAAGTTGAGGAGTGATTGTTAGTTGCTTTGCGACTAGTGATTACTTATAAACTTCGTAAAGGACTGTTGACACTTGCTTTGCTCGATGATGATTTAGCAGTGATGGGCTTGCTTTACTGGATGGTGTTGCGAAGGATCATGTCGTTAGACTTACATGAGATTTTCATGTTGGCATGTCGACTCTACCTCTGTTGATATCATTTGGTTACATTTAGTCCGTAGTGTTGGATTTCATTGAGTCTTGGATGTGGTGAATCACTCCTTGATGATGTGTTATCTGTAGCTGAGTGTTGCTGAAGGATTGGTCTCGAATACTAACTAAGGTATTTTCGACTTTGGTTAGCTTGGTTGCTAGGAAGTTTTGGGTGGTGATTCACTTTTGCTTTCTTCTAGTTTTGTTATGGTGTTGATGGCATTGAAGTGATGCCTTGTCGTTGACATTGTTGACATTGAGATTCGAGTGAAATGAGATATCCTTCCAAGGATTGATATTGAGTTTCATTAGTCATGATGAAAATAGTGTTGATGATTTGGCTTTAGCTTTGTGTTGTTGGCATTCATGCATTTGCTAATTAACAATTGTGTTGACGTTCAAATGAACTGAGTGGCAAGTTGAGTTAGCTGTGTTCTAGACGAGATTGCTTAGTTGAGGTTGAGCTTTAGCTTTTCTTTAAAAAGTGATTTAGTTAAAGACAATGCTACCTTTATGAGAAGAAGAGTTAGTGATTGGTATTGAAGTGATTGAATCCTTGTTGGATTTCAGTTGGGATATATCGATAATTGATGATCTTTTTTGTGCTTGTTATGAGGTGAGTTACGTCTTGCTGTAGATGGATTCATGGAGGATCAATTTGGTGATCACTTGTTGAGCATAGCTCCATTGTGCTTAGCTTTTGGATTGATGCAGATATGCTCTTCATTAGCTTTGGCATTATGAAGTTTAGCTTATAGATGTGTTGAGGAAGATATTGTGAGTTGCATCACGATTTCTTCTTTAGCATTGAAGTTAACTTTTATGAAACTTGTGATCATTATTAGGCAAGACTTGGCTATAGGCTTCTTCGAGGTTTTGGTTCCTTGAGTTTTATGCTCATTGTTCCTTTTATTAGAAGTTGTTGGGGAAGGCATTTTGGCTCCTAGCTTCAATGTTTAAGTTAGTATTTGCATCTAACATTCATTAGTGATGATTGACTATCATCTAGGATAGTTGATTATCCTTGTCAAAAGGTTTTGCTTGATTATTGTTAGTATAGAATGATTTTCCGTTCTTCAGAATGGTGGATTCCTTCTTAGACAATGATTATGCATCTTTTTATTGATGGGATGATTGATGATCTTCCATGATGGTTAGTTGTTCTCTTTGATAGCTTATGGCTTTTCGCAATACTACATGTTCTTTATGGTTTGCTCTAGATTGGTCTCTTGGTTTTGAGACATCAGTAGGATGTTGTTGACACTTGCTAAAGCAACTTGGATTCCTTTGTATTGTTGACCGGGATCTATTCAGCTTGGCTGGTGCGATGGTTGGCATGACTAAGCGTTTATTGGTTCTACCACATTCATTATGTAATGTTGATAATTGTTTGAGTTAGTTCTGATAGATTGGGATGTTATTTCCTTTGGGTGATACATTCACGAACATTTTATTTGCCAATCAATGATACTTTGTGTTCTTTGAGTTATCTTTAGTAAGTTGTTTGGCATACTGTCTACCATCTTCGGTAGTTAAGTTTCATCATTGAGTTTCCTTGATGATATAGTTGCTATTGAATTTTGTTGGATGGTGAATCCTATGTTTTCCAAAGTTAGTGATCTTGGTGGTTCCTATACTCAAATACTGATTTATCGGATGATAACTTACTCGAGTCAAATAGTCAGAAGCAATAATAACATACTCATTGCCAACAATCGACCGTGGAAAAGGTCTTATAAAATCAAATGCCACCAACTCAAACAGATGGGAAACTGCAATTGACTTTAACTATCCTTCCACAGCATGAGAGGGAGTATTACGAGCTTGGCACCAAATGCAGCTACGCACACACCGGATAATATCACGTCGCATCTCCGGCTAATAGAAAGACCTGCACAACTTCTCAGTTACACGACGATGTCCCATATGCCCATCTAGAACAAGAGAATCATGGTAGGCATGGAGAAACTGCAGAATAAAGATAGAGGGCACCACCAGCCGTAAATGATCATTAGGATCCGTCCCCACAAAATAAAGAAGGCTGTCGTCAAGGCGATATTAAGAATGTAAATGTCGGAAAGGCAAGTCATCAGTAAGTGATGCAGGATTCTCAAACCTATCTTGAAGCTTTCGAATCCACAGCTCAATCTTTTGAGCCTTGCGAACCTCAGCAAGAGAAGGTAGATCTTGCTCTACACCTTGTGGACACTAAACGTCAAGTACAGCAACCGTCAATGACACAAAATCCTCATCTAGAAAATCCATAGATGCAGGAGCAATAGGCTCGTCAGCAACATGAGAAGAGAATGGAGAAGGAAGAGGAGCTTGAGAAAGGGCATCAACATCAACCATAGAACTCCCTAGGCGATGAACAACATCAAAATCATATATCTGAAGCTTCAAAACCCATCGAGCAGTACGACCAACTAGGTTCTTCCGCTTCAATAATGAAGTAACGGCAGCATGGTTACCTTCAAGTAACGTCTGAGAACCATGTAAATATGCATGAAGTTTCTCAAAACCCTAGGCTACTACTAAACACTCCATGTCTGTCGTGAAGTAGTTCATCTCCGTTGGTCGTAATGTACGGCTTATATACGCAATGGGATGGCGCTGACTAGGCACACTCAAGCTCTTTTGCATCAACACACCTCTAAGACCAATATCAGAAGCATCCACATGCAAAATAAAAGGTCGAGTGTAGTCAGGGTATGCCAAAACTGGAGGAGTCATCAATAGCTCTTTGAGATCCACATACGCCCACTCACAATCTAGAGACCAGATGAAAGATGACGTTGATGACTTCAGCAACGCTTGCAACAGTGTAGTATGATTAGAAAGATGATCCACAAAACGACCGAGATACTGCACCTTGCCCAAGAAGCGCTACACATCATTCACACACTTCGGAGTAGGAAACTTTAGAACAGCCACAAGTTTGTCAAGATCAACTTGCAAACCCTCATGAGAAATACAGTACCTAAGATAAGTTGTGTTCTTGGACCCAAATACACACTTCAACCGCTTCAACTTTAAACCAACGTCACGTAGCCGATCCAACACTTTATAAACATCATGAACGTGCTCCTCCCATATCCCCTCTGAGTGGATCAAAACATCATCAATGAAGTCAGCAGTCACCTTCGGCATATCGCAAAGAACTTTGTCCATGTAGCACACGTGGTTTTTACCCTTTATCCTATGGTGATTTACCATAGGATAACACCATGAAGCAGAATCTAAACCCTCTTTATGCCACGTGATAGATGCCACGTGTCATATGCCACATGTCCAAAGGAACGTGGTGTGGAACCCGAGGTTCAGAGCCTTAGGTCACTAAACGAAGGAACGATGCCAAACTCCTAAGCATGGAGCCAAGGAGTGATGGAGCCGAACCATGGAGCAACTCCCGAGCATAAAGCCCAAGGAGCGAAGGGACAGAAGCCCGGAGTGACTTGGAACAGTCCTAGAGTAACTAGCATCCCAATGCCAGGACCAGCATGCAAAACGGAGCCAAATGGAGTCTGGTGCTATTTCGGCATACCGATGGCCTAACGCGAGGACATGGGTACTCCACCAGCTAGCATGGAATGGAACTTAGGCTTAGACCCAAGCCGGACGCAGAACAAAGACAGACACACAAGCGGAAGCTAGACTATGCCTCAGGTTGGTCGGCCATGCCCGACCTACCCACTATCCCTACTATACATTTGGAACCCCCCCCCCCGGAGGAACACACGCTTTGGGCTTTCACCCCAAGCCTCCCTTAGTATCAGGAGTTCGTCTCTGGGACAAGCTCAAAATTTACTAAATATGGAATGGCGCTAGATTGCGAATTTGGACACGGGACAAGCACCATTGTGTTCAGGCCAATCTCTACATTCCGTAGATATGCCAAATGAACAACTCTAGACACTTTCCATAAATAACATTTGGGACCAAAATAAGACTAATACAAAGGGCATGATAGTGAGGGTGTTTAGCAGACACGGTAAGCTATCATGTAGTGATATTGAAGGACCAATCTCAATACGCGAGGGTTCTTGTCACTAGCCAGTGCAAGACAAAATGAGACGGGAACTCCTTACCAGGCTAAGTATGTTTAGCTAATAACACGTAGGAATTCCGTCTTTATGCTCGTCCGGTCTAAGTACACTCGAAATGCCCAGTTAACTCCACTAGCACAAGAGGGACTGATAAAGGGTCCAGCAATACTGACCTCCTGCCGTTGTGGCAGTAAGGAAAGAATGTCCATAAGGACTAGTCGACAGGTAACTTTCGATACCCGAAGTCATATTCGCGACACTCTCCCACCCTAGGGAAGATCGACGTCCTCGTCGATGCATACTCATGTCTAGAATACCGCCAAGGAAACAACTCCAGAAAAAGTTCATGGTACTCACACTATGTGAGAAATGCACCAACTTAAATGAGTTAGGGTAACCTCTTTGTCTAATGCGGATGTGCTACCAGCTCAGACACCTTCTAGCCATCGCCGACAAGGAAATGACCAACGGAGTTAACCACCCTTGCTGCTCTGGGTGTCACCCAACTTACAAAAGTGTGATATGCCCCTACCCGCAAGGACATAGAGAGAGAAGCCAGAGGCCCTAACCCTCATGAGCAAAGAAACCAAACCTATCGGTAAGGTTTAGATAGACTACTGTAAACAGGCAGTTAGAGTTGTTTACGCGGTCATGCCCTTTCAACGGAATAAGGAACATCGATAGAAAGGTGGGTTATGTGACCAGTCGACAGTAGCTACCCCATGACGAGAGATTTCAACATCATACAAAGTGCCGAAGCCAGTCTGCCTATACTGGCCCAAACTCAAAGATCAATAGATGGACAATATCAAGGTCATAAACATTGGGTGGAAGTTGGTGCTCTTGCTAGTGCCTCTGCAACTGCTGTGAATACTTCCTCCTCAATCGTGTGGTGTTCCAGCATTCTTGTTCAAAGCGGGTTCTTTCGGATAATGGTCCCACATTTATGGCTGAGGCATTTCATGTTTTGACGTCTCGATTGGGGATACGCCACACTTTCATGAGTGCTTATCATCGACAATCAAACGGTCTGGTGGAACGGCTCCTTCGGACATTCAAAGGGATGATTGCGAAGTATGTGAACTTTCAGCATTTGGATTGGGATGGTTATTTGCCGTCTCTTCAGTATGCATATGTCACAAGGGTGTAGAGTTCTGTTGGTGCTTCACCATATAAACTCCTATATGGTCATGATCCAATATTACCAACGGAGTTAGGTTTACCTTCGCGATTGCCACGAGCTGCCGATGCTAAGTCGTGGGATCAGTATTTGACGAGCATTCTTCCATTTGTCCAAGTTGAGTCTGCCATACACTTAGGCCGCGTACAAGTGGGACAACAACAGCACTACAACTCCCATCATCGTCCACTTGTGGAGTATAATGTGGATGATTTGGTGTTAGTCCGTTTTCCCCATCTTACGGTACGTGGTTTATTTAAGGGGCTCCTTGCGTAGTGGAAAGGACTATATCGGGTGTTGCGGCAAGTTGGACCACAAGTTTATAAAGTTCAGTGTGACGTCTAGCAAGCCAATCTTTCAGAGATTGTGCATGTGCAACGGTTGAAATGCTTCATACAAAGGGATCAGGAGCAATTAATACCACCTACAGATATGCCGATGCCTCCTCCTGACGTTCCTCTAGATCTCAACCCATCTACAAGAGAACTTTGATGGGCTTTCATTATTCTGAGAGGAGGGGATGATGTGAGGGCCAAGTGTACAGCTACAATGCCGTATACTAATATTAGCATAGTGGGATTTTAGTAGCCATCGGATTGGTTTCAATCCGGACCACTTGCTCCTGTATATAAGCTAGGGTTTTTGGGCTAATTGATATGTACATTTTCTGTATTCCCTTTCCATATTCCAAGCACTCACAAAATCTTATATTCCATAGTATTAAAAAAGATTTTAAAGTATTATTGTTTAATCAAATACTGCATACATTATCATAGTTTTTTTGATAATTGTAAAAAGGGTTCTTGCGTCGGAATTTGATTCCAATCTCAACATTGTCTTCCCGATCCCAAGCTCCGCACGAGGAACATCCGCATCAATTCCTTCGATGATAATTTCAAAAAGCTTGTTGATGAGATGCTGGCGTGATGTACAGGTATGTTCTTCGTGAATTTCATCACTGTCAAACGCTGGCATGCTTTGTTTTCTTGTCTTTCTTTTCTTTTTTGCCAGGACAGACGGAGTAGGCTTGTCCGCCTCCGCTCAATGCCAGCATCAATGCCAGGCTCATGGCCTTGAATCCCGAGGGCGAAAGAGGCAACGCCAAAGAGTACGTAATTGCGAATCCAATGATTGTCAAGTTTGGGAAAGAGCGAGAAGCTGATAGAGAAGGATGTCTATCTTTTTACAGCGCTCAAGCCGATGTCAAGGTACTATTCCTTTGTACGTAGAGAGTCTCTTTTATGGTTCGTGTCTTTGTTTCCAGAGACCGATATCGAGTCGAAGCTCAAGATATCAACGGGAAGAAATTCGGTACCACCTTCAGGGGCTGGACTGCTCGAATTTTCCAACATGAGTATGATCACCTGGAGGTCAGGTCTCGTTTGGTTTCTTTTGTGCAGACATCAAGGTGGCCGTGGTATTTGTTCGCATAAGGTGTCCTCTACATCGACCGGATGACTCCAAAAGCATTGAAATCCATTGGACGAGAACTTTTGGTACTTTTGCCTGTAGAGATTCCATAGTTGTATGTGCCCTCATGTCCGCTTTGTTTACAGAATCTGAAAGAGGAGTTTGAGAAGAGGACTGGGACGCCTCGTCCCGAGTCGGTTAAAGACAAACTGTTAAGCTCAGAAGCGTCTTGAAATGCAAAGTGTTTGATTCTGCTGCTCGGTTCGATTACGTTATTTGCGCTCTGTTTTCAACTTACCGGAAATTTCAGCTGACGAAGAATAATAAGTGTAAAAGCGCTGAAGATAGAATCTAACCGAGCGGTGAGCGCCTTGCTTTTATTTCCATCGTAGAGAGTTGAACTTTTCTCCTTTTCTTTTCTTGTGTGATATTCTTTCAGAGTTGCTGTCGAAAATCCCGCGCCACACAAACTACCATTTGAAAGCGATATGGCCGAACTTCATATCATCCTGGTTAACGCTGAGAAGAGAATCAGAGCACTGACTGCCTCCAAAACGAAAAGGCCAGAAGAAGAAAGTCACAAACATGGGAAATCCATTGGGCAGGCCTTTTGTGTCCCCTCTCTCGAGGAGCCCAAGGAGGAGCTCTTGTTTCCGAAGTTCTTTCATCTCTGACAACGCAAGGCTCACGCAATGCAGTTCCGAGGAAGAGTTGTGGCCTTCACGGATTGACAGATGGAGATTTAGCACTCCAGGTGATGACCTTTCTATTGGCTCAAGCACTTCAGCAAATTTCTGTCAGATTATCGGTCGTCTTAGAGAGAGAATTTGGAAGTCCCATCTCTCGGACCTTTGGGACGACTTCGTTATTCTCCAGGTGCTTTAATTCACGCAAGATACTCGAGCAACGTTGCGGCAGAAAGAAAGTGCAGAGCTCCGGGCAGGAAGTGGTCCGAGTCTTCCGGATGTTTATCACGGAAGCGCGAAAATGCGGATATGTCCGAAAAGCAGTTGTATCACACAGGGAAGGCCGAGTCACGACTCAGGAATCCAAACGCAACAACAGAGGTGGCTGCGAAAGTTCCGAAAGATCAGCGTCCGGAATCGTGGGAAGCGACTAGACGACGGCCACGACGTTGAGATCGGCGTGGAAGGCTAGCAGGCAAAGTGGGCGCTAATCTCGTGTTTTTGCAAAAACTTGCAGGAGGATACGTGCGGGATTGAAGTTTCCGCAGTTGCCGAGTGTTGTGGTAAGTCGGAATTTCATTTTTAAAGCTATCCTCTTATTCTTCTCTTCGCTCTTGATCTTCGACATTGTGAGGCTTTTTCCAGTATGGGCACTAGTGTTGCAGATGATAGAAGCTATCTCGTAGCACACTATACGAGTGTGTGGTCGTACCTGTGGCCTCACATCTCGCATTCTTTGGAAGTCGGGAGTGTGAACTTGGATTGGAGAGCGAGGTGTTCTCTGTTTATGCTCTGGAGCGTGAGGTCTGTCTCCCAACCGCTGAAGCACTTTGGAAGATGGGCGGAGAAGGCAATTAACCTTTGTGCAGCCAATGAAGGAATTCTCAAGGAAGAAATGCATAATACAGCACCCCTCACTCTTACGTGGTTGCCCCTTTGCCACGCTCACTCCTCGCGTCCTCCGTGGCGTGTTTAGTCACGCCCAGCTCTGCACCCTAAATGTTTAAGAGAACCCATTGCCGCGATCATTAGGTTCCATTAAACTATGTCTTTGAAAGGGATTCTCTTAAACATCACGATTGCTCCACAATTGCACCTAGGAGGCTGTTCCACAAGCAGCAGTCCCACTCGGGCATCTCAAAGATTTATCAGTTAGCACCCTAAATAAGGGGGGGTGCTGTATTATGCATTCTACCCGCAGATGTTTGTGCTATGGTGTCTAAGGTTACGTATGAGAGCCCGAAGTTCATCGAATTTGTCGTGAATCAGAATTGAAAGGTCCAAGCCTTGCACGTAACCTCTTACCGGTCCAACAGTAGTAAGTTCCTAGGAGATGCATCTGCAAAGGAGAAGCTGATGGAGTCAGGGGTTTTTTCTTGCTATCCAGTTTCATCTGACGTTGCCGTCACCCTTTCATGCTACAGAGTTTCAGAAAAAAAATTCGACTCCAGTTTTCATTTTTGCCGACCGGGAAACTGATGCCGGAGCCATCATTCTTGCCTTCTGGGGAACGGAATCCTTCAATGCATATGACTGGTGCACAGACTTGGATTTCTCCTGGTACGAGCTCCCGCAGCTCGGCCGTGTCCATCTCGGATTCCTCGAAGCACTGGCGACAGGAACATTGCCACAGACTCCAACGTCTGGACTGCCTGACTTTGTCCTCAGCGACGAGATGAAAGTGCTTGCGTACTAGCACATCAATCCTACGGAATCATAGAAACGCAAAGCTCTACTTCACCAGTCACAGCCTCGGCGGCGCTCTGGCGACTCTCTTCACCTCCATGCTCTTCTACAACCGGGAAGAGAATCGAGCCTTTTACAACACCGAGGACGACGTTGCCAGGAGCTCGCGGCGCTCTGCACGTTTGGCCAGCCCCGTGTTGGAGACGAGAGCTTCGCATCCTTCATGAACGCCAGCTTAAACAAGCCAACCATGAGGTACTTTAGAGTTGTCTACAATAACGACATGGTAGCTCGAGTCCCCTTCGACAACTCTTTGTTTGGCTTCAAGCATTTCGGGCATTGCTGCTACTTCACTTACAACTACACCCTCCAGGTACTTAACTTCGAGAGACTGCTCTTTGTGTAGGATCCATATCAACTTTCTGTGCAGATCCTTCCGGACGAGCCATTTCCCAATTTCTTTTCCCCGGTTTACATGGTGCTGTCCCGGCTTTACGCACTGTTCGAGCTCGTTCAGAGCTTCTTCATGAGTGGCCGGGAGTTTAGCGAGACGAGGTTGTCCACTGTGGCAAGGATTGCAGGCTTTCTCGTGCCTGGGATCCCCGGGCACAGCTTGGTGAATTACATGCCGGCCTTACTGATAAATCACAGTAAGCATCGCAACTTCATACATGTCGAATAAAAGTTACCCATTAAAACATGGTGTCATTATTTTTATTCTACTTTCTTTCAGAAAATAAATAAAATGAAGACAATTACATTGCCTTCAAAACTGTATGGAATTCTCTGTATGGAGGCAGGGCTGTTACTGGTGAAGTGGAAGCATGGAATGAACCATGCAATTTATCCTTACCACCCAGAAAGGAACCATAGACAAAGCATTGATCATTGACTCTGACTAAGAGTTCCACAAAGGATGGTGCCATGACTGTGTGGCTTGGACTGTTTGTTGCATCAACGTGGAAGCACTCCTTCCATAAGTGGCAGTGTTGGATTGGAAAGGTCTTGAGAATGGAAGTTTAGAATTAAGAGCTGTAGTAGAAGAAACATTTGATAGATGGTTTTGCGTTCTTGATGGCCATGGTTGTAAAAGAAATGGAGTGAATAACCATACTATGTAAATCTAAGTTTATATACTTTTAACATATATAAGATGGTAAATATAACTACATTGATAAAACTATTTATATAAATGTCTTTAAAATTTGGAAGCCATAAATAAAATATTAAAATTTAAAAATAAAAAACTGAATATTGACATAGTATAAGTAACCATAGAGAATAACTCGAGAGAGACAATTTAAGTATAAGGAAAAATGCTCATGAAAAAAAGGGCACCTTCTTTTTTAATTAGTAGATATAAATAATACTAGACTTCCTTTAAAGTTAAAATTCAAGAGTTACATTTGGTATTAGAGAAATCATTAAGTTTCACCCTCTTGGTTAGTTGGGGGAATTATACCACATATTAAAATTAATATTAAGTAGTCTAGTTTATTATAGCTAGGCTTCATCCAAAAGGTAAACTGTTAAAAGAGTGAGCTATAACTCTAAATTTCCATTCACAAAGATGTGAATTTGTAGAGAAGTAAAATTATAAATAACAAAAAAGAATGACTTTAACAATGATGTATAAAGGTTCAAATATAGAAAAAAAAGGCCCATGAATAAATATAAACCCTTTTTTCAATAATAAGTTAAGGGTTTCAGGAAACTTAAGGTTAAGTATCCTTGGGTTTAAATAGTACAGAGATAATACTATATTAAGCATCCTGTGAATTCTTCATATGTGGGAAAATAACAAAGGCATTGGTTACCCATATGTGGGAAAATAGTAAATGCATTAGTTAAAACAAAAAGCATCACTATGTATTTAAAAACAAATGCTAAAAACTATCTTCCACTCATCACTTTCCCAAATACAAATCATGAAAAACTAAATGAAAAAATATTTTCCACTCATCACTTTCTCACATGTTGTAAGGGCCACATAAATCAACATTGGTAAAGAACTAAGCTTTAAAAAGATTAGATACAAAGAAGATAGGTTCACTAGTTGGAAATAAAAAATGCTAAATAAACCTTTAGAAAGATTCTTGTTGATATATTTATGTAATGCTTCCAACTCCACTATTGAAAAGATTATAGATATGATAAAATGGTGGTCATTTCCTTAGGATCAATATGGTGGTAAAATATTAACTCTTATTTTATTGAAAACATCTTTAAAGTTAGCATACTTAGAGGGAATAGTAGATTTAATCTTAATAAATTAAGGTAGCGCTAAATGAACAACAGATCCAGAGCATCTTTCAACCTTAAAAAAATATTGTCAATAAATGGCTCTAATCTCTATTAGAATTATGTCTTGCTTATATGCTAGTTGCTCTAAGACTAGGGCTGTTGGACAATAAACAAAGGTTTAATGACAAAACTTTAACTATCATTCTTACAATTGATTGTTATAGTGAATAGTAAGATCAATAGTGGTTATAAGAAATGTTGAATCTAGATGAGAAAGCATGAAATGTTTAATATCATCATGAAGGCCAAAGTAAAAAATATTCCTTTGGAGATGCACATGAAATATCAAAAACAATCATTTAGATAATACATAAGTAGATGCAAACTTGAAGATTTGGCATAATTATTAAAACTTATTAATATCAGTATGCTTTTGATCAGTATCATTGAACACTAGTGAAGCAGTGAATAAAGAGATCAAAATCCTAAAGAATATAATCATTTTTTTCAAAAAGGGAGAAAACTATGAAAGAGATGTCATAATAAGAAGAAATTCAATTAAGCCTATAGAAAGTTAGAATAGGGTTGCATAGTGATTCTAAACCTGATTTAGTCAAGTAGTTCATTAAATTTGAAACTACTTTTATAGGGAACCCTTAACTAATCCAAAAATTAAATTGGTCAATAATAATTTTAGATGCCTATATATATGCATAACAAGTCTTGAGTTTAGTTCCCATGAATAATTTTTTAAATTGTTTTGCCTTAGCCAATAATAGTGAATATAATCTTAAATAAATACAAAAGATAGTAAAATAGAACAACCCAAAGCTAATCTAAAAACATAATCTGGGTATGCTAATCATATACCTATCTATATACATAATAGGTCTTGAATTTGAATCTTGTAAGTAGAGGTTTGGAGTTTGATTCATACTGTAGCCAATAGTAATAAAGATACTCCTTAGTAAATACAGTAAATATATAATATTAAAAGTGTAAAAGAGCACTAAAAATGAACTTAAGAGTTGATAATATAGCTTTTTCAAGGATGTGTTGTCTTCCAATAATGATGAGAAAGCCAAATCTTTTATCTAATTGGAAAAAAAGATATTTTTTAATGATTTATTAGTACTTTTGTTATCATTTATATTTTTATTTTCTTTGAGACTGAAAAGGAATACATAACTATTATATTCATCTTGTTCTATAGTGCCTTAAAAACATGGCTCTTATGGAAAATTGAATAAATATCCTTTTGATTAATATTCAGTTGAGTGGTTATATAATTTCCTCACACGCCATTATTATTATGGATCTTACTAAAATTTTCACCATTTTTTAGTGATAATGTGCAATTTGTGTCCATGATATTCAATGTTTCTTTAGTTTTATGAATTTTTTATTAACATTTCATGTAGGACTTTTTTTAAATTACTTTTTTTAAAAAACAAAACTCATCATAAAGGATGACTTAAATCAATTATAACATTTTCAACAAGAAATTATTTATAATTGTGGAACTTTTTTAAGTTTAGTGCCTCGATTGGTATCAAACTTGATAGTCAAAATCATTTTTATTTTGTGATTGTATATTGCTAAGAGAACATAAATGGGAAAGCTAATACTTTTACTTGACACAATTATCTCACATCTGCACTAGAAAAACTCCAAATGTAGGGGTTCAATCTCTATATTAAACTCTCTTTAATTTCTATGCATAATTCTATATTCCTCTTAATTACTTTTTTAAGTCATGAATTGAAATAACTTAGGGCACCAATCCATTTATTCATGAAACTTAATAATGTTTTTCCAACAAAAAATAGTGATTAATAATTTTTTCAATTTTGGGATGGGCTCTTTCATTAAAATACTGAACTATATGTACTTAATAGCAATATATAATTGCATGTCATCTAAGTGTACTAGGGTATTTTGGTAAAATTAGTTTCACTATAGTTTTGATAACCTTATATACACAAGTATGTTCAAAACTTTATTTATACTTACAATATATATTAGAAAACTAAGATGCTTTAATATGGTCTTTTTCAAGCCCTTCTTTTTGCTCTAGAGCTTTGGAAATTCATTTTTACCAAAATGGCACATTTATTTTGAAAGAAAATTGATAAAAAGTACTCAGTTGAGTTTATTTACAAGAATATTTTCCATTTTCATTGATTTCACAGACATTAAGTTTATTTTCACTTTTTAGCATTAATTGTTTTCATTCCTGTAAGTAAAAGTTAGTTGTTAAATTTATCACCATATTCAAATATTTGAGCAATATTTTTTATACTTTAACTCTCATCACCAGAAGCATTAAGTCGATTTCCTTCCTTTTGTTAAGTTTATGTATAGCAATTCCCAGCATTTTTCAATGCAATATTTATCAACTATGGCCTTCATCATCATTTATTATATTCATTTCCTCTATCACCTAGTTTTACAAATTATTTTATTTCTGCTCATGCTTTGTTGCCTTAGATTCTCTTCAAGAGGAAGTTCACTATCACCCTAATATTTGATTCAATCAGTCATCAAGAACATTATAACAACCATCTATCATATATCCTCTATTTCTTTAACTACAGCTCTAACTCTAAACTTCCACTCTCAAGATCTTTCCACTCCAAGATTGCCACGTGTGCAAGGAGTCCGAGCCACACAATCATGCCACCATCCTTTGTGGAACTCGTAATCGAGGTGGATAAAGTCAATGATCAGTGCTTCCTTTCTGGGTGGTAAGGATAAATTGCGTGGTTTCATTCCAAGCTTGCGTAACAACCCTGTCTCCATACAGAGAATTCCATTGTGCATTCAGTTTTGAAGGCAGTAATTGGTTTCATTTTATTTATTTTCTGAAAAAGTAGAATAAAAATAATGACACCGTGTGTAACTTTTATTCGACAATCGACATGTACGAAGTTGCGATGCTTACTGGGATTTATCCCACTCAGAGTTTTGCAGGCAAGCCGGATTGAGATGGTCGGGACCCAGCCGGACGCAGTTGATGTAATTCACCAAGCTGTGCCCGGCGATCCCAGGCACGAGCAAGCCTGCAATCCTTGCCACAGTGGACAACCTCGTCTCGCTAAACTCCCCCCCTTATCTATAGCTCATGAAGAAGCTCTGGACGAGCTCGAACAGTGCGTAAAGCCGGAACAGCACCATGTAAACCTGGGAGAGGAAATTGGGAAATGGCTCGTCCGGAAGGATCTGTGCAGAACGTTAATATGGATCCTACACAGAGAGCAGTGTCTCGAAGTAAAGTACCTGGAGGGTGTAGTTGTAAGTGAAGTAGCAGCAATTCCCGAAATGCTTGAAGCCAAACAAAGAGTTGTCGAAGGGGACTCGAGCTACCACGTCGTTATTGTAGACAACTCTAAAGTACCTCATGGTTGGCTTGTTTAAACTGGCGTCCATGAAGGACGCGAAGCTCTCGTCTCCAACGCGGGGCTGGCCAAACGTGTAGAGCCCCGCGAGCCTCCTGCCAACGTCGTCCTCGGTGTTGTAAAAGACTCGATTCTCTTCCCGGTTGTAGAAGAGCATGGCGGTGAAGAGAGTCGCCAGAGCGCCGCCGAGGCTGTGACCGGTGATATAGAGCTTTGCGTTTCTGTGGTTCCGGAGGATGGTGACGAGCTCCGCGCTGATGTGGTCGTATGCGAGCAGCTTCGTCTCATCGCTGAGGACAAAGTCGGGTAATCCAGATGTTGGAGTCTGTGGCAACGGAGTCCTCGACTTCTCGTAGATGTTCTGCTTCAACCTCTGGAAGCTTTGCATCCTGTTCCTGTCGCCCAGGTCCAGTGCTTCGAGGAATCCGAGATGGACACGGCCGAGCTGCGGGAGCTCGTGTGCACCAGTCGTATGCATTGAAGGCTTCTGTTCCCCGGAAGGCAGGAACGATGGCTCCGGCAGCAGTTTCCCGGTCCGTGAAGATGAATGCTTGAGTCGAGTTTTTTTTCTGAAACTCTGTAGCACGAAAGGGTGAGGGCAACGTCAGATGAAACTGGATACCGTTCCAACAGTTGTAAGTTCCTAGTAGATGCATCTGCAAAGGAGAAGCTGATGGAGTCAGAGGTTGTGCAAGGCTTGGACTTACCTTCCAATTCTGATTCACGACAAATTCGATGAACTTCGGGCTCTCATACGCAACCTTAGACGCCATAGTACAAACATCTGCTACCGCTTTAGAGTCTGGACATGAAAGACAAAGACGCTGAGACGAAGGGGCTTGGAGGACGCTGATTCTTGGTTCCATGTGGCCGTTGAAAGTCAGGTAGCTCTCCGAATCCTCGGCAAGATCAACAAGCGCTGGAAGAACAGCACACAATCAAAAGTCAGCACCGTGAAATCAATTCTAGTTACCTTGTGGATTTATTGAAAGAGTATACAAGGTCTGCACAAAGGTTAATTGCCTTCTCCGCCCATCTTCCAAGGTGCTTCAGCGGTTGACAGACAGACCTCACGCTCCAGAGCATAAACAGAGAACATTTCGCTCTCCAATCCAAGTTCACACTCCCGACTTCCAAAGAATGCGAGATGTGAGGCCACAGGTACGACCACACGCTCGTATAGTGTGCTACGAGATAGCTTCTATCATCTGCGACACGAGTGCCCATACTGGAAAAAACCTCACAATGTCGAAGTTCAAGAGTGAAGAGCAGAAGAAGGATAGCTTTAAAACATGAAATTCTTACTTACCACAAATCTTAGAGGATTTTATAAAGTACCAGTCAATGCGAGATGGCTGCTAAGTCTTCTATAAACAGCTCGGCAACTTGGGATTAGTCCAGTCAAACCGTGGAAATTTCAATCCCGCCCGTATCCTCCTGCAAGTTTTTGCAAAAACACGAGATTAACGCCTGCACTGTATACTTTGTATACTAACCTTCCATGCCAATCTCAACGTCTTGGATGTTGTCTAGTCGCTTCCCACGATTCCAGATGCTAATCTTTTGGAACTTTTGCTGCCACCTCTATTATTGCATTTGGATTCCTGAGTCTCGACTCAGCCTTCCCTGTGTTGATACACCTGCTTTTCTAGACATATCTGCCGTGATAAACATCCTGAAGACTTGGACCACTTCTTGCCTAGAGTGTTGCACTTTCTGCTGCAAAGTTGCTTGAGTACCTTGCATGAATTAAAGCACCTGGAGATAAATCCTGAAAATCAATAAAGTAATATATTTCTTTAAATCAAAAGTTTCTTTTGTTTGTTCATTTTAGGTCAATTTTGGCAGTCTAACTTTAGCACTTTGGTGCATGTAGATCAGCCTTTCTCTCATTGACCTATTTTTCCAAATGAAAAGGTGTATTTATGAAATAGAGTTAATTTGTGCTTATGACTCTCTCTATTTATCCCTGGGGCAAAAGGTGGTATATCATTCCTTTGTAAGTCAAATGGTACTTAAAGTGGATGGTTAATTCTGTTAGAGATTTTTCCTTGTTAGTGACAGCAAAAAAATGTTTAATTATTAGTGTCTTTTGACATAAAAGAGAGGTAGTTCCCCCACTCATTTAAATTAGTGCATTTCTCTTAAAGTGTCTTCAATTTATTTTTGAAATTGTTTCCTTGATGAATATGATAGTTATGTATTTTTTTTGAGTCTCAGAGAAATAAGAATATCATCAAAATAGTTGATAATAGAAAAATAAAATAAAATACAAAAAATATCAGTTATATATTGAAATATAACAAAGGTATAGTAATCAAAGTGGCTATAAAAGTTATTTTTCCACTCATCACCTCTCAAATGTAAATGATATTATAAACAACAATTTTGGTGATAAATAATCACGTATACATCCAAATCAATACCTTTGTTTCCTTTTCCTATGTTGTTTTCAACTCTGGTGAAAGAAATGAGCCTTGGAGAGTTGCTCTAACATTTTAGATATCATTGGAAAAGGAAAAATAGAATTAGAATAATGATTTTCTTTAGGTCTTGATAGTCAACTATCAAACCAAAAAAATGTATCATTCTTTGGATATTAAAAAAATAAATGCATTAGCTAAAGTTTGATAATGTCAAATAAAACCTTTAAAGATATGCTAAATTCTCCATTAATATCGTATCCATATAATTTATAGATTATAGAAAGTCTTTAAATAATATAAAATTTATGTGAATTGTTATTACCAAAATCTATATTTGTTTTTTCCTATAATTTTCTAAGTAAAATATAAATAGCTAAAAGTATAAATTTAAGGAAAAAATCAAATTAAATTTAAGTAACTTTATAAATAGAAAAAATGATTAGTTATATTAAGAAGAAATATATTTAATTTATAATTATAAGCCACTAATTCTATAAGAGATTGCTTTAACCTTTTATATAATTATAGTGTGTTCATCTAAGCTAAGTGTATTAAAAATATCACTTCAAGATATAGCCTATACTCTAGTAATAATTTTTATCTAATTCTATAATATTATTTATTTTTATTTTTATTATTTTATAAATAAAATATGAAAATTTTAAAAAATTACAATCATATCAATAGCTGTTATGTTGCTTTACTGTCCTATGTATGGATCTCAGTCCTATCAACAATTGTTTCTATTATTTGAATAAGAATATGATCATGTATAAGATTTATTTTGAATAATAATACAAGATGGAATCTAGTGTTTTTATATAAACTTGATTCCTATATTCAAAGAAGGATTGATAGATAAACATTTTTCAAATCCTTGTTAAGGCATGGCTAATGTTTACTACTCACTCCTTTTCTCTCAAAAACATAGGATTGAATATTTCAATCAATGTTGTTCAATGTCAATAAGAACATTACAGCAATAACCTATCATGATGTCCTGCATTTCTTTGACTATAGCTTTACTTTCTAGCTCTAAACATCCACTCTCAAGATCTTTCCACCTTTCTAGGGAACTAAAACATTACCACTTGTGCAAGGAGTGCTTCCAAGTTTGATGCAACAAGCAGTCCAAGCCACACAATCATCCCACCATCTTTTGTGGAACTCATAGTGTTTGTGGTAAGGATAAATTGTATGGTTTCTTTCCATGCTTACCACCAATAACAACCCCATTTCCATATAAAGAATTCTATATATTCAATTTTGAAGGCATTTTGGTAATGTTATTGATCTTAATTGTGTTTGTGAGTGTATGGAATATGGAAATGGAATACAAAAATATGCATATTAATTAGCCCAAAAACCCTAGCTTATAAACAAGAGTAAGTGGTCCAAATTGAAACTAATCTAATGGATATTAAAATCCTACTATATTAATATTAGTGTATAACTATTAATATTAGTATATAATATTGTAATTGTACATTTCGAGCTTATCACCTTCTCCTCTCAAAAGAATAGAAGGCAGTTAGGATTCTTTAGTTGCTGGACCAAGGCCTGGAGGAGGCACTAGTGGATTTGTTATTAGTATTAATTGTTCTTGATCCTTTTATACAAAGTGTTTTAACCGCTATACATGTATAATTTATAGAGGATCTGCCTGTTGAATATCATGCTAAACCTTATAAACTTGTAATCTAACTTGCTACAACACCTAATACAGTCCTTTCTATTGGAAAAAAAGCTTTTTAAACAAACCATATATTGTAAGATTGGAAAACAAATTAACACCAAGTGATCCACTTTATACTCCATAGGTTGACGATGATAAAAGTTGTATTGCTATTGTTATCCCACTTGTATGCGACACAAGTTTTTGGTAAACTCTACTTAAATAAGTGGAAGGATGTACTAATCCTAGGATTTAGCATTGGTAGCTCGTGGCAATTGTAAAGGTAAACTCAACTCCATTAGTAGTATTGTATCATGGTCATTTAAAAATTTATATAGTGAAGCATCAATAGAACTCTATACCTTTAGAACATATGTATACCAAAAGAGAACAAATAACTATCCTAATCTGAATGTTGAAAAGTTACATACTTTGTGATCATCTTTTTAAAGGTCCAAACAAGTTGTTCCACCAAACCATCTGTCTGTGGATGATAAACACTTGTGAAAGTATGAAATATCCCCAATCGAGATGTTAAAATATGAAATACTTTAGCCATAAATGCGGGACCATTATTAAAAAGAATTTGCTCCAAATAGGAATGTTGGAACATCACTCAATTGAGAAGGAAGTATCTAACAATAGTTATAAATACACTAGCAAAAGTGTTGACTTTCACTTAGTGAGTCAAGTAGTTAAAAGTAATAATGACATACTCATTGTTATTAGTTAACAATGGAAAAGGCCCTATTAAATAAAGTGCCACCAAGTTAAATAGATAGAAAACTATAATTGACTCCAACCATTCTTCCATAGCACGAGGGGGAGTATTACAAGTTTGGCATTAAATACAACTTTGAATATACCAAATAACATCATATCGCATCTCCAACCAATAGAAAGATTTATATAATTTCTCAATCATAAAATAATGTCTTATATGCCCACCTAGAATAAAAAAATCATGGTAAGCATGGAAATAACATGGAATAAAGATAATGGCACCACTAGTTATAAATGAACTAAAATTTGTCTTTATAAAATAAAGAAGGTGATATTGAAAAAGTAAATGCCGAAATGGCAACTCATTAACAAGTGATGCAAGATTCTCAAACCCACCGCAAAGCCTTTAGATCCATGGCTCAACTTTTTGAGCCTTACAAACTTTGTCAAAAGAAGGTAAAATTTTATTCTGCACCTTATGGACACTAAACATCAAGTACAACCATCGATAGTATGAAATCCTTATCCAAAAAATCCACAGATGCTGAAACAATAGGCTTGTCAAAAACATAAGAAAAGAATAAAGAAGAAAGAGCAGCTTTAAAAAAGGCATTAGCATTAATAATAGAATTCCTTGGGCGATGAACAACCTCAAAATCATATATTTGAAATTTCAAAGCCCACTAAGCAGTATGACCAATTAAATTCTTCCACCTCAACAATGAAGTAACTACAGTATGATCACCTTTTAGTAATGTTTAAGAACTATATAAATATGCATTAAGTTTCTCAAAACCCCAAATTGCTTTTAAACACTCTGTGAGCTTGAATTTGGACTTTCCGGGAAGTCACCCAACCCAGTACTATTCAAACCCAAGGATGCTTAACCCCAACTATCCCAAGGCCTTTAACCGATTGAAAAAGGAAGTGCATTTTTATTCATGGGCCCTTTCCCTTTATATTTTAACCATATCGATTGTTTCTTAAGTTATTCTCTTTGGTTGCTTATAATCTACTATGCTTCGCTACAAGTTGACACCCTCGTGAACAGAAATTGAGAGTCATAGCTCTCTCGAGAGCCCCACTCTTTGACACCCTACCCCTCGAGTCGAGCCCAGCCGGGAACAAACTAGACCCGCCAGATGTCAATCTTATCATGTAGTATGATTCCCCTAAGCTAACTAATAGAGTTGGACCCAGCCGGGAACAAACTAAACCTACCAGATGTCAATCTCAATATGTAGTATGATTCCCCTAAGCCAACCAATAGAGTCGAACCCAAGACCACTCTGATACCAAATGTAAGCTTCTAAATTTGGACTTCCTAAGAGGTCACCCAACCCAGTACTATTTAAACCCAAGGATGCTTAACCCTAACTATTCCAAAACCCTTAACCAATTGAAAAAAAAGGTGCATTCTTATTCATGGGCCCTTTCCCTTTATATTTGAACTCTATAGATTGTCTTTCAAGTTGTTCTCTTTAGTTGCTTACACACTCCTTCTCTATTGTAGAGTAATTCACCTGTACTAGTTATAATGTATGGTTGATATGCAATGGGATGGCATTGACCAAACACACTCAAGCTCTTTTGCATCATCACATCTCCAAGATTGATTAAAAAACATCTAGATATAAAATGAAAAGGCAAGTGTAATCAGAATATGTTAAAACTGGAGGAATCGTTAATAACTCTTTGAAATTCATAAACATCCACTCATAGTCCATAGACCAAATAAAAAATGATGTTAACAACTTCAACAATATTCACAATAGTGTAGCATAATAAAAACAATGATTAACAAAATAGTTGAGATATTACACCTTGTTTAAGAAGCGTTGTATATCATTCACATACATTGGAGTGAGGAAATTTTAAAATAGCCACAAGTATGTTAGGATCAATTTGCAAACCTTCACAAGAAATATAATACCCAAAATAAATTATATCCTTAGACCCAAATATGCACTTCAAATGCTTCAACTTTAAACCAATTTTCTGTAGTTGATTCCACACTTTATGAATATCATAAATGTGCTCCTTCCATATCCCCTTTAAGTGGATTAAAACATTATCGATAAAGTTAGCAGTCACTTTTGGCATATCACAAAGAAACTCATCCATCATTGAAAAGTCGCTATATCATTACTCAAATTGAATAGCATCACCAAGAACTTATATAAACCAAATGGTGTATGAAAAACAGTCTTAGGAATACTCTTTAGCCATCAATATTTGCTAATACCCAAAAGCAAGACTTAACTTAGTGAACTAACGACTTCTCCTTAAACAATTCAGAAGATCAATAGTGTGAGGAAGAGGGTATATATTAAGGATGGTCACTTCATTTAATGAATAATAGTTAATGTAGAAATGAATATTCCCATCAAATTGTAAGCAACTAAAGAGAACGACTTGAGAGACAATCCGTAAGGATTTAAATACAGAGGGAAAGGGTCTATGAATAAAAGTGCACCCCCTTTTTTAATCAGTTAAGAGTAATCTTGGGATATTTAGGATTAAGTGTCTTTAGGTTTAAGTAGTATTGGGTTAGGTGACCTCTTAGGAAGTTTAAATTCAAGAGTTTACAGAACCTTCATCACAAAATGAGGTTTACATGCCCAAGGGTTTCACAACTTTCGGATAACACCTTTTTCTAACATCTTATTGATGTTTATATATAAAATTTTGATCTCTTTTAGTGACTGATGACAAATAGGAATCTTGATTGAATGAGCATCCCTAATTAGAATAACATGACATGTTGCAACCTTGGCCCTAGATGATAGGTCAAACTCAAAGAAATTGGTATACTCTTTCATGAGCTAGTCAACTGTTGCAAATTTTGATTTCCTTTGGTGACCAATGATGATTAAAAACCTTGATTGGATGAGCATCCCTAATTAGAATAGGATGACGTGTTGCAATCTTGGCCTCAAACGATAAGTCAAATTCAAAGAAATCAGTATATTCTTTTATGAGCCAGTCAACCACTATAACATAAAGACCGTCAGAGAGACTAAAGACCGTAGCACACCTTATCTCTCTCCCCTTAAGCCAACTGGAAAAGGGGCAATTGCTTGATGAGAGAGCCCTTAGTGGCTCTTTTATCCCCATTTATCTCCCAAGGTTCCAAAGATCCACGGTGACAGTATATCCAAATCTCATCCCATGATCAAATGCACTACACTCACCCCCCCTTTAGAGATGTCAATGTCCTCATTGACTATTGACTAACAACCCCTACTGAGCCAAAGGGAACCAGCACCTCCATTTCCGCACTGAATCTACCAATCTTTCCATTGTGTAGACTAGCTATTCCATGTGAGGCAACTAGTCATCCATCCGTACTGCAGTCCCACGGTGGATACTTTCGTCCGTGGATACTCCACACAAGAGGAAGGACGTACGCATGGATGCCCAATACATACGATTTCAAATTTAGGGGTAGGAATATACCTTGCTCAAGGGTATATTATATTTTTAAGTAGCTACTAATCAATGGGAATCGAACCCGTGCCATTTGCTCTGATACCAACTGTAGCACACTTTATCTATCTCCCCTTAAACCAACTGGAAAAGGGGCAATTGCTTGATGAGAGAGCCCTTAGTGGCTATTTTATCCCCATTTATCCCCCAAGGTTCCAAGGATCCACGGTGACAGTATATCCAAATCTCATCCCATGATCACATGCGCTACACTAAAGAAGGAATAAAAGAATAAGATGGAAACATATGAAGAAGTAATGAGGAGATAAAAGTGATGGAAATAAAGGTAAAAGAAAAAAAATAAAAGGAATAAAAGTGAAAGGAATGGATAAAATATAAAAAAGTATGAGATAAGGGAGAGAAACTTTAAAGTCATACTTGGCATGATTGCACTCCAACCACTTTTGACAATATTTTTTGCTTAACATAACATTATGAAACTTTATTTCTTCCACTTCTTGCTACACATATTTCAACTCTACTTTTTGTGGGAGATAATCCTATTCTAATGGAGGTTGATGCTACTGTTTCCTGAGTTCAAGTACAAAAGCAAGGATGTAGTCATGGCCATGATATCCATTACTATGTGTGTGATGAGGTTGGTCACACGTATCGGTATTATTGTCATTTTCCAAATTGGCATTCTCCATTTTTTGTGTAGCACACTTTATTTCTCTCCCCTTAATCTAACTAGAAAAAGGGCAATTGCTTGTTGAGAAAGCCTTTAGTAGCTATTTTACCCTATTTATCCCCCAAGGTTCCAAGGATCTGTAATGACAATATATCCAAATCTCATCCCATGATCATATATGCTACACTCACCCCCCCTTCAAAGATGTTAATGTCTCCATTAACTATTGACTAACAACCTCTACTGAGCTAAAGGGAACTAACACTTCCATTTCTGCACTAAATGTATCAATCCTTCCATTGTGTAAACTAACTATTCCATGTGAGGTATTCCCATTTCTCTCCTAAGGTTCCAAAGATCCATAATGACAATATATTCAAATCTCATCCCATGATCACATGTGCTACATTCACCCCCCCTTCAGAGAAATGTCAATGTCTCCATTGACTATTGACTAATAACCCCTACTAAGCCAAAGGGAACCAACACCTCCATTTCCACACTGAATGTACCAATCCCCCCTTCAGAGAAATGTCAATGTCTCCATTGACTATTGACTAATAACCCCTACTAAGCCAAAGGGAACCAACACCTCCATTTCCACACTGAATGTACCAATCCTTTTATTGTGTAGATTAGTTATTCCATGTGAGATAACTAATCATCCACCCATACCACAGTCCCATAGTGGATACTTTTGTCTGTGGATGCTCCACCAAGAGGAAGGATGTACATATATCTACTTAATATGTATGATTTCAAATTTAGGGGTAGGAATATACCTTGCTCAAGGGTATATCATATTTTTAAGTAGCCACTAATTAATAGGAATCGAACTCGTGCTATTTTCTCTGATACCACATGTAGCGCACTTTATCTCTCTCTCCTTAAGCCAACTGAAAAAGGGGTAATTGCTTGATAAGAGAGCCCTTGGTGGCTATTTTATCCCCATTTATCCTTCAAGGTTCCAAAGATCCATGGTGACAGTATATCCAAATCTCATCCCATGATCACATACGCTACATTTTGGGTAAAGACTTTGGCATTAATAATGTCCTATTGGTATTGTTGTAGTGGAAGTTCTGAACACCAAAATGCTTATGGGAAATAAGGAGTCACATGAGTAGTGGGGAGTTATTACGTGAATAAGTTAATGTCCACTCTATCATTCTTTTATAAGTATCATTAAGGGGTTCATTTAGTAATAATTTATCCAGTGTTTATATTTTAAGCTCGTTTTTATAATAAAAAGGTATCCTATTATTCTCTCTATATTGGTTGATACATGCTTGAGTTTAACTTTTATTACTCAGCTTGTTGCCACACATTACTGTTTATATTTGCTTTGTACGGTATAACTAATTTTCATTCTTTATGGCAATTGCCATACACACACATATGTAGGGGATAAGGTGGACTTAATTGTGCATGTAGGTGATTTTAAGCTTAAGCTTTAGTCGTTGCGGGTGATGCCAAGTCAAGCCTTTAACTTCATCCTTGATATGGATTAGTTGCAATAAGTGTATGCACAAATCTTACAAGATTTTAATAAAGTGCTAGCCACAACATTCTTAACTTAATCCTCTTTAACATATTTGGCTCCGCACAAAGCAAGAGGCTCTAGAAATGATTAAATTGCATCACTAACTCAAATAGCCCTTGATGAAAATGATGCAATTGTTGGAA
Organism: Selaginella moellendorffii; assembly: GCF_000143415.4. NCBI lineage: Eukaryota > Viridiplantae > Streptophyta > Lycopodiopsida > Selaginellales > Selaginellaceae > Selaginella > Selaginella moellendorffii. The sequence continues at coordinate 3,234,774 of NW_003314268.1, forward strand.
AGTATCATCACAATTATCAACATGTCCAAATGCACGTTTGAAGATGTCTAGGAGAATGCTCCAATCCACATAAGTGGCTATGCCTAAATCATGGTACCACTATAATGTCATCTTTAGAGACACATAAGAAACACATTAGATGCTCCAGTATGAATCTCATTGCAAGACAAGAGGAAGGTCATGTAAAAAAATATATTTTTCTTCTCCTTTTGCAGTTGATAGATGGACATGGCTACCTCTTCTACATGCTGGAATGCAGCTCAAACACCCAAGCATTAGCACCACATCGTAGCAATCCACGTAGCTGAGGAGCTGCCAGTAGGAGACGACCTCTCTATCACTACCCTCGCGCAGCTCCTCCTTGGATTTCTTGAAATTCTCTGTGTGATCAGTGCCGTTAGATGCATACTGCTGCCCAGGGCAAGAAATCCTTGCCATGCATTCCCTGCCGCATTTGACATTGCAACTTTGCCTTGGGAATCGTGATGTCTCACCCGGCATCTCTAGAATTGGGGCCATGGACACCGAAATATTTGGCAAGCCGCAGAGATCACACACTAGATACCATCAATCATGCACTCTAGATGGTGGTGTGGCCCTTGTGCTCCTCCTTGGATCACAGAATCATAGAAATTGCCCACTTGCAGCCGAAGAAGTGTCATGCATTGATCAAGTGCATTTGAGCGACATAAAGAACTTAAATAGGGCTACTCTCCAAGTGCCACATCCCCTTCCCAAGAATTTGCCCTGGAAGAGAGCCATTTTGCCATACACTTGTTACAAGGCCACCCCAGGCCCGGGCCAGGGCCAGTGGCCATGGTTAGCGGGAATATCGGCTCAATGTTGTGGCAGCCAATGGGCGGGATGCATGTGTGGCCAGGAAGGGAAGAGGGCGTGGTGACAAGTTTTTATTTTACTGTTCTAAATAAAATGTAAGCTTAAGCTTTTGTGGAATAAACTCCTGGCTATACTCAAATCCTAGAGCTGACTGGCATCATGGCAGCAAGTGTGGGTGATGCAAGGTATGCAAGTGACCTAAAGGTGTGTGCAACCTGAAGGTGTCAAGGGAGTTCTTTGAGCTGTCAAAGGAGGAGAAGTTGAAGTACTTTGAGCTACTGAAGGAGGAGAAGTTGAAGTATGCTGCCAATGTATTGTGTGGCTTAAGTTGCTAACAATGGGAAGCAATAAGTGGCTGTTTCAACGATGCGTGCTTATGGGCTTTCTTAGGTGTCTCGAATGCTGTGTTAGGTAACCTGATGCTAGTGTAGGAGCAATACTTGGGGCTGCAACTCAAAATTGTAAAGCTGTGGATTATAGAGATTGGTAAACACAACATTGGAGCTATTTCATTGTTCTTGAGTGTGCTTCGCAAAATTCTAATATTTTCCTTTCAGATCCAATATATCCAACTGTAAGCAATTCTAAAATATATAGATTATATATAATTATACAATTATATTTATATATATATTATATTCTATTCTGCATTTCTATTTTGCATAAACTTCTATACAAACTCTCTCTCTCTCTCTCTCTCTCTCTCTCTCTCTCTCTCTCTCTCTCTCTCTATATATATATATATATATATATATAAACCTTAAATCTATAATCAAACTGACTGAAAATGCCTTGCCTCCACCATCTTTTAAGAGCCATATAACATAGTAAACAATCCAATGGAGATTTAGATGATGCTTTATTTCGTTAAAGTGGGACTTTTCATTATCCCACTTATGGTGTGTGGCCACATGCCATTTTTATAACAACAATAAAAAATTGAAGTTTTAACTTTATAATTTATAAATTAAAAACTTTTCATATGAAATTGTGTTATAATATTGTGAAATATAAAAAATTAAATTAAAAAATTGATAGAAATATTAATAAATATTAATTAAGTACTAGGAAATGGCATGTGGACACATGCTAATTAATGTCCTACTTTACTGAATAAGTCCCACTTTAATGAAATAAAGCATGATGCCTCTGAAACTATGATAGATCATGATACACATACTATAGCTGTTCAAATAATCATGATAATGATTATATACACCAATCAGTTGGATAGTTAGAAGCATCTAGAACCTTACATGCATGTCATAATGATGATTACATATATCAAGCAATATTAAATCAACCACTCCCACCCATGAATACCACACTAGCAAGCTATAGTATTTATAATGGCGCCCAAGAACATTGGATTGTGGAGGTACACTACAGCTTTGGATCAGCTTCCCCGCACCATAAAAGTAGGGGGAGTGTGAAATGTTTTAGAGTGGGTTATTAAACTGTGACTATGGCATTGAATCCTATCAGACCTCCAAAGTTAAGTGTCCCTGGGCATAAATAAATTTTGAGTATTTTTCCATAGCATATAAGTGTATGGTCTTTAAATACCACTTACAATTGTGAATGTAAGGTGTATTTGCTAAATTGTGTCATTAGTTAGTTATTAATTAGGATATAAGTCAGAAATAAAGTGTTATGATTGTCACCATGTGGCATGGCAAGCAAGTCTGCATACAAGGTAAAATACACTAAACTCTATGAGAACAAGCCAAAAGAGCATGCCACGTGTCAATGTGGCAAACATTGAAAACCATAAAACTCAATAAGCCAAACATATGCCACATATCAAAATAAAATGAGAATATATCTAGGGCCTAACATATTGGGTGCCCAATATATCTAGGGCCTGACATATCTGGGGCCTAATATATGTTTTAAAATTTATATTAAAACATAAATTTTAATATGAGTAGTTTATCATTCGTTTGTACTTTTTGTAATGCATTGCATTTTAAAGATGAAAACTCTTCATTATGCTTCTAGAATAACCAAGTTAAATTACCCCCAATTTCACCTTTACCATTTGATATACTTTCACTTTACAAGCAAACTAATAACTCTAATTTTAGAACAAATATTAGACACCACAATAGTGCTCTTGCTTTCACATCTATATCTTCTAATATTGATATTGTAAAAGGTCATGGTCCTTATTGCTTTAAAATTCATGGTCAAATATATCATAATATTGTGGCAGCACATCCTTCTAAAGGTCAATATCGAACTTATGGACAACTTTATATGCTTGACACTCTAGAAGCTACAGATATAAGAAAGCAAAACCCTTTTAATTTAAGCTGTAAGACAAACTTACTTGCACTAAAAACATCTTGATGCTCTCCTTTGTCATGTTAATCCATATGCTCAAGCTTTCAAAATGATGTATGAAATGGAACAAAAAGAAACTTGTTCTACTACACTTCAGGTTATCTCATAGGTGGTGTTTACATGTTATTAAAAACTGAAGGAATTGATCCACAATGCTATAATAATCCACGAACAAATGATGTTGCTATTGTGTTTGTTAGATGGAGAGCCATCATATACTTGTGAAATTTATACATATCCAACTATAAACAACTCTAAATGTATCTCAACACTTGATTATAATTGTGATCCAATGGTTTACCCATTAATATTTCTATTTGGTGACAAAGGCTGGCACAAAAATATTTTTAATTCCAGATATCAAATTATATTACTCCAATATTATGCATATCATTTATCTATAAGAGACATAATATACCTTGGTTTTGATCAAATTTTACATGCAAAAAAACTCACACAATAATATATAATCGATGCTTCTGTAAAAGTTGAAAGCAATAATTTGAATTACTATTGCCCTCATAAGAAACAACTGCAAGTTGAAATGTATATTGGTCTTATAGATTATGTTGCAAACCATGCTACTAATGAAAATATAAATCCACACAAGATTATTATGTTACCTTCAAGTTTTGGGGTGGCCCTAGAGCAATGCAACAAAATTATCAAGATGCAATAGCTATAGTTACTCATTTCTCAAAGCCAAATCTTTTCATTACTTTTACATGAAATCCTAAATAGCTAGAAATTTCTAAAAACTTACATCCAAATGAAGGCCTTGAAGATCATCTAGACTTGGTTTCTAGAGTATTTCATATCAAGCTTAAAGAATTTTTAAATAATATTACTAAAAAAATATTTTTGAAAATTGTATTTTTTTTATATATATAATTGAATTTCAAAAGAGAGGCCTTCCACATTGTCACTTTCTAGGTATATTATCTCATGAAAACAAAATTAAACACCATGATACTATTAACCAGTATATAATAGTACAATTGCTTGATCCTCAAGATGAACTTGAAATTTTTAAAATAATACATCTCATATGATATATAGTTTATGTAGGCCTCTTTCCTCTAATAGTCCTTGCATGGCAATTGGCATTTGCTCAAAAGGTTATCCAAAACCATTTAATTATAAAATTACTTTTAGTATTGATAGATGTCCAGATTATTATAAACTTGATAATGGCTGCACATTTCTAAAAAATGGGCGTTATATTAATAATCATTGGGTAGTATTGTAGTGCACATGGTTTTTACCCTTTATCCTATGGTGATTTACCATAGGATAACACTACGAAGCGGAACCTAAACCCTCTTTGTGCCACGTGACAGATGCCATGTGTCACATGCCACATGTCCAAAGGACAGTGGTGCGGAACCTGAGTTTTAAGGCCTTGGGCCACTGAACGAAGGAACAGTGCCAAACTCCCAAGCTTGGAGCCAATGAGTGACGGAACCGAATCATGAAACAACTCCCGAACATACAGCCCAAAGAGCAAAAGGATAGGAGCCTGAAGCGACTTGGAGCAGTCCTGGAGCAACCAACATCCTAATGCCAGGACCAACATGCAAAATGGAGCCAAACGGAGTCCGGCGCTATTTCGGCATACCGGTGGGCTAACATGAAGACATGGGTACTCCACCAGCTCCACGGTGACAGTATATCCAAATCTCATGATAATCAATGTCTCATAATCTCAGATATCAATGTCCTCATTTACTATTGTACTCCATTTCTGCATTGAATCTACCAATCCTTCCATTGTATAGACCAATTATTCCATGTGAGGCGACTAGTCATCCACCCGTACCGCAATCCCAGAGTGGATACCTTTGTCCATGGATACTCCACACAAGAGGAAGGACGTACGCATGGATGCCCAATTCGTATGATTTCAAATTTAGGGGTAGGAATATACCTTGCTCAAGGGTATATTATATTTTTTTTTAAGTAGCCACTAATCAATGGGAATCGAACCCGTGCCATTTGCTCCGATACCAACTGTAGCGCACCTTATCTCTCTCCTCTTAAGCCAACTGGAAAAGGGGCAATTGTTAGATAAGAGAGTCTTTAGTGGCTATTTTATCCCCATTTATCCCCCAAGGTTCTAAGGATCCACAGTGACAGTATATCCAAATCTTATCCCATGATCACATGCGCTACAAGTACCTTATAATAAATACCTTTATAAAAAATATAATGCTCATATTAATATTAAAATTTATGCTACTATAAAAAGTATTAAATATTTATTTCAATATGTCTATAAAGGTTATGATTGTGCTACAATTGAATTCCATTTAGCAACCCAACAACCTGATAGTATTTTAAATTGGGATAAAATCTCAACTTTTCTAAATAGACATTATGTATCTGCTCCAAAGGCAATATGAAACTTTTTAAATTTAAAATGCATGGTTATTCGACCTCTATAATCTGCTTTCCAAATTTTCAAAATGTATATTTTATAGAAGGTTCTAAACAAATGGCACTTCAAAGAGCTACTCAATATTGATAAAATGGTTTGAATTAAATATAAATGATCCAAATGCTAGACAATATATATATCCTGAAATCCCTTTATATTATATATTTAACCTTTATACTCATAATTAAAAAATTTGACATACAAGAAATGTCATTCCCCAAATATATTCTGTGTTGCTATCTAATGTTGAACTATATTATTTACGTCTTATTTTACTCCATAAAAAAGGTGTTATGTCTTTCAAAGATCTCAAGATAGTTATCAATATTTATTATGATATATTTCAACAAATTGCAAATGCAATAGGGCTTATAGCTAATGATACCAAATGGAAAAAATATTTAGAAAATGTTTGATTTTTTAGAATGCCATCACAATTAAGACAATTATTTGTATTACTTTGTATCATTTGCACTCCAAAAGATCTTTACTTCTTATGGGATAAATTTAAAGATGTCCTCTTAGAGGATTTCATGCAAGTAAATATAATTTTTCATTATAAACATGCTTTATATGATATAAATATTAAAATGAAAATGCATGGAAAAACTAATCAAAACTACCACCTACCTTTATCATCTGAAAATTTTGATAATAAAAATATTTTCAACTCAACACAAATATATCAAAATGTTAAACAAAATATTCCTTGATTAAATCAAGAACAATTAAATATTTTTAATGATATTCTTAATGTTATTGATCACCTAACTGAGCATAATCAATACATTTTCATTGATGGACCTAGTGGTACTAATAAAATGTTTCTTCTTAACACTCTTATAAATATTTTACAACTGAAAAAAATAAACGTTATTAGCATGGCTTTGACAGAAATTGCAAGTACTTTACTTTATAATGGACACACCACTTTTAAACTTCATATTCTAATAAATGAAACATCAACTTCTACTATAACTGCTAATAGTAAAGCAGGTATAAGAATCAAAACTACTTACATATTATTATGGGATGAAATAAGTATGGTTAATAGTCATGCATTCACTGTTGTTTATTGAGTGTTGCAAGACCTAAAAAATACATCATTACCTTTTGGTGGCATAATTATTGTCACTAGTAGAGACTTTACATAGACACTTCCAATCATTCCACATGGATATAGTGTATAAATTGTTTCAAGTTTTGTAATATCTTTGAAAATAAATATGTAACTTGCTTAAAGTGATAAATCATAAGTTAAATGGCTTCTCAAAGTCGAAAATGGTGAAAATTTTCAAAATTTACCATCTTTACCTTCTAACTCCATTTTATTACCTCATACACAACTAATTTATTGATCTATTATTGATTTTATCTACCCTTCAATACTTGATATTTCAAATCCTTATATTGCAGCCAATTGAGTCATATTTACCCCATTTAACAATGACATATTTGCAATCAACAACACTATTGTCTCTAAATTACAAGGTGATACATATATCTACAAAAGTGTTGATTTTGTTGATATTAAACATCTTGAAAACTTTCTAATAGAATTCCTAAATTTTATCACACCTTCTAGTCTCCCACCACACAAACTCTCTCTCAAACAAAATGCTATTTTTATCCTCCTAAGGAATATGTCTCCATCAGTAGGACTATGCAATGGCATATGTCTCATCTTGAAAAGTGCACTACCAAATGTTTAAGATTGTGAAATTGTGATGGGGCAATTTAAAGGGACAAGAGTTTTTATCCCATATATCACATTAATACCATCAAATATAAAAATTTCAAGTCCATTTAGGTTACTGCTTAACAATCTCCAAATGCCAAAGATATTTAATTGAGTTGGAGTTTACTTGCCCCAGTAATTTTCACTCATGGATAACTTTATATAGCTTTATCAAGATACATGGATTTGGAATTAAACACGCTCTTCTATTTTTATAATCAACACTGTTTATAAAAAGGTTTAATATAAAACCTCTTTCTAAACCACATAGCATTTGCTAGGCAAGTATTGAGCAGCTGTTTGAAAGAACAAGTGTGCCAATTCAGAAGAACTCTAAATGTGGTGAACAAATATCTTTTTCTCTTTTTCTTTTTATCCATTTTGGCAATGAATGCAAGGGCATTTTGCACTCCTCCATGTACTAGGTTTGCTTGGCAGCAGCATTGCTCGAGCAAAAGGGCTGTGGAAAGATCGGGGATCAAGCAGCTAAAGAAAAACTATAACCAAGTTATACTTTTCAAGATCGTCTCCCAAGATCCCCAAAAACTTTTCAGGAAGCAATGCAGAGAGCCCATCATCAAGAAATCCATCAAGAAGAGGGAATTTTTGCTAAAAAACCATTTGAACTGGAGAACACACATAGCTGCGGTTTTTGCTGGTGCAATTTTGCTCGCAACTCTTGCATTTGCAGCCGATGCTCTCAAGATGTGCTCTTGTCTTCTGAAAGAATGCCAGTAATTGTATTCTTCTCTTTGAACTTTCTGATGCTTTAAACTTAATAATTGTTTCTTTTCTTTTCTGGTTTTTCCTTCTAAAGGAGAAATACTGGCAACAAAACCATGATGCTCAAATCTCGAAGCTATCCCAATCATCTGGTACTCACCTCACACACACAGGCAGCTGAGGCAAGATCTTTCTTTCACGCTTTCTTCACGCTAAAACTTTCAACATATCCAAGTCTCTGTGACATAAAACTCTTGGCCAATGTCTTTATCTTTTGGCTCAGATTTAAAGTTTTTTGAAAACTTCACTTTGCCAACCCACTAGCTTTCTGCTGGGCAAGTACTAGTTAATATATAGCATTAACCGTACTTAGTTGTGCACCTAGACCATTTTATTTATTTTCTATTTGTTCTTAATTTTACGATACATTAGTTAACACCAGCAACTAAGGTGGACGTGCCAAGAGGTTACTGGGCTGTGGGCTGGCCCTCGCAGATTTGAATCCTGACGTCCCTTTCTATGTTAAAAAATACGAAATAGTTCCGATGCTTACTGCGATTTATCCCACTCAGAGTTTTGCAGGCACGCCGGATCGAGATGGTCGGGACCCAGCCGGACGCAGTTGATGTAATTCACCAAGCTGTGGCCGGCGATCCCAGGCACGAGCAAGCCTGCAATCCTTGCCACAGTGGACAACCTCGTCTCGCTAAACTCCCCGCCATATCTATAGCTCATGAAGAAGCTCTGGACGAGCTCGAACAGCGCGTAAAGCCGGGACAGCACCATGTAAACCGGGGAGAGGAAATTGGGAAATGGCTCGTCCGGAAGGATCTGCGCAGAAAGTTAATATGGATCCTACTCAAAGAGCAGTGTGTCGAAGTGAAGTACCTGGAGGGTGTAGTTGTAAGTGAAGTAGCAGCAATGCCCGAAATGCTTGAAGCCAAACAAAGAGTTGTCGAAGGGGACTCGAGCTACCACGTCGTTATTGTAGACAACTCTAAAGTACCTCATGGTTGGCTTGTTTAAGCTGGCGTCCATGAAGGACGCGAAGCTCTCGTCTCCAACACGGGGCTGGCCAAACGTGTAGAGCGCCGCGAGCCTCCTGGCAACATCGTCCTCGGTGTTGTAAAAGATGCGATGCTCTTCCCGGTTGTAGAAGAGCATGGCGGTGAAGAGAGTCGCTAGAGCGCCGCCGAGGCTGTGACCGGTGATGTAGAGCTTTGCGTTTCTGTGGTTCCGTAGGATAGTGATGAGCTCCGCGCTGATGTGGTCGTACGCAAGCAGCTTCGTCTCGTCGCTGAGGACAAAGTCCGGCAGTCCAGACGTCGGAGTCTGTGGCAACGGAGTCCTCGAGTTCTCGTAGATGTTCTGCTTCAACCTCTGGAAGCTTTGCATCCTGTTCCTGTCGCCCAGGCCCAGTGCTTCAAGGAATCCGAGATGGACACGGCCGAGCTGCGGCAGCTCGTACCAGGAGAAATCCAAGTCTGTGCACCAGTCGTATGCATTGAAGGCTTCCGTTCCCCGGAAGGCAAGAACGATGGCTTCTGCATCAGTTTCCCGGTCGGCGAAGATGAAAGCTTGAGTCGAGCTTTTTTTCTGAAACTCTGTAGCATGAAAGAGAGACAGCAACGTCAGATGAAACTGGTTAGCGAGAAAAATAACCTCTTACCGTTCCAACAGTTGTAAGTTCCTAGTAGATGCATCTGCAAAGGAGAAGCTGATGGAGCAGAGGTTGTGCAAGGCTCGGACTTACCTTCCAATTCTGATTCACGACAAATTCGATGAACTTCGGGCTCTCATACGCAACTTTAGACGCCATAGCACAAACATCTGCTACCGCTTTGGAGTCTGGACATGAAAGACACAGACGCTGAGACGAAGGGGCTTGGAGGAGGCTGGTTCTTGGTTCCATGTGGCCGTTGAAAGTCAGGTAGCTCTCCGAGTCCTCGGCAAAATCAACAAGCGCTGGAAGAACAGAACACAATCAAAAGTCAACACCGTGAAATCAATTCTATTTACCTTGTGGATCTATCGAAAGAGCATACAAGGTCCTGAGAATTCCTCCATTGGCTGCACAAAGGTTAATTGCCTTCTCCGCCCATCTTCCGAAGTGCTTCAGCGGTTGAGAGACAGACCTCACGCTCCGGAGCATAAACAGAGAACATCTCGCTCTCCAATCCAAGTTCACGCTCCCGACTTCCAAAGAATGCGAGATGTGAGGCCACAGGTACGACCACACGCTCGTATAGTGTGTTACAAGGTAGCTGCTATCATCTGCGACAATCCCGCTCATCCTGAAAGGAGCCTCACGATGGGAAAGTTCAAGAGCGAAGAGAAGAATAAGAGGATAGCTTTAAAACATGAAATTCCGACTTACCACAACTCCTTACAAAGAGGAATGTGTTTGGAAAATTCAGTCAATGCGAGCTGGCTGCTAACTAGTCCCGCACGTATCCTGCAGCACGCTTTTTTCGCCAAAACACGAAATTAGGCCCCTAGTCATTTTCGTCAAATGAAACACTACCTCGGATGTTGTCCTTCCACGCCGATCTCCTCCGTGTCAGCCCCCTGGCCGTCGTCTCCTGCACTCGATCATCTCATATCTGCTGTTGCCACCTCTGTCGTTGCGTTTGGATTTCGGCTGCTGGCTCCCCATGCTGAGACACCTGCTTTTCCGGATGTATCCGCGTTTTTGCCTTCTTGTCGCCTGCCGGGATACGCATCCTCCGCTTTCTCGCCCGCACTTATTTTCTGCCGTAGCGTTCTTCGAGTACTTTGCGTGAATTTAACCCGAGTGACGACAAGTACTTGAGATTTTTTAAGTCGTCCCAAAGGTGTTAATGCCTGAGGCTGAGAGATGACTTCCAAATTCTCTCTCCCTGAGACAAAGTTCTGAGCGATAATCTGACCGAAATCTGGTGGAGAAGCTGCCCGAGAACGTCACGAGCCGATGTCTCCCTTCACAGCTCTACGGGACTCCTCCCAGAAAATTCGGAACTTCCTTGTGTCTGGTGCGTTATTGGAGACAAAAGAACTCCAGGGAAACAAGAGCTCCTCCTTGGGCTACGCCACGCACCGCCTAATGGGCCAATGTTTCTCGCTTCGTTCTTCACACTTATTTCTGGCCATCTTCACCACTTTGGAGGTAGTCAGTGCTCTGATTCTATGTCAACCAGGATGATTTGAAGGTCAGCCATCTGGCCAGATGGTAGCTCGTGTGGCGCGGGATCGTCGACAGCAACTCTGAAAAAATAACACACAAGAAAAGAAAAGAGAAAAGGTTCAACTCTCTACGATGGAAGTATAAGCAAGGCGCTCACCACTCGATTAGATTCCATCTTCAGCGCCAGCTGAAATTTCCGGTAAGTTGAAACGGAGCGCAAAGAACGTAATCGAACCGAGCACCTTTCCAGAACAAACACTTTGCATTTCAAGACGCTACTGAGCTTAACAGTTTGTCTTTAACCGACTCGGGACGAGGCGTCCCAGTTCTGTTCTCAAACTCCTCTTCCAGATTCTGCAACAAAGCCGTGAGAGAACATACAACAATGGAATCTATACAGGCAACAGTACCAAAAGTTCTTTTCCAATGGAGTTCAATGCTTTTGGAGTCATCCGGTCAATGTAGAGGACACCCTGTGCGAACAAATACCACGGCCACCTTGATGTCTGCACAGAAGAAACCAAACGAGACCTTACCTCCAGGTGATCATACTCATGTTGGAAAATTCGAGCAGTCCAGCCCCTGAAGGTGGTACCGAATTTCTTCCCGTTGATATCTTGAGCTTCGACTCGGATCGATATCGGTCTCTGGGAACAAAGACATAAACCATAAAGAGAATCTCTAAGTACAAAGGAATAGTACCTCGACATCGGCTTGAGCGCTGTAAAAAGATAGGCATCCTTCTCTATCAGCTTCTCGCTCTTTCCCAAACTTGACAATCATTGGATTCACGAAAACGTACTCTTTGCCTTTGCCTCTTTCACCCTCGGGATTAAAGACCATGAGCCTGGCATTGACGCCTACCTGTGGAGCGGACAAGCCTACTCCATCTGTCCTGGCAAAAAAGAAAAGAAGACAAGAAAACAAAGCATGCCAGCGTTTGGCAGCGATGAAATTCGCGAAGAACATACCTGTACATCACGTCCAGCATCTCATCGACAAGCTTCTTGAGGTTATCATCAAAGGAATTGATGCGGATGTTCCTCGCGCGGAGCTTGGGATCGGGATACAAGACAATGCTGAGATTGGAATCGAATTCCACGGGGCCAGCTGCGAGGAAACAAGAAAATCAGGAGGCAAGAACCGTATACCACGCAATCTCACCATCGGCTTCCTCCCGTATCTTCTTCAGCTCCGTGAACAGCCGTCTAGCTGCCGTTATCACTTGAAATCCTCGCTGCTGCTGCTGCCGGAATACGCCCGCATTCAATCTCGATCGAAATCCATTCCGTGGCGCCACGGATTTCCGCCACGCGACGGCGCATCCCACCGCCAGGCGCCCCGCTGCCGCCATTGCCCAAATAACCACAGGAAATTAGGGTTCTTGCAGATTTATTTTAGGGCTCTCGGCAAGGCGGAGGAGAAGCGCGCGCGGCAGCCATGGCGACCTCCAAAGTCCAGCGGATCATGACCCAGCCCATCAATCTCATCTTCCGGTTCCTGCAGAGCAAGGCGACGATCCAGGTGTGGCTGTTTGAGCAGAAGGATTTGAGAATCGAGGGCCGGATCATAGGGTTTGACGAGTACATGAATCTGGTACTGGACGACGCCTACGAGATCTCGCTCAAGAAGAAGTCGCGCAAGCCGCTGGGCCGGATCCTCCTCAAGGGCGATAACATCACGCTCATGATGAACACCGGCAAGTAGTAGCAGAAAAAAAATCTCTGAGAGAAGTTGCAAGATGGGCTTTATTTTTCGCTCTTGTTCTTGGTGAGTGTCTTTGTATCTCGTTTACCATGGCTCTAGCAGCTCAAAGAGCTTTCACGCATTCTAGTTGAGTTGACTTTCTAGTCCCGCCCAGTCAAAGACGTTGGCTGGGGTCTTCTTTCATTCACGGCCTTGGACTAGATAAAAGCAAAGCCTCTGCAAACAATGAGAGAATTGATCCTACATGACGAAATGAAAGAATCCACGATCGCCCTTGCGGCAAGAAATCAAAGATCGATCCACCTTGAGTTGAGCTAGAAATTTACGCACTCCCTCGGCTTGGCGACGAGCTCCAGCGGCTTGTCCAGCACCGTGAATCCCACTCGCTCGCTCACATCAATCTCCTCCCCTGGCGGCGCGCTCCAATCGAACCTCTGGATCAACCTCGCCAGCCCCATCACCACCATGCACGACCCCAGCGACGCGCCGGGGCAGCTCCTCCGCCCGGCCCCAAACGGCACCACCCGGCACTCCGAGTCCATGAGCTCCACGATCTGGGACGAGAGATCGCCCGGCGAGGCGAGGAAGCGATCGGGGCGGAAGAGATGCACGTCGTCGCCCCACACCGATCGGCTCCTCCCAAGCGAGTACGTGTTGACGAGGATGCGCGTGTTCTTGGGGATGTCGTAGCCACCGATCCGCGTGTCCTCCGTGGAGAAATGCGGGATAAGGAACGCGCCCACCGGGTGGAGCCGGAAGATCTCCTTCACCACCGCCTTGAGATAGTTGAGGTTGACCACGTCTGACTCGTCAACGGGCCGGTCAACGCCCACCGCCGCGTCGAGTTCTTCGCGGACCTTGGCCATCTCTCGCGGGTGCCGTGCCAGCTCGGCCATCGCCCACTCGCTAATCACGGACGAGGTGTCTGTTCCCGCCGAGAGCATGTCCTGGAAAAACCAGCGAAAAGAAGCAGAAAGCAACGCATTAACTCGCCGCACGAGAAAGTAGCAAATGCCCTTTAAGGGCATATGCTACAAGCACAACCGTTAACCCATGTTTGACCAGAGAAAAAGCAGGAAAAGGGCCTTTTAGGGTAAGCACCTATTCACCAACTAACAACGGCATTCACTAGATTGTTAACCGCAGTTTTTCAAGCAAAGACGTTCCACACGAGCGACGGTATGTTGCATCTGCAGCAAATGCCGCTAGACGGCAAATGCTGCAAGACCCAAACACGAGAGGAAAGCAAGCAAGCCAGCAAGCAAAAAGGTGGTGGGCACTTACAATCATGATCGCCTTGATGGTCGTCGTGGACAGCTGCTTCTCGCCATTGGCGCCAGGCACCGACAGCAAAACATCCACGAAGCTGGCCCCCTGCTGTTCCTGGCAAGATCCCCCGCTGTTCTTGGCGAGCTTCTGGCGATGCTCCTCGATGATCTCGTCGTAGACCTCGTCCGCGCGCTGCATGATCCGCCGCATCTTCCTCTCGTGGCCCTGCAGATCAAACGCGCGCAGGAAGGGGAGGTAGTCGGCCACATTGAACGCGTTCACCAGCGCGAAGCCCTCGTAGATCATCTGCTTGTGCTCGGCGGCGTCCTCGGGCCCGGCGGCGCCCGGGCCGAAGTGCCGCTTGCCCAGGAGCATCCGCGTGAGGATGTTGCAGGACAAGCTCGCGAATTTGTCGCGGAGATTGATCTTGTGCGTCGTGGGCGATGATCCCTCCTCCCTCCCGAGATCCTGGAAGACGCTCTCCACCATGAGATCGAGCTCCTGGCAGCGGCCGTCGCGGAAGGAGGCGATCTTCCGCGGCGAGAGGAGCTCCAGCGTGCAAATCTTACGCATCGCCCGCCAGTGCTGGCCGTAGGGGGCGAAGGCGATGTCGCGGCCATTGTACGTGAAGTACTGGCACGCGATATTCTCCGGCCGCGACGCGAAGATGTGATCTTGCTTGATGAGGATGTCGCGGATGATCGCGGGGCTGTCGGTCACGATCGTGGGGACCACGCCCAGCTTGAGATAGACGAGAGGGCCGTGGCGGCGGGTGAATTCCATCATGCTCTTGTGGGGGAAGGGGCCGATCTGGAGGAGATTGCCGATGACTGGCCATGGTTTGGGCCCCGGGGGGAGATGCAATCGCTGGCGACGATCCCTCCCTTTCACGCCTGGATCTACATTGCTCTTGGCTCCCGGCCTGATCGGTCTAAAGAAGAGGAAGTGGATGAGCGAGAGGAATAGAAAGAAGGCCGCCACAATCGCTTGGAATACCGATGAATCCATCACAGGGAAGGACCTCTACTGCTCTATCTATCTAGATCGTGGAATGGGCACTCTTAAGTGATCATCAAGAACAGAATGGAGACAAGAAACCTGGATCTTCCCTTATGTTTTTAGCTTTCCCTCGCGACCTCTCGATGATCTAGCGGCGCTGCATTGAAAAAAGTCGATCAAGTCAAAGAATGCCAGAGCTCCTCCGGCTTGGCCGTGAAAAAAGAGAGCACAGCCCCAGCGAGAAAGAAGTAACAATCCTTAGGTTTTTAAATGCTCCACACCACCACACCACCCCTTTACTTTCATTACATCGCTGATAGATCGGATATTCTCAACAGGGAGAAACCAGGAGGGGAATCTTTGGCCCCTCACTCGCGAGGGCGTGACGGCGAGACGTGTGGTTTTCTGTGAGGGAGCGGGAGCGTGTGAATGTGAAGGTATGCCAACGTATTTATATGCGATGGCAGGGGCGATCTGACGCTCGTTACTGCGTTGGTACGGTAGCTAGCTCTGACTCACTACACACGTCAGCAAATCACGTGGCACTACTGGCTGGCATGGTGGCCTGGCATTCTTATCCACGTGCCGCACAGTCATTGGTTGTGCTTTGTGGTAATTGTTCTTTGTTTTAGAGGTTAGTGAATCCTTGAGGTTGTTAGACTGTATCTACGTTTGTTCCATCTTTCGATTGAATGGTTGGGAGATGCGAAGTTTGTGTCACATAAATATATTCAATAACTATTTCTCGCTTTATGGCACATGTCTATTTGAATAAAAAACTAATAGTAAACGGAAAAATATAAAATATGGATGACTAATTGAGCTCTCTAAGCTCGCCATTAGAAAGCTCAAATCTCTTGTGTTTGGACAAGCTACTGGCAAGTTCTTCATATGTTCCGAGCTTTTCTGAGCTCCTGTAGTCCACTACTGCCTGGAGGATTTGAAGAACATCACCATGGCCAACAATCAAAACAGCAGACCTGGAAGTTCAAATTTTTAGCAAAATCACTACACAAAACTTGCGGCAAGGATTTTTTCCTTACCCGTGCGTTTGTCGCTCGATTTCATGAATTGCTTTGAGCACTCTCTCGTACACATCCATGACACTTTCACCGCCTTCAGGCCCAACAAAGGGATCCTTTCTATCGTCGTGAGAGTACTGAAACAAGAAAAATACATCTATACTTTGAGATAAAACAAAGATAAGTACCTCCAAGCGCGACTTTAGTTCATAGAATGGCCCAAAGTATCGCTCCCTAAGCTCACTAAGAACCTGAATGACCAGAAAAGTTTTTATACTTTAAAGTTCAAACAAAATAGGAAAGTGAAAATGATAAAATCTATGACTTACATGAATGCGTGTATTCTCAAAGCTTGCATCCACCGCTTCCAAAACGCACTCAGATGTTTGGATCGTGCGGCTAAACGGGGAAGAATAGATCCAGACATTGTCTAGACTAAATTTCTTGAGTTCCTGTCAGGAAGAAAGAATGAAAAAAGGACAACTTAATTCGAGAGCTGATATCCATCATCACCTTGACGAAGATTTTGCCAGCGTTTCTTGCTTGCACAAGGCCCTGAGGAGCAAGCCCATACCCAGGCAGAACTCCATTAGCCTGGTAAAACCACTAGTGAGAAAATGATAAAGCTTCGAGAGCGAGCGAACCTCGTGTGAGACGATTAGATCCAACTCGTTGGGAACGCTTCGTCCATGCCTGAGCACCCAATACTTGTTGTGAAGATCGGGAAGCTCCATAGCTTTAACAAAGACGAAGACTTTGCAACAAATCAATGTTAGAAGAGATTATCCAACACGCAAAGACAATGTCTGCCGGCCCTTTGTGCTTGGAATACTCCAAAGGACATTTGATTTCTGCCAAAAACAAAAACAGAAAAGATTGTAAGAAAAGAAAGAAAAATGGAAATAAAGCTTGAAGTTTTTATCAAGTGTTTCAATGTTTGTGTGTGAGAAAAATAAAAATAAAAATAAAAGAATAGTCATGCAAGCCGTCTAAGTTCTCCAGTGAGCAGTGCAAACTTTCGATGCTGGGAAAGAATGGAGACGTATTCCTCACTGTCCGTTTTGATCCTGCTTACCTCCGCGGCCTTTGTTATAGTTTGAAGGATCTGGAGTGTGTCACCATGACTTACAAGCAATATAGCATAACTGCAACAGCAAAAGCTCCATCGAAACTGAATAAAGACTTCATGTTTTGCCTACCCTTCGTGTTGTAACTCGAGCTGAGGAATCACTGCGGCTACTCGCTTTGCAACATCGGCTACGCTTTCACCACCTTCGGGGCCAACGAGTGGGTTTCGCGCATCGATTTCCCAGATCTCGGCATACTGCCATGGTAAATGGAGCTTAAAGACAGAGCGAGAAAAAAAAAAACAGCAAACTTTCTACGTGAAGATGAGACTGCAGCTCTAGAGCTGGCCCGAAGTACCTCTCACGCAGCTCGTCCAAGACCTGAATCAACGAGAGAATTCTTCTTTTGTCTTACAAACAAGGAAATGCAAAGGACTTACTTTGATCTCCAAATTTTCGTATGCACGCTTGAGAACTTCAGCTACGCAGTTTGCAGTCTCCATGGTCCGCGTGAAGGGAGAAGAGCAAATGGCGACGTTCTTAAAGCTGCCGTGCTCTTCCAGTTGCTACAAAAGTTTTCTCAGAAGCGTTTTTCTCCTGAGAAGAATCGGTACCTTAAGAAAGATCTCGCCAGCAGCCTTGGCTTGAACGAATCCCCCCTCGGCGAGGCCATGCTGAGGTAATGTCCCATTGCTCTACAATCAAAATCAATCAAGTTGGAAAGTGAAAATTGGAGAAAATAAAACTATACACCATCGCTAAGTTGAAAGCATGATCTATGATTTTTTTCGCAATCCAAGTAAGTTTAGATCCATGCCTTGATCTATACTCCAAAGTAACGAGGCAGCGAATTTTTTCTTTTGACCATTTCTTCTCACTACCTTGACTTTTTTCTAGATTTTGATAGAATGTAGCAGTGGATCGAGGGAAGTACCTTGTGAGAAACGATGAGACCAATCTCGTTTGGCACGCTTCGACCATGGCGAAGAACCCAATAGCAGTTCTTCAAAGGAGGAGGCGAGCGCTCCTCCTCCATGCTAAAGGAAACCCTCCAATGAGATAAGAAGCGAATATACTACTCAAAGAGCTAGGGTTTTTGGCAGGGTTTATCCATGGCGCAGGCGAAGATGGCCATTCTCCTCAAGCCCTGGCTCGGCGGCTCGCCGCCATCGCTCCATTCCACTCCGCCCGGTCGAATGGCGAAAACAGGTGCGTTCTTCGATCGATTTGAGCCCGCATTTCGGGATTTCGGTCGCGCATTGGGCTGAATCGAGTGTGTGTGTGGATTGTTTGGGCAGCATATCCCTATCCCTGGGGTCGCAGGCAGCGGCGATTCTACTCCGGGCCAGCCGCTCGAGCAGTCGAGGGTGGATCGTTCCAGGCGAAGTGAAATAATTTGTTTTGGCTTTTATTCGTGAAGGATCGATTGATGGTTTTGCTTGTTCCAGGTACGCTGAAGCCTTTCCTGGGTCCGTCAAAGTAAAAAAAATCCGCCCTCCCGACTATGATCTAAGAACTGGTACACTTTCGTTCTAGTTCTCGAAGTTTGTGTTGTTTTTCCTGGTTTTGCGAGATTCATTCGGTCTTGTTCTCCCTTGCAGATGAGCCATGGAAAAAATATCTCGACACCAAACTTAATAACAACATGACCATCGCCGAATTTATTGCAAGGTTTGCTCAGGGAAAATCCGGCCTAAGAACCTATCGGCACCAGCGAGCTAAGTTGCCATTGCCAGAGGCAAGAGGAAGGCCGCTTCTACAGTGGCAGGGCCTCGAGAACCGCAAGCCCGAGACACAGAGAATTGAGCAGCTGCTGCGAGAGTCAGAGGACAAGTTCGTGATGGTTTTGGGAGCTCCCGGCTGTGGGAAAACACGGTGCATGTTTGAGCTTCTCTCCAACGAGTACGGATTCTACTACACGGCGGAGAGCGAAGTTAACCGGGGGTCAGGCGACACAGTCTACTGCCAACGTATGATGCAAGTTCTTATGGACGACGTTTACGACGTTCCAAAGCGGGACGTCATAGCCGAGCAACACGCACGCGCGTTGCTGCTGGGAAGAATGCTGGTCCTCGACTATATCTTCCGGTTGCGCGTTCCAGGCTTTAATCCTTACATCTTTCTCCAGCTCCAGGTAAGCTAGACTTTGTTGTCTTCGTTGTTTCTGTCTAAGAGCTTGTTTTTTTGTAGGTGGAAGGACCTCGAATGACTGGGATGGATATCTTCCGAGAGCTCACGGCAGTATTGTGCGGGGAATACGAGAACGACGACATGACCCGTCAGATTGACAAAGTCTGGGCACACCTCCAGTACGGGGTTCCCAAGCTCAGAGTCGTGCTCGAAGAAGCTCACGTCCTCTTCCATTGCCGGCCCAACGTTTTCCCTCTGCGAAAGAGCCACCTGGTTCCCATCTCCATTTACTACCCGATGGTGAAGGCAATGCTCTTTCCAAGCGAAACTCTCAAGGGACACGAGCTGGTGATCTGCGGCTCGGGCCTGGAGATGCTCGAGGACAAGACGAGCCTCCTGGGACCTCTCAAGCAGACTCCAACCGTCAAGTTTGCCGACTTCTCGGTATGGGAGAACGAGATGCAACTAAAGGCATACCTGGACACGTTCATGCAAGTCACAGTGGAGGAGTGCCGGGCTCTGCTGTGGACCTGGAGCGGAAGGATGCGGCCGCTGGTCAACTGCGTCGAGGGGCTTCTCGGTGGCCTGGATCCAAACTCGAAGCCGACGACGTACAAGTCAGTGGAGAACTGCATCCGGGACTACGAGACTCACGCGCTAGAGAAGATCGATGCGAGGCACACCCACGCCTACGTGCTCAAGGAGATGAGAGTTATCGACAGGACTACTTACGATCTGGTGAGGAACGTCTACAGGGCGTTCGCGTGGTGGGGTGACACCTTCCAGGCCATCACGGTGAAAGAGATGAAAATGGTCTACCTCGGCTTCGCTCGCATGCAAACCATTCCAGTCGACGACCCGGCCACGGGAGAGTGCCTGGCCGCCCCCGGGGTGATGGTCTCGGCACAGATCGACGAGCCGCTCATCGTCAAAGTCCTCCACAAGCACTTCAGCGCCGACGCGGAGCTGCTCCAGGAGCTCAGAGTCTCGTCGCTCGTCCAAGGCAAAGGCAGGCTGTGGGAGATGCACCTCTTCGACGACCTGGTGAAGCTCTTCGATGGCGCCACCCCGCTACACCAGCACGCTCTCTTCAAAGGCGTGGAGCTCCCGGAGATCTTCCAGCAGCCGGCTAGCATCGTCAACGCCGAGAAGGCGAGCGGCCCCTGGGTCCAGGCCGGAAGCATCAACGCGGGGCTGTTGGAGTTCATGAGCCAGCCGGACGAGTCGAGAGCTCCACTCCTCATCTGCGAGGGCATGGCCGGCCCCGACGCATTCTTCTTCGTGCGCTTCCGTGACGGGCGAACGATCGGCGCTGGAGTTTACGTGAAGTACAAGCACAGGACGAGATCTTACGCGGGGGCGATGCACTGCACGGATCCAGAGGCGGCCTACACGGCCTGGAGGGGCGATCCGCCGAGAAAGGACGCTGGGATCCAGCAGGCCAAGAGGCAGGCGTTCGAGGAGTTCGTGAGAAGCTCGAGCAGCGTTCCATGGTCGGCTGGATATATCCGGCTCATGCTAACGTACCCGGCGGCGGAGAGCAGTGGCGAGAACACGAGAGTGGTGTATCCGGCGAGGGGAGGCCCGCAGCTCGTGGTGGAGGTCTCGGAGAAGAACGCGGCGGAGATTTTCGGCGAGGATCATCGCAAAGTGTTGGACATGACCAAGCCTGTGCGGCTGCTGGATGTTCGTCCAGAGCCGGTTAGAGAGGACTTTTGAAGAGTTTTTGTTTATAGAGCATACACCCAAAACTACAAATCAAACATGAGTGGATCTACTCCCCAGCCCTTGCGATTTGTGACATTCCTAAGATCAAAGCACACAATGAGAATCTCCGCGGCACAACAGATCGGCAATGCAGCTTCGCAAACCGCCAGGCGAAGAAGACAAACTACCATGGATTCTCCGACCGTAGTGATTTTTACATTGGGGAGTTACGCATCCACTTC
Source organism: Selaginella moellendorffii (assembly GCF_000143415.4). Taxonomy (NCBI): domain Eukaryota; kingdom Viridiplantae; phylum Streptophyta; class Lycopodiopsida; order Selaginellales; family Selaginellaceae; genus Selaginella; species Selaginella moellendorffii. Next base: position 3,256,161 of record NW_003314268.1, read on the forward strand.
CAAACGGGTTCAAACGAATGAACTTCCTGAATATAAAAGAAAAACAAGAACAAGAACATACCAAGAAGAAATAACTATGTTGGGCGTTAGTAAAGAAACATGAAAGATCAGGAATTGTATATATTGTAAGAACAAATTATGTAAGGGACTCCACCTTTTGCTCTGATAATATAAAATTAACAAAAGAATATTGTAGTATTTCATTCTCAGTACACTCATTTTGATAAATTTTAACTGAAACGATGGTGAGATGGATCTGAACAAGCTATACATCAGGGATCTCATGCTTGCTCAAAAGCTTCACTGCAAGCTTAAGATCTTAGATGTGAACAAAGGCTAGAAAACACTCGCTTTATCCCCTTCTCCTGGGATTTGATATTGGAAGTGTATATAATATGGAGCTGGGCTTGATTGAATCAATTCTATGCCCGTTTTATGGATAATGCCAAGCTCGCAGCATATGCCCAAAGCAGAAACCTGGAATGCGGTGCCTTAACACAAAGTGGTCTAGAGGGAATCCCTGCAAGGCTTTCAGAAGATTCATTAACAAGATATAATGTGCTGGAACGTAATGCTTGCCACATATGTGTTTGAGGAATCCTGGTGTCATGGTGAGCTTTTAATCTTGGTGAGTTAGACTGGTATGCAAGATCCATCTGAAAGCAAGAAAATCTACATGATTGTAGAAGTAGTCCAGAGTTGTTGCACAAGTATATGTCCCTCTCACAAGAGAGCTTGTATGGCCCATATCTCAGTGTGTTCTCCTTGTATGCTAATTCACTTGAACAAACCAGAAGCTTGACTTGTACGATGAAAATCTATTTTGATCAAAGAAGTCAAGCTCAGTGGTTTTCTAAAGTGAAATAACATACCAGTCAGAAGCACTTAAAATAAAGCTGCATGGCCCATACAAGCTCTCCTGCAATAGAACCCTACTTAAAGAACAGCTTTGGATTACTTCTCCAATTATGTAGACTTTGTTACTTCTATATCCTTGCAAAATACAACAATCTGGTGGATTGTTTTTAATGGAAAACATTCAGTCTCCTATGTATCTAGTTGGGCGCCAAAGGATTTAAAACATGGCTGCCAAGTAAGATTGGATTCCAGGAGCTGGGATTCTACGGCTGTGGATTTCGCTGCTTCAGAGGGACATCGTTGTGATGCAGAACATGCCAGTTTGTCGAGGATATGCTTCATGCAGACACGACCAGCATTCAGACCCCAGGAAGTTTGGGCGGCATATTGGAGAGTTTGACATGCAGGCTTCAACACTTTCAGATGAATTTCCCTGCTGAAAATGAGAAATTATATGCTCTTCATTACTTTTGTGTGTGTGTGTGTGTGAGAGAGAGAGAGAGAGAGAGAGAGAGAGAGAGAGCCAGACTTGTAGAGTCAACTGTTTCGTCAGCCATAGCCGATTTTCTACACATCACTGCACGATATGTTGTTTTATTTTTTAATGTTCTGGACTCTTAAATTGTAAGTAATTCTTGTAAGTGCTCTACTCTACCTTCACGTTGTCTCGAGATCGGCAACGAGACTCCGCCTGCAAGGTTACTCAGCTTATGAATCGTTTTTATTTCGAGTTCTAGCAGCGCAAAGACGTGTTGCGAAAAGTACCTACTGGTCAAAATCGTGTCCCTGGAGAAAACAGAAGAGAAGAGATTTTGTATAGTAGGTCCACCAGAGCTCTCGCGGGATCTTGGTTGGGGCCATAAAACAAGTACCTGGATATGTTCCTCATGTCAGACAGTGCAAAAAGAATGAACCACCCACCGTGTGATTGGAAAATTGCCCACCATCTTTTCGCATGAAAAGATGCCGGCTGTCTTCTTGCAGCCTGCAAGGCCGAAAAACACACGCGAAAAGTAGAAATCCAAAAACGAAAAACGAAAACACCGTGAGAAAAACTCACAGAGTTTCGAAGCATATCGCCTCACCGAGGTCTGCGTGTGTAAGCTGACAGTAGATGGCTGTTGAGAAGCTCCAGAAAAACACGCTCGTAACATGCCGGGCTTTGTGCGGCTTGCTCGTCGTGATCGTCGCAATGGACCCGCTGCGTCTCAGCTTCGTGAGGCAGATCCCCAGCTTTCAGGCAAAGTATGTGGAGCCGCCAGTCCAAAATGCCGCCACCATGCTCAAGGATCCGAGCAACCGGCTGCTGGGAGCTATGCTGCGGTTCGAGAATGAGTTCCTGGGACCCGAGAGCATTGCCTTTGATTCCAAAGGACGAGGCCCATACACTGGCGTGAGTGACGGACGTGTGCTTCTGTGGCAAGGCTCCGAAGTTGGCTGGAGGGAGTTTGCAACGACGTCTGCGAATAGGTACGTGTGGGAGAAGAAAGACGAGAAAAGGTTTCTCTATCACGTTTTACCTCTGATGATGGATTGAAACAGGACCAGAGAGTGCGATCCCCGGAATCCCCCGATCGTGTACTTCAAGCAGGAACACATATGTGGACGTCCACTGGGCCTGAGATTCAACAAAAGCTCGTCAAAGCTCTACATTGCCGATGCTTACATGGGTTTGATGGTCGTTGGTTCGGAGGGAGGCCAGGCACAGGTCCTGGCCAACGAAGTAAATGGCCAGAAGATCAAGTTCGCCAACGATGTCGACTTTGATGACAAAGGCTTCGTATATTTCACTGATACAAGCACAAGATATCAAAGAAGGTAACAAAGCTCTCTTATTTCTTCTCTCTTTAAAGCGCGAGAAAAAAAAAGCGCAGACAGTACCTTGTTTCAGTGCTCGAGGGGGATAACACTGGCCGTTTACTGAGGTATGATCCTCAGTCTAAGAAAACCATCGTGGTGCTCGACAAGCTCCGGTTTCCAAATGGAATCGCGGTGAACAACGATAGCTCCTTCATCTTGATAGCGGAATCCATCACTGCAAGGTAGAAAAAAGAAAAGAAAAGTGGAAGCTATAGAAAAGGAGAAGATTGCTTACGCGATGTATCTTACCAGATTGCTTCGCTACTGGCTCAAAGGCCCAAAAGCTGGAACCACGGATGTCTTTACGACGCTTCCGGGCAATCCAGACAACGTCCGGCTCAACGAAAGGGGCGAGTTTTGGGTCGCAATGTACAGTCGAAGCAGCCGGATGGAATTCCTGGCCAGCCATCCCCGGCTCAAGACGCTCCTGCTGCGCATTCCAATCCCTCTTGAGTACACATTCTACTACCTTATGGGAAGATCTTACGGCATGGTCGCGCGCTACAGCGCCCAGGGGGAGCTCCTCGAAATCCTGGAAGATCGAGAGGGAAAGGTCGTGAAGCACGTCAGCGAGGTGGAGGAGCGCGATGGCAAGCTGTGGCTGGGATCGGTGATCTTACCTCACATCGCCGTCCTCAATCGCCAAAACTACAGCCTAGAACCCTAAAATAGTCTGTTACAAATGAGCTTTGCGAGGGAAAAAGGTGTAAGGTCATAAAAGAGGAAAAGTGCCTTGAGGAGCCCTAAAAACAGAGAGAGCGAGGGTTTGGCGCGCGTGGTAAGCAATCTGGCCATTCCCATCGGTCTGTGCAGCTTAGAATTTCGTGTGATCCGAGCGCCACAGCTTAGAAATGCTTCTTGCGCTTGATCCACGCAAAAATTCGCTGTTCCACGATTTCTGGCCTCTGGAAGTAGAACCTAGAGGTTTTGTAGAGAATTCGCTGGAAAGGAGAGAATTAGTAGAAGCTATATGACGCTGCTGCGTGGTGTGTTTGGCATTATGACATCTTTCTTTATGATTGCAGTGGCTTGGTTGTGATCTTGCTGGAAGAATTAAAATGCCGAAGGACGTAACTACTTTAGAACCAGCTGACGATTTAGTTGAGAATACCGAGCTCGTTCTCTTTCACGCCAAGGAATGCTATGTCTACTTGATACCTCCGAGACGATCCGCTGCTTCTTACAGGTGAATAGCACCATTTCCTTCTTTTGCTTAAAACTATCACGTACTTTTCCAACTCCTGTTTTTTTTTTTTTTTTTTTAATTTAAAATCTCTCTCTCTGCAGAGCAGACGAGTGGGATGTCAACAAGTGGGCTTGGGAAGGAGCTATGAAAATTTGCAGCAAGGGTGAAGAGTGCACCATAAGACTAGAAGATAAAACTTCAGGTGGAAGCGCTTTACTTGAAACACAACTAATGCGACGTGTGTTTGTAGGAGAACTCTATGCGCAGGCGTCCGTGCGCAAGGACGAGCCTTTGCCTATTGAGCGTGTCATCGACAGCAGCAGGTTTGTTAGAAGTTACAATGACGACATAAGCATACTTCTTAGAGTGTTTCTTTTTCTTTTTGTTTCATTGTGTTCTAGCTTTTGTGTCATTGCAGGTACTTTGTGCTGCGGATAGAGGACAACTCCAGTTAAGTGCAGCTGTGTGAAGGAGACAGCTGACTATTTGTACTGGCATGTAGGTGGGAAGTCTCGGCACGCGTTCATCGGGATAGGATTCAGAGAGAGGCCACAAGCCTACGATTTTGAAGCTGCTCTTTATGATCATGTGAAGTATCCTTTCTTTACGTAGACAATTCTGCCGGTTTCTTTAACATGGTATAGCTACTTGAACAAGAAGAAGCAAGCGGAAGAATTGGAACAAGAATACCAGACCAAGCCCGCGGTTGATTACAGTTTGAAGAGCGGCGAAACGATCCGCTTGTCTTTGAAAAAGGTAAACATGCTTAGAATATTTTTGTCTGTTGATTGTAACTAATCGGGTGTCATGTATAGCCGAGCGGCGAAGCTGCAGGAAAGTCCACATTCACGGATGCGCAATCTCTGAAATCCTCCGAGGCTCCAACTGGTTGGCCATCTTTTCCACTGGGCCCTTCAGAATCTCTGACAAACGATGATACTAAAGCAAGTAGCCTAGAGAACACTGTAAGTGAATGTGAGGACGAGTTTGGAGATTTTCAAACTGCTTAAGGGAGTACCATCTCTTTCAATCCGTCTATATATGCTGTCATCTAATGCTGTGTGATGGCGTGGAGCTCATTTCATCACAGGCATTTGTGAGACACTGTGAAAACTATGGTTACGGTTGTAAATAATACTGCCTGGTCTGACGGTGCTTCTTTCCTTGAATTGCCCGTATTCCGCCGGTAAGGAATATGAGTTTACTACTTCGGAGAGCTGCCGCTGTTGCTACTGACTCTGGTTGGTTCTCACTCTTTTAATTTATCCTCCTTTCCTCCATGTGAAGTGAGTTGAGCTGACGGTTGCATTCACTCTCTTGCAGGGCCGATAGGAAAGACCAAGAACAAGGGGTGTAAGCAATTTGTTTTGATGTTCCAGTTATCTTTGCTGGATGGATTGCTGGGGCGCTTTCCAGTGCATAAACGCTGTGAGTTTTTAACGGTAGTTGAGACATGACACCAAGTTTCGTCTACTTGTGCCAGAATGACTAACAACCAAATGTGTTCTATGGTGCAGATCAATCCATGAATAACGAGGTATTGATGGACTGCAAGAGAATTCATCCTTGGGTCCACATCCTTTATGCGGATCCACATACACGGCGCCAGGGAATTGTCCTCTGCGTGGCGCCAGCCAATCGGACTTTATGTCCTCTCGGCTAACTGGTCGTCCATTAGCGCCAGTAGGTGCAAAGGTACCGCACACATTCCAGTGGTATGCAGGCCCATCTTTGGTTTCGTTTCTGACATGGTTGCCTCGTTTCTTCTCGCTTTCCAGCTGCACTCCATCGCTCTCGAGGTTTACGGCGGTCGTGCTTTGCAATACAGCGGCGCTCACGAAAGTTCATTAAACGAGCTTAATTATCATCCAGGCGGCTTTTGGTTTATATATCCTGGGCCACAGGACGAGCTCTAGATATCTGCAGAAGAGCCTGAGGAGGAGTGAAGGTTTCGGGACGCGGGCACACTTTCACGCTCGTTTCTTCGCAATGGGAGAGCGCTCGTCTCCTCTGCTGCTAGCGGTCCTGGTAATCCTTGGGATCTCCTCATGTGGACTAACTGTTTTTGCTGCGAGACCCCTGGAAGAGCAGAAGACGCTCGACTGGCTCCACTTCCCACCGCTTCCTCCATTCCCATACTTTTCGCATCCAAGTCCAGGGTATAAGCCGCCATCTTATTCTTACCCGGCTCCAGAGTACAAGTCCCCTCCATCTTATTCTTATCCCACTCCAGAGTACAAGTCTCCTCCATCTTACTCGTACCCGGCTCCAGAGTATAAGTCTCCTCCATCTTACTCGTACCCGGCTCCAGAGTACAAGGCTCCTCCCACGGTTCCTTCGTCTCCAGCTCCGGTTTACAAGCCTCCCACGGTTCCTTCCACTCCAGCTCCGGTTTACAAGCCTCCCACGCCTTCTCCCGTCTACAAGCCTCCCACTCCGGTTTACAAGCCTCCGACTCCTTCTCCGGTGTACAAGTCTCCTCCGCCTCCGTCGTCGGGCTACTAGCGCGAGCGAAGTGAAAGCAATGTAGCAAGCTCTTTCAAGGTTCTCATTAGGACGTTTGGTTAATCTTCTTCATGGCTCAAGTGCTTCTTTGTTTGATCGACATAGGAATGCTGCTCTGTGGGAAGAGCGGAGAGAAAATAATATTTGTTCCAAGCCAGGCGGAAATGCGCAACAAGCGTTGCTCTGGTTTCTTTTCCTTTTTCTTTGGTTTTCTCCTTTCTTGTCCTGATCTTGTACATTGGGAGAGCTATTAAACTTTTTATTAGAAACAAATATTGAAGAACATGACCAGCACTCAAATAAAAAACTCCAAAGATTGTCAAGACATTCGTGGACGGCAGGATTCGAACCTGCGCGGGCAAGCCCACATGATTTCTAGTCATGCCCAATAACCACTCTGGCACGTCCACCTTATATGTTACATTTAGTTTCATGCCACTATTATTAAGAACTAAGCATTAGTATTACAGTTATTCAAAAGTGTTTTGCGTTGCTTGCATCATGTACCATTGTCTGTTTTGAAATCTTAACTTCCTTGGGTGTTCCCTCCTAAAGACTAAAGGTAATTTGAATAGAAAGTTATTTGAGTATTTAGGTTCACTGAAATGGTTTGTAGTCTAGAATTTTTTTTCCGATAATAACTAAATGGTTTATAAGTGAATATATATATATATATATATATATATATATATATATATATAGACCACAAAGTTTTAAAATGTGATTACATTTTATTAATAAATTTAAAAAAATTAATGAGAATACATGATGTAAAAGAAATGTTGATGATATAATTGGCCACAATGATTTTAGAAAGAAATGTTATTAAAACAGCAAACAAAAATAAAAAAAATGTAATGAAAGTAATTTTGAAAACATCAAATACCAATTTTATATAAGGACCATCATAGCTCCACCAAATACACTGAATTTGAAAATATTCTATATACTATATAAAACATGCTACTTTATATGAACATTATAACAAATAATTGAAAAAAAGTAATATTAAAGAAATGGTAAAATAAAATTTGAGAGTGATCTATTCTAATTTTCATCTTGAATATGGGATAAATATAGTATACAACACCATAATAATAATTATGTAATTTTATTATAATAACAAAATTATGATTTTAGATTGAACTACTAATGTATTCTATTTGGTATATATGTAGTAAACTTTCACAAATACCTAGCTTTTAACTGAAATTTTTAGTTTTTACTTTAATAAAACTAATGGCCTTTTCGCGATCACTTTTTACCCTCAGTATAAATCTGTTGTGGGAAGCTAGGTTTTCTTTAAACCAAGCGAGAAAAAAGGAGAAGACGTGATGGCGCTCGAGGATGGCGAGTTTAGAGACGACGAGTGTGGCGAGCTTCTCAACTGGTACACCAGACACGAGAAGTTGGGGCATGGAGGACAGGGCCAGGTCTACTTGCTGAGAGACGCAGCCCACAACCGCTATAGGTACGCAGGAAAGATGTTTAAGTCGGAGAGTTGTGCCGAAAGGGAGACAAGGATCTTGGACAAGCTTCGCCCCATTCCTGGAGTTGTCTTCCTCCGGGGGCTGAGGAGGGAGAGGAAGGTTGGCGGGCGTTGCTTTGGAACGATGGTCATGGAACTTTGTGGCCCTAGCCTGCGCGATCTAGCGATGAAAGGGCCACTGAGCGAGGAGGAGGTAGCCGAGATCGTTAAGAAGCTGGCGGAGACACTCCAGGGCGTCCACTCGAGTGGTGTTGTCCATCGCGATCTCAAGCTGGAGAACGTTTTCACCGAGCTGCAAGATGCAAGCACGATCAGGCCGGTGATTGGGGACTTTGGAGTGGCGACCGACGATGCCAGAGAGATGAGCCAGAGCTGCGGGACTGAGAAGTACATGGCTCCCGAGCTTATCTTTGTCGAGAGATATGGGCTGTCTTACACCAAGGCGGTGGATGTTTGGGGGCTTGGAGTGATCGCATACGAACTCCTCAAGGGCTACAAGCGATCGAACCTGGAGATGCATTTGCTGCGCGAGGGGGAGTTCCAGTGGCCTGCCAATCTGTCGCCAGAGGCAAAAAATCTGATCATGGGCATGCTGGATTTGGATCCCAGGAAGCGATTGACACTAGATCGAGTGATCAATCATCCTTGGATTCTAGAGAACTGTAGCACCACACGGGCTACTCCTGCCAATATCACAACTTGTTGTGGAAGGAAGAGATTCACTCCACAACAACACTCTAGCCATCCAGCTGTGAAGAAACTCAGGGTGGCTTAGCCAACACTTCCAAGCCAAAGCTCATCGACAAACAATGGATTAAAGATCAAGCAGCGTGACTCAAAAAACAAAAAAGGTGGTAGGAGTTAAAACATTATTTTCGTTCTTAGGCATACTTTCTTAGACAACACAAAATGAATGATTGAATTGTTGAATGTTCACATTATAATCCGCAGTAAACCAAGGCCAACAGCGGTAATAGACACAATTGTTCCTGCAACCACAAGCATGAACATGAATCCACCGTACAAATAGCAACGCTTACCTATGCAGTACTTGATTACTTCGTACTTTCCTGCTTCCAATTGAGTTTTGAGACCGTGAATCTCCTGTATACATCCTCTATCAGTTTTCTGCCCCTGTGAGAAACAAAAAATACTCACCCGGTCTAGTTTGTTGGTTAAATTTGATGTTTCAGCCTGCTGCTTGTTCAACTCGTCCCTTATATGCCTGTGTCACACACACCGAGCACAGCTCATACAGGTTTATATCGCTGTTATATCGCTAGAGAAACCTGGAGTTTTCCTACAACAATAGATACCTTACCCCCTTTCCAGGTTCAAGTCAAGGCGTTGGTTTGCCTGTACCTTGTCTATTTCGTATCTGCATCACGCGCATGAGAGCTCGATCAAAAACGCGAATCTGTCTACTACCTCAACTCGCTTCTCATTTTCTCCATGTCCGTCCGGAGCCTCTCCGATTCACGCTGCAAGGTAGCAAAGTGGTGCTCCTGTACGCATCATATGAAACGAAGCTTAAAAAGCCGTCACAGTAGCTGTTTACTGACGTACCAAAGAACTCTGCATTTCAGCCTTGAACTTGGAAAGCGACGCGTCATGCATCATCTCACACTGTGTTTCAGAGACACGCAAACAAAGTCAGAGCTATACGAGCAAGAACTAGTCCATACACACCTTTTGCATGTCGGTCTTGGACGTGTACGAGTGTGCTACGCTCTCCAGGCTATCATTCAACACGGAAGTCACAACGGCGGTGATAGCCTCAGCTTGCCTCTGGTTGAGCTCTTGAGCTTCGAGCCTTCGCATCTAGGAGAAAATGGGAGAAGCTAGAGTTAGAAAAGCGAGAGAGGAAAGTTTCACGTACCACCGCGAGAGTATCGACGAGGAAAGCTCTTCGCGCATTGGAGGAAGCGGGCACTGTGGGTGGCGCCACGGATGACGTGAGGAGCAGTGAGCTAGACGGATTCGAAGGAGACGTGGGTGGCGTCTGCGCTGGCTGCGTGTTGTGACGAACACTGAGCTGCCGACACCGGAGAGACAATGGGTTCCAATTCAGTCGCTGCCTACTTGTGCTGTTCCTGGCCGCTTGCAAGCTAAACTCCGCTAGAGAGAAGGAAGGAGACGAAGAGGAAGGGCCCGGATCAACGTAGAGGGCGGGAGGAGCACACCACAGCGCCGTAGGAGTCGCCAACTTCTTCTTGCGGAGTACCTTCCTCAAGGATTTGCGAAGAGCACCCGACATGACGTGATCCCAAAACTCCAAGTAATCCCCTACATCCACGAGCGGTGGCGGTGTGGAGCAAGAGGGCGGCGGCGGCGGCGGCGGCGGCGGCAAATGGATGGGCAGCGCGAGAGAAGCTCTTCGCAGCGACGCCGAGGCTACCATTGAGTGCTTCCTCCGGCGGGCGACGTGTAGGGCATACCTGTGGTAGCAGCTAGGCGCGCAGCTTCTCAGCACCATGGCGCGGCGGCGCAGCTTCCACTCCCGGTGGCGATTGATTGCCGGACGCTCCCACGCCCCATCCGCGCATCAAACCCTAGAATGGGAACCATTTTGAAAAGCAAAGAAACAGACGCAAGCAAATCCACGTCAGTTTCTTAAGCGAAAGAAGAATATTCGTACTAGCCCTAATTTTCTCCGTACGCTTAAAAAATGGGACGAATTCGATGATCGTTGAGAGATTTTTAGCTTGATTTAACTAGCCAGGATTATACAAACGTTGGTTCAAACGCTTCGTCTTCCAGTGTAGTGCCAGTAACTACCTGGTTCAGACGTGAGCATATTCTCGGCATCGCCTGGGGCAGGCGCTGGGTTCGAATCCCGCGGGCAGCAGCTGATGACGTGGCACACGCACCCGCCGTTGGATAGTTCAATGCACTTTGCCACGTCAAAAGGCTGCAAGTTAACCGGGCGGATTAACCAATGAGCCTCGCAGGTTTAGGGTTTGATGGGCGGCCGCGGGGCTATGGCGCAGCTCTGATCAGCTCAATTCCTCCGCGAAATCGCTGGATTCTCGTCGCCGCTGGAGCTGGAGTCGATCGATAGGTAGACGGGTTTTTTCTTCCTCGTGTTTTTTCCCCTCATCTGGGGAGAGAGGAGAGTGGAAATCAGGAGCTACTGTAGCGCGATTAACCGGGAGAGAGACTCTTCTTTGTCTTTTGGAAGGGGCCAGTTGACCAGTCCGAGTGAGAATTTGTGATGTCGTTTTGGGTAGCTAGAGTTTGAGCTTCGATTGGACTAGGGGTTGTAGCTATGGCGTCTTTGGTCGATAAGGCGACGAGCGACATGCTCATAGGACCCGATTGGGCCATGAACATGGAGATATGTGATATCCTCAACCACGATCCTGGGTAAGTTTGCTCCAGGAAGTAAAAACCAGCTCGAGCTCACACGATTCAATTGGAAAAAAACTTTTTCCAGGCAGGCCAAGGACGTTGTCAAGGCGATCAAGAAGCGTTTGGGAAATCGCAGCCCCAAAGTCCAGCTTCTAGCATTAACAGTGAGTGTTTTCGTTTTTCTCTTCCTTTGCTTAAAGCTATTCTTTGATTTCTTTTTGAACTCTTCTTTTCTCGCAGGTGCTGGAGACCATTGTGAAAAACTGTGGCGTGGCAGTCCACCAACAAGTAGCTGAAAAGGATGTTTTGCACGAAATGGTGAAGATCGTCAAGAGAAAGGTGCTCGGCTACTTGTCTGGGATTGTAACGTTTTTACTTACGTGTGGAGTATCTCGGACAGACGGATATGCATGTAAGGGACAAAATTCTTGTGTTGTTGAGCTCATGGCAAGAGGCATTCGGAGGCTCGCGGGGAAGATATCCACAATACTATATGGCTTTTGAAGAGCTGAGGGTAAGTTCTTCCCTTCCTAAAAGCAATATGAACTCGAAATGTCTTTTTCAGAGGATGGGTGTTGAATTTCCCGATCGTCCTGCCGAACGAGATGCACCAATTTTTACTCCGCCTCAAACGCATCCTGTTCAGCCGTCACCAGGCTATGGCTCGCCTGCTCATATGCCTGCAAGACTCGAATCACTGATGAACAACGACATGCCTGGTCTCAGGTAAACGCTTGGATATGTTTTGAGTGTTTCGTAACTTTACCAATTTTTGGCAGCTTGACTGATATTGACACCGCTCGTGGAAGAGTGGAGGTTCTATTGGAGATGCTAAATGCTGTCAACCCTCGTGACAAGCAGGCAAGCACTGTATAGAATGTAGCTTTTAACATTTATTCTGTTGCAAATTTTTTTAGGCTGTTAAGGATGAGCTCATAGTGGAGCTGGTGGAGCAGTGCCGCTCGACGCAGCAACGGGTTATGCATCTTGTGAATAATACATCGTAAGAATCTTATCTTCATTTTGAGGAACTTACGTTGATTGCGTATTCAGTGACGAAGAATTACTCCGTCAAGGATTGGGACTAAATGACGATTTACAAAAGGTCTTGGAAAAGCACGATGCTATTGCAGCAGGGAAGGCCTTACCCAAGGAGCCACTTCCGTCTTCGGTGGTGGGGGCGTCTCAAAACAAAACTCCAGTTAAACAAGAACCTGAAGATGATTTTGCTCAGTTATCTCGCAGGTAAGTCATAAAGTTCGTGTGAAGATCTTCAATCTCCTTGCTTGTCCAGATCATCCAAGCCTGCTCAACCGACCGAACCAAGTGATCCTTTCGTGCAACTCGCGCTGCCCGCTCCGCCAACACCGAAGAAAGAGCCAAGTACCCCGCAAAAGGCAGCAGACCTTATAGACCTTCTCAGTGGAGAAAACCTGGTGGGGAGTTCTTCGGCAGCTCCTGCTACTCCCGCTGCGCCTCCGTCCGTTTTACAATCAGGCTCTCCCGTATCGCAACCCGATCTTTCGGCCGGAAATCCGTTTGGTCCGGCATTTCACGCGACACAGCAGCCGCAGACTCAACCGTCCTTTTCTCAAGCGCAACAGATTCCAAACGGGACATCTTTCGCCAGTCAGCCGCCGAGCTCGGGGTCATACTCGAGTCCTCCTCAATACAGCTCTATGCAGCAGCAGCAGCAGCAGCAGCAGCAGCAGTTTGCCAATGGTGGTGGAAGTTCTTCGCAGGGATTTGCATTTCCCCAGTATCAACAGGCTGGGGGAGGAGCACCAGCTTACAACAACAATCCGAGCAGTCCCTACGGCACGACCAACAGTGGCTACAACGCGACGAGCAGTCCTTACAACTCGACCAACCCCAACAGTGGCTACACCGCGACGAGCGGTGCTTACAACCCGGGCAGCAACGACGCGAGCAGTCCCCAGAGTTACGTTGCCCCCTGGGCTCTCCCAAAGGAACAGCTGAGCCCCCAGCAGCAAGCTCTCATCTATGGTGGCGTCCAAGGCTCGCAAGCGCCGTCGCAGCCAACTCCAGCTCCCTGGGTGTCCCAGCAGCAAATGCAATTGTATAACTCCGGTGGCTCCGGTGGTGGTGGTGGCTACTATGGTGGATCCTCGGGTTACAGTCCTTACACTCAGCAGTATCCTTACGCGGACCAGTATAACTATCAGTATGGAGCGAGTTCATACTACCAAAACGGCATGGCCTACTCGCAGCAGCAGCAGCCAGGTATGAATTTCAATCACCTAGCTCTCGTTCCGGCGGGCTCGTCGAGCTCGACTGGGAGTCCATCGCCAGGAACAACAGGGAGTGGAACTTCCAAGCCATCCAATCCGGCGGACAAGCTGTTTGAGGACCTGGTCGATTTGCAAGGCCTGAGCTCCAAGTTTAAGTCGGCGGGGATCTCGAGCAGCCTCTCGAGGCCGAGCAAAACTACGCTATAGAAACAGATTCTTTCCTTCTTTTCGCTGGGCAGGGATCGGACGGCGGGGAACTGATCGAGGATAGATAGCTTTTGTTTGATGGTTGATTCACATTTATATTTGTACATATATATATTTTGGGAGAAATAATGAATAATCCAACGGCTATGATTGAACGAATATTCTCTTAGGTATGGGAATATGCTTTGTCTGGGTGAATGATCCGACGGCCAAGATTAAACGTGAAGGAATATACTTATCGTTGGACATGAAGGGTGGCGAGGGATTTTGTTTGAAATACCATTGTTCTTCTTTGCTTCTCTTCTTTGTAGCGCATTGCTCTCTAGGGTTTGGTGGACGCTCCAGAGGGGGCGATCGATCCCTGGCGGCTTGGATCGATTCTTTCCGAGCGCCATGGATCAGCAGCGGCGGGGCGAGGAGAAGAGGGCCAGGGAGAAGCGGGCGCCCTCCATTGCGGATTTCCTCATCCAGTTCCGGTGGATCGTCGTGATTCCGGTCATCCTGCCGCTCTCCTTCCTCTTCTACCAGCTTGTGCGGTGGCTGCCCGCGATCTGGACGCTGCTCCATGGGCTGCCGTCGGAGGAATCGCACCGAGCGGCCGTGGAGCGCGTCCGGCGGCGCGTCAAGCAGCGCGACCCCCAGCGCGACGGGCTCGTGTGCACGGCGCGGCGGCCGTGGCTGGGAGTGGCGCTGCGCAACGCCGAGCACAAGCGCGGCGCGCGCTACGAGGTGGATCTGGGCGAGCTGCGCAACGTGGTGTGGATCGATCGCCGCCGCCTGCTCATCAAGTGCGAGCCCATGGTGACAATGTCGCAGCTCAGCGCTGCCACGCTCCCGTTTGGCGTGGCGCCGGAGGTTCTCCCCGAGCTGGACGACCTCACCATTGGCGGCGTCATCAACGGGTATGGGATCGAGGGCAGCAGCCACATCTATGGATTGTTTGCCGAGACTTGCAGCGCTTTCGAGCTGGTCCTGGCAGACGGGAGAGTGGTGCGCGCCACCGCTGACAACGAGTTCTCGGATCTCTACAAAGCGGTGCCATGGTCGCATGGATCCATTGGGCTGCTGGTTGGAGTGGAGATCCGGCTCATTCCCGTCAAGGAGTTCATGAAGGTGACTTACAGCCCGGTTGTCGGTAGCCTCGCCAAGATCGCGGAGGTGTACGAGGATTTGTTCTGTCCACGGGATCTCGATCAAGACAATCCCGAGAAGGTACATTCTTTTTCTTTCTTTCTTCCTCTTTTCGAGTAAAAAAGGCGATGGTCCAGGTTCCCGATTTTGTGGAAGGGATCGTATACTCGGGATCCACAGCAGTGATTACAACTGGGCGATATGCCACCAGGGAAGAAGCGGCGAGGAAGGGGAATGTGATCAACGATTTCGGGTGGTGGTGGAAGCCGTGGTTCCATATCCACGCGCAGAGCGCTCTGGAGCGGGGTACGTTTGTGGAGTATGTGCCTGTGCGCTCGTACTACCACCGGCACACTCGCTCCTTGTATTGGGAGGGTGGTCTCATTGTTCCCATGGGGAATCACCCGCTCTTCAGGCTCTTACTCGGCTGGCTCATGCCTCCAAAGGTACTGGACGAGTTTTTCTTTCCTCCTATCGTTTCTCTTCGTCAGCGTTATCAGCTCCTTTTTCTCTCTGTTGTTTACTGCTTCACAGGTGAGCCTGCTAAAGCTGACGCAAACGGACGGGATTCGAAAATATTACATCCAGCGTCATGCCTGCCAGGACATGCTAGTACCGAATCACAAGCTCGCTGCCTGCCTGGAGTTTTGTCACGAGAACTTTGAGGTGCGTGTCAGATTGGATTCTTTTCTCGAGCTTGAGTTTGTTGGCTGGTCATGTCCATTTAGTCTAGTCTCTTTCTTCTCACCGGTCTGGTTTCTTGGCTGGCTTTGGCTGCAGACTTATCCGCTATGGCTTTGTCCCCACCGGCTGTTTAAGACGGAGATGGGCACCATGCTCGATTGCGAGCCTGGATTCAGCAGCAACAAACAACCAGGGGATACGGACTACGCGCAGATGTGGACGGATGTTGGCATCTGGGGCGTGCCCGGGCCCGTGCTGAGGTGCGAGGTGTGGGATGGCGTCCAGGCCACCAAGAACATGGAGAAGTGGCTACGAGACAGCCGGTCGTATCAGTGCCTCTATGCGGAGGTTGAGCAGTCGGAGGGGGAGTTTTGGCAGATGTTTGATCCGTCGCTGTACAACGCGGTCCGCAACAAGTTCGTTCTCTTCCATAGATCTTCGTTCTTGTCTTCTCATACGGACTAAAATCGTTTCTTTCTCTTCTGTTCCTTGCAGATATGGAGCGGAGTCGGCTTTCATGTCGGTTTACTACAAAATCTCCAACTGCAAGAAGGGAAGTAAGCATGGCAAGAAGGATTGATATCATCGATCGTATGGTTTTCTTTTCTTTCATTTTTTTTTTCTTGTTGTATCCTGGCTAACGAGTTTTGGTTGTATTCTATAAGTTGTAAGTATCGCGGTTGCTAACAGTAAATAAAGCTCTCGCTTTATATTTGAAATATCACTCCTTTTGTCTGGTCTTTTTTTTTCTCTCTCTTTTCTCTTGACGCGATACAAGATATATATATATATATATCTTCCTCTTTCTTCTGGATGTTTCCAGGCGAAGGCGACTATATACTAGTTTACAACAACGCGAAGGGATAATGGACAACAAACAAGCTTTTGGGCCGCTTTCGGGAAAGGTACCTCTAGGATAGTGCTGTTTTCCTTCCTCTCTCCTGTGTTGATAACTTAGTTAATCGGTCCCCGGATTCTTATCGAGTTTCACGTAAGAGAGTGGGGACCCCTGCGAAGAAAAAATGGATGAGAAAGAGCCAAAAGGGAGAATCCAGCACACTTAACTGTGGATCGCTGTGGACTAGTTTCATCACTTCTGAGCTCCTGTTGCTGCTGCTGCTGCTGGTTGTGTCGATTCCTAGAGGCGGGTGATCTTGGCAGTGGTGTCATTCTCCCGGGGGAGCCATGCGGCGGTAAGTTTGCAAAGGAGGAGGCTGGCGATGAGGCCTCGCGTGGCGTGCATGGGGAAGCGAGCTTGGTGGGCGTAGGCCCCGGAGCGTACAGGTGTGGACTCTGGGGAGAGTCGGGGGCTGGAGTGTGCTGGAGAGATGGGACTGGGGACGTGAAGCTCGGCGTTGGCTGGAGCGATGATAAAGGCGAGGCTGCTGCTGTTGGAAAGGCTGAGGAGAGTGCCGATGGGGATGGGGACTTGTCCTCGGGTGGTAGCATGTTAACTTTGATCCTGACCACCATTGCACAGACAAACCACGGGAAAACGATTAAGAAATTCGACTAGAGGAGGAGACTAGCTAATGGAGGAGAGCTTTACTTGTTGTGGATGTCAACGTATTCGTCTGTTTCGTCCCATATCTCTTCCTGGAACAAAATGACAGCACGCATTAGCTACAGCTCAACTTTGACGAATGCTCTCCCCTCTTCTTCTTTTCTTTTAATCATCTTTGCAGCACTCAAAAGTGTTACCTGTAAGAGCTCTTCAATGACGTCCTCCATTGTGATGATCCCCACGGCCTCGTCGTCGGCAGAGAGCTTTGACAGCGCGGGACCAACGTCCAGTATGTCGTCCGTTCGGGCTCTCTGCCAGTTTTGTCTTCGCTGGTCGACCGACTCGCCTTTGGTGAGCTTCCTTACAAGCACTGGCTCGCTTCCGGGATCGCCGTCTATGTCCACCGCAACGTTGAACTTTTGCGAGGCCTGCGTTGTTAGTAAGCCTGCAAGGAAACTATGAAAAATTACGTTGGTTTCAAAGGCAACCAGCATCGTTACCATTGGCATTCTTCACAAGCCTCTTCGAGCTTAGCCTACGGTCTAACCCCTTCTTGAAACTTTCGGCGCCATCTTTAACGACCACGGCCATATGACTGTGTCCCTTTTGAAACTCATTCAGTATATCATACAGTGGCAAGGACTCTGGCACCCTACGACATTATCCATGTTAGAAAAACGGGACCTGGATAGTGAAGAAATTACCGAGGAATCTTGCGTATCGTCACGTTTCGAACTGGCGTCTCATCTTCAGGTCGTATACTCAACAAATTTTTTACCTGAAACACATGCTGTTACATCAGAAAACGACACTTGGACAAAGAGCTTGCACATACCAGGACCAAGCCGATTACATTTGTTGGTTTACCAGAATACACAGGTACACGACTGTGGCCTTTTGTCAAAATCGCAGTCATGGTTTCCCTGGCAAAGTTTTCAAACAAGAGCCATCAGCAACTACAAGACGTTCGACATGTAAGATGCATACTGGTTAAGCTTTGCGTTCACATCAATTGAAAATGTAGAGGAGAGAGGTGTCATCGCAACCTTTGCAGTTTTCTCGGTCAGCTCCAGAGCGCCAGTGATTATAGTCGTCTCATCGTGAGTTAATTCGCCTCCTTTTCCGGCCTATACACCAAAAATTTCAACTTAAGAGTATCATGTATCACAAAATCTCACCTCCTTGTCATGGAAGCCAACAAGTGTTTTCAGTTCAGCCCTCCGGAACAGTGCCGAATGGTTCTTGCCAAGTGTGGCATCGAGAAGCTGCAGTGCTTTCAGACTGAATTCACTAGAAAACAAACGGACACCAAGGAAAACAAGAAAGAGCCACGTACCTTACTAATGGGATACGCAAC
Source organism: Selaginella moellendorffii (assembly GCF_000143415.4). Taxonomy (NCBI): domain Eukaryota; kingdom Viridiplantae; phylum Streptophyta; class Lycopodiopsida; order Selaginellales; family Selaginellaceae; genus Selaginella; species Selaginella moellendorffii. The sequence goes on from NW_003314268.1 coordinate 3,274,545, forward strand.
CGGAAAACACAAGACCAAGAGCAAACGAACGAAAGGAGCCATGGTCGCTCCAACAGCTAATCCATACCTTGAGCACACTGCCTGAGGAAAAATCTGTATGTGGCACACATGACACAATCAAAACCTCGCTACAGCAACTAGATGGATGGTACCTCTCCAAATAAAAGAATCAGTGTCACAGATATCAAAATGGCAGCCCAAGCCGGAACCAACGAGTCTAGAAAGATTGGAAGAGCCTAAAAGGCGACGCCAAACCAAGTTGAAAAAGAAGTACAAATTGTGTAAGAAACGATGAATGGGGGAAAGGGAAAAAACTGACCTCCATCGCAAGAGCATTACAAATCAAAAGAGTACAAAGAAGAAGGTGTTGCCGTCTAACGACAGGATAGATCTTCCCTGTAAAGAGGAGCGGAGTAAGCAAGGGAGAGAAGAAATCCCATAGACAAGAAAGAATAGATGCTGTACCTGCGTGCTTTTGATCCTTCTCCTTGCCCGACTTGATCAACACCTCCAAATCCACAAGCTCCAGAGACATGAGACCCAGAGTGAGGCCGGACATCAAACCGGCAAACGCGACAATAGCAACGATGATGGCGATGTATCCCCAGAAAGTAGGACCGCAGCAATGCTCGTGTGTCGCCATACCTCTCGATGCCTTGTTCTTTGCTTCCTCTTTGTTACTGTCAGAAATTCGTCATGGTGCGACGCAATGCGACCGATCCGAGCTGCAAGATACACAGGGCCAGCGACTGAGCCCGCGAGCTGATGCAAGATTTCGAGAGATTTTACCCCGAGAGCGAGAAATCCCCTGCTCCTACCCGCGATCACAATGACGAGCTCCAGGCGCTGCGCAGCGCGGCAAGATCTGAGAGGCGAGATAGCAGAGGCGATGCGCGATGGACCGATCGGACAAAGTGTCCTCTCTTTTATTCCTGCTGCTGCGTCCTGGCCAGGAAACCTAGCTACTTAGAAATGGCAAAAAATTGCAATGCGTTAGTGAGGGGCCGTCACTGCTAGTTTGACGGGTGCCTGTCTCTCGAGCGTAACGCCACGTAATGCCGAGAATATATATTTTTAAGAAAGTAAAGTAAAAATTAAAAAAAAAAAGAAGAGAGGGAGAAAACTCGAACCTCCGACTTTTTTCGCCATAAAACAATTAAAAGTAATTTAGGCTTAATTGAAACTAAAATTCATCCTTTTTTCCAACATCAGGAGCAAGAAATCTACATTTTCCAGTACAATTCTGGTTCGGGAAGCTGGGTGGCGGGAGAATCCCCGACTAGTGGATCCAGTGGATGGACTTTGTGGATGGAATTTTGGCTACCACCACTACGAGATCGATACCATGACATGGTGTCGTTCCAGTGCGTGAAAATCCATTTTGGGGATGGGAGCGGATGACGCAGAGCTAGAGAATTGTAGATATCCGGGGTTTTGTGTACAGAAGACGGCGGATTTTATTGGTTGACAGGGAAGGAAAGAAGAATTGCTTCAAGTGTCTTGGAGAGGGATGAGGAGCGTTTTGCACTTGACCATGGTTGCATCCCAAAAATACTTGGTGGCAGATGGCCACTTGGCGATATCGGCGCTCGCAGTGAAAGCTGGATGGCTTATTTTTGTTGTCTCCATGAGCTCTCGTACTTTGCAAGCAAATGCTTTCCGGACATTCACTCGTATATGCTTCACGGCACGGCCATGGATCTCAAACCTGGAATGTGAACCCCAGGTGGAATTAAGCGTGAGCAAAGAAATATGTTGGGAAATGAAATCAGTTGAATATTATAGTTGTTACACGTAATATGTTTTAACTACAATCCATACATTGATCCTACTGCTCGATATTAGCAGCTGACTAGCCGCAGCCAAGCTGGTAATGGAGGCTGCCATTACCCCCGTCAATCGAGACTCTAATCGCCAAACCTTTTCTTATGTACAGTACCTGAGTGATGTGTAGTCCACAAACCGTTTAGGACGAGTGCTGGAAAGGTGGAGCGCAAATGCAGTAGCTAGTCTCCGGCCTGCAAATCCAATCCACACAATTGTCATAGTTTGTAGAGAAAGAGCCAAAACCAAATTGAAGAGAAACCACTCGAACCTCCAGTGATCCCACAAACGAATTCTACAGTCGGTCCCTCCAGTGGATCCTGCCGTCGACGGTAGCAAAGCTCGACCGCCTGGAATCCTCCGAGGAGGATCGCTCAGCTCCTCAACTTTGTAGTTGGTGTGGCTGCTTTGAGCTTGTTCTTCAACCCCACGGTTGGAGATTTTCAACGAAGCTTGTCCCGTTGGGCTGCACGCCTGATTTGCCAAAGTACGTACCTCCCATTTTCCACGTTCCTCGTTCCGGCCAGCAGCAACGTAAACAAATGGTGAGAAGCCAAGCAGCCTCTTTGACGAGTAAACCTGGACTTGGAACCTCAAGTCCCAGAGCGTTCGAAACACCTCTCCTTTGCTTCCTCTTCAGAATGCGACCGATTAGAGCTTATGCACAGCCACCGATTGAGCCCGCGAGCTGAAGCAAATTTACGAAAGATTTCAACCCGAGAGCGAGAAATCCCCTGGGATCACAATCACGAGCTCCAAGATCTGAGAGGCGAGAGAGCGTGGATTGATCGGACGTCCTCCCTGGCCAAGGAATATAAATAACTGAAAATAATTTATTTTTAAATTAATATTATATTTTCAGCTTAATTAACCCGGGATATTTCTTTTATCGACCCTATAGCGGTTATCGACTGGGCATTGCTCGTGGGGATCCTCCTGCGACTGGATTTCCACAGCGTCGCCCGGATGCGAGTGGCCTGCCGCTCCTGGCACTGCATCCTTACCTCTCGCTCGTTTCTGGAGTGCCACAGCAAGCAGCAGCATCCTGGCACTGCATGGGTGGTCCGGACATGGCTGCCACCCTGGAGCTTTTGGAAACTGCTAGATCTTAATAACTTTTACATTCATTTAAAAGTTATTAAGATCAAGCAGTTTTCCAAAGCAACATTTAATAGTTTTCAAGCTACATTAAAAGAAAAAGGAATGGAATGACCCTACCCCGGTTATAGGGCACAGGTTAGTATGGCGATGGGCTCCGCCTTCGACCGGCTGGGGGAGGATGAACTGCTGGTAAGCATCCTCCTGCGACTGGATGTCCACAATGTGGCCCGGATGCGTCTGGTTTGCCGCTCCTGGTACTGCATTCTTACCTCCCGCTCGTTTTTAGACTGCCACAGCGAGCAGCAGCATCGTCCTGGCACTGCATGGGTGGTTCGGATGACTCGCTCCTCTGGCCGCCAATCTGCACTTCTGTGGCGTCCATTTTCTGGCCTGCCACCCGAGCCCACTGCCCTCCCCCTCGCCCCGCCTGGCGTCCCCTCGCCAATGTTTGTCAGCCATTTCACGGTGAGTGGGCTCGTCTGTGGCACGCTTGCTGGGTGGCCGAAAGAGAACACTCCCCGCTCACGCTCTTTGGCCGTGGGCAATCCACTCACAAACGCTTGGAAGGTGTTCCAGTGTGTCGAGGAGGTGGAGGAGGTTGAGACGATGGATGTGGATCCTGAGACTGGGATCTACCGGATTGCAGTGTTCAACGTCCAGGAGGGAGACACTGAGGAGACTGCCTACATTTTACAGTACAGTTCCGGTTCAGAAAGCTGGGTGGCCGGGGAATCCCCGAGCAATGTATGGAATTTTGGCTACAACCACTATGACCTCGACGCCATGGCATGGAGTCGTCCGTTGGTGCGTACGAATCCATTAGGCGACTGGGATGGGAGGATTCTGGAGCTTGAGGATGGCTGCTTCAGCTGGCCTATCCGGGGTTTTATGTACAAAGGCCGGAGGATTTTAGTGGTTCACAGGGAGGGAAGTAAGGGTGGTTTCCGGAGAGTTGCTTTGAGCGTGTTGGAGAAAGGCGAGGAACCTGATAAGTGGCTGGCACTCTACCATGGTTGCATCCGAGAAATACTTGGAGAAACCATTGGCGACAAGTGGCCACTTGGTGATGTCGACTGTCCCAATGAAAACTGGATGGCTCATTTAGCAGGTGATGTGATTGTGGTCTCCAGCCGCATGTATCCTCTGTTAGCGTTTCATCTGGTGGAGAAGAAGTGGGAGTGTTCTAGCCACTCGGACGAGGAGCTCTCATACTTGGCAAAAAAACGCTTTCCAGACGTTCGGGCCTATACATTTACTCCCAGCTTCACAGCACGGCCATGAATCCCGAAACTGGAATGTGAATATTACGTGTGAGCAAAGAAGCAAGGTTAAAAGAACAAATTATATTTCAGGTCAGATTTATGTTGCCTTTCGCTAAGTAGTTCGTATTTATGTTGCCCTTAGCTAAGTTGGAACTGGAATAAGTTCCAAGTTGTGTGTTAGATTTTAGATTTCCATTCACGCTATGGCAGTGGAACCGTTTGTACGGTGGAATTGAAAACTAATAAGCTTTACTTCCATACTTTGATCGTACCATCTCTACTACTCGATATGAGCAGCTGACTAGCCGCAGCCAAGCTGGTAATGGAGTCTCGGTGACACCCAGCCATATCAACCGCAGCCAAGGCGACCTCGCTTTGCACATTTTCGTGCATCGATTCCTGCCATTACCTCCATCAATCGAGACAAATCCTCAAACCTTTTCCTACAGTACCTGAGTGATGTGTAGTCCACAAACGGTTTTGGAGGAATACCGGAAAGGAGGAGCGTTCTTCACTGTAGGACCGCAGATGCAGTAGCTAGTCTCCGGCCTGCAAATCCAATCCACACAGTTGTCATAGTTTGTAGAGCATGAGCCAAAAGAAAAAAGCAAATTGAAGAGAAACCACGAACCTCAAGTGATCCCACAAACGAATTCTACAGTCGGTCCCTCCAGTTATAACCGAGGCTCCTGCCGTCGTCGGTAGCAAAGCTCGAACGCCTGGAATCCTCGGAGGAGGATCGCTCAGCTCCTCGACTTTGTAGTCAGAGAGCTTGGATGCTTCCTGGTGTTGCTGCTTTGGGCCCGTCCTTCGGCCCCACGGTTGGAGATTTGCAACGAAGCTTGTCCCATTGGACTGCACGGCTGACTTTAAAATCTGCAAAACTCCAAAGCGTGAAGAAAGAACAAGGACAAGATTTAGCGAAGTACCTGTTGGCAGTTCCCATTTTCCACGTTCCAAACAGCCACCTCGTTCCGGCCAGCAGCAACGTAAACAAAAGGTCGAGGAAGCGAGGAGCCAACGGGAACGCACATAGCCTCCACAGGGTGGCAAGACGGAAGCCGCCACGAGTAAACCTGAACTTGGAACCTCAAGTCCCAGAGCGTTAGAACACCGCGGGATGTTCCCGACACTAGCCAGTGGCGAGAAGGATCGGCAGCTAAAGCGGAAACGTAGCCTTGCTCCGGTTTTGCCTTTAGCAGCCAGGCGTCCCGCTGTTCTCTAAAGTCCCACAGGTGAAGTCCATTCTTCTGGGTGCTGTATAGAAGCATACCCCCGAAAGCCTGCAAAGCTAGAACCGAGCCTTCCTGCGCGTCTGTCCTCCGGACGTTTGAGATGCCAGAGTACCGCTCCGGAACATTGCCCTCCCGTGCGATGTAGTCTACGCATAACACGCGAATCTCTCCAGCACTCGACGCTGCCGCAACCTGTTGATCCGGGCTTAGCATCGCCAAGCAAAGGACGCGCTCGTTCTGCCCAAAGGAGTACGTCAACTTCGATCTGAAAGAGGTACTTCTCTCCAAGCGGCGGCAGTCCCACACTTTGACAGTCCCGTCGTCCGATGCACTCGTGAAGAAGCTGTTGTCCGAAGAAACCGCCACTTGATTTACTGCTCGTTGGTGCTCATGCAAATGCGAGACCAACACACCGCGTGGTCTCCACCTGCTGTCTGAGCCAGCGCTGGACTTCAAGAACTTGTTGAAAGCATCGAATGCGGGCTCGGTGCTTGTTTCATGTGAAGGAGTTCTCCCGTAAATGGACCCTGTGAACTTTGATGGAATAGCGATGATAGACTTCTGCATCATAGATTTCTGCATCATATCAGACTGCGAGTACGCGAGAGTGTCCATAGGCTGACGGTAGATCCGGCTCCACTCCTCATTACCCGAGTTGTCCAACCTTCTATCAGTTGGCGGACGAGAATACAGCGGAATACTGTCCGTTGCAACATCAAAGTTTGAGAAGAACCCTGCGCCGGTTGCCGAAGCATCCATCTTCTCTGGATTCTCCAAATCCCAGCTGTGCATCGTGCTAGACAAGTTTCGAATGTATCCCTCCATAGCTTTGAGCTTCTCACCATCTTCAAAGTCGGGGACGTTCCTTTGTAGTGGTATCTTCATCATCGGAGTTCTGCCATGACCAAAAGTTGCATCGGGAACTCGTTGACGAGGCTTAGGCCGCTCTGTTGCAGCCTCTGTTGAATTTGAAGTCAGCATCACGTTGCTCAAAACGCGTTGAAAGACGTCACGAGAAACCGGTGGCTTGAGACATGCCAGAAGCGCTGCTTCAGAAGATATCGACAGTGGCTCCCGTCTGAGAAACGGCAGTAGAAGCGGTATCAGGTACGCGTGAGCATCTGCTACAGAAAGGTTGGAGCCGCTGGCAGCAACTAACGTGATGGCTGCTCTTCGCACCCACTGGCTCGGGTGGCAAAGCAGCGGGGAGGCTCGCTCCACAGTCTTCAAGAGAACTCTCTTCTTCAGCAGCTTATAAACACAGAGAGCGGCCAAACATTCCAAAGCGTTGACAATAACGGGCTCCTCTACGTTGCTCAGTGCCTGCTCGAGGTACGGAAGTAAGTAGGCTTCGGAGCTGACTTCGCCAACAAAGATGCAGACGTGAACAATCTGTTCGAAGAAAAGCGCCCGCAGTTGCTTGTCGCGATCGTTTAGAAACGCTGGCAAAACTGGCAGGAGAAAGTCGTTGCACTGCTTCTTTCCGAAAAACTCGCATAACGGCGCGATATGCTCCAGGAGAGCACGCCTTATGGTTGGAGTCTGCTTCTGGCCCATAACCAAGTCATGAATAATACGTCCTATAGTCTCACGGAGCTGCGCCAACTCTGTAGTAAAACCAGCCGAGCGTGACTTCTCGTTAAGTTCCTCACTACCACCCTCGGAACTTTGTGAAACCAAAAACCTGTAAGCTGTGCCCGCTATTTTGTGGATGCAGTCGGCATAACAGATACGTACGCTTTCTTCTGGATCATCGGGTAACATGGACAGCAGCGGAAATATATATTCTGGAAATACCTTGGCGTCACTCGGAGAGAAAGTCTGAACCATGGATAGAACGTTGCAAAGCGTCTGCAGCGCGGCACAGCGGACAATAGCAGCTGAATCAGACAAAAGCGCAGCCACAAACGGAACAATGAGCTGCAGCCGTGCGTCGTCGTCGCAAAGCACAGAAGCATTGTACAGAAGTTGCACAGCTGCTCGTCTTGCAAAAGGAAGTTTTACGTGCCGCAAACAAGCACAAAGTGCAGACGCAATAAGAACCATTCCCTCGTGAGTGGGTACCTTGGATTTCCTAATTTCTTCTTTGAACTGCAAACGGCAAGAAACATTTAAAATCTTTGCAAACAATCAAATTGAAAATTGATAAAAATTAAACCCGGTACCTCTTCGTCGTGCTTTGGTGCCACTTCTGCCATTTTCACAGCTGCCGCTTTCAGTCGATAAGAACAGGTAAAGCGGTCGGAAACGCTTGAATCTGACTGATGCTTTGTATGCTGAATCGAGGACTTGCTGTCTTTCAACAGCAGATTGATGTCAGTCAGCAAGTCATGCTGTGTTTGAGCATGAGAAGAACGAGATTTTCTTTGCAAAGGCGGTGATGGTGAAGTTATTCGAAGCTCCTTATCCAGGCAGTCGGCAGAAAAACTTTTGTCTTTGGCATCGCGAATCATCAAACTTCGAATTTCGGAAAATGAACTTTGAATAAGTGCAACCTGGTTTGAGAAGAGTGAGGACGAACGAAGAAAGAAACGTAAATTTACCCTTGAATCGCTCTCCAGATCCATAGTCCGAGTTAAGCAAGAAAACAGGTTGTGCAAAGCTGGAGAAAAATAGCTGGGAAACACGTCGTAAGCCCATGTTTCCAAGTAATCGTCACAAGAGAGCCGAGACTCGGGAACTACGTGAATCATTTGCAATATCATATTCTTGATTCCAGTGTCTGAGATCTGTAAAAAATAGAAACCATCAATAAAATTCGTACAAAAAAGAAGCATTTAGAGCCACAAAATAGCCAAACCTTCTCCAAAGACGGCAACGGATCGTAAAGTCTCTTACGATATCCCAGAAGTTGCGAGAGATCGAATAGAGCCTGTCCTTCGAGAAAAAGCTCAGCAATAACGCAACTGACAAAACGTCACAAAAATGTAAAAGATTCAAGGAAACATATTTGACATACCCGAGAGAGAACATATCCATTGAAGGCTTGAGCGCTCCTCCTGGCGACACGGGTGACTCGGTTTTTGGATCATAGAAACGCTACAATGATAATGTCACGACCAGTAACCACGTAAGAAAGAAACAAAAGTACCTCTGGAGCTAAATAACATCGCCTACGGCCTCCAGTGTCGAAAAAGAATGAAAAATCCGCCGGATTATCATCTGGGATATAGGTTGGTTTGAAAGAGGCAAAGTCTGTAAGGTATATCCAGTTCCAAGACGTTACCAATACGTTCTCGCACTTGATATCTCCTGCACGAATTCCAAAGCTCACCAAAAGAAAAAAAAAACGACCAAAGAAAAAAGGAAAACAAGGGCGAAGCCAGAGACTCACCGTGGCATACACCGCGATCATGACTTTGTTTTACTGCATGTAGCAACTATAGAAATCATATCGTCAGTCGTAGATAATTTTTTTGTCCGAGATCTCTACCTGGAATGCTAGCCATTTCTTTTGGATCGTACTGAGGAAGGGACGAGTGCTAAGCCTCTCGTGCAAATTGCTAAAGAAGTATTGCCGGAGCAAATAAGCTGCCTTGTCCGTCTCGTGCCAGCGCTAGAAAGTACAAGAGAAAAACAAAGAAGAGTTCTTCAAAGAAAGACAAGGAGAATCCCTACCTGGAATGGCCAGACATGCGAATTCTCAACATTTCGAAACTGCTCCCGGATCTCATTGAGCTTGCGCGCGTGCTCCTGCGAGAATCAAACCACAGCCGATCGACAGCGGCATTGCGCGAGAGAGAGGATTACCCTGAGGTCGAGGACGTCGCCGCGCTTGAAATACACCTTGACGAGCAGCAGACCTTCATCGTGCACGCAGAGGATCGCCTTGAAGAATCGCTCGCTCTTGCCGATCACCTCCTTGAGCACCAGATTGAACTCCGATGGGAGATCGTTGAGGTAGTACTCCGTCGGGGACGCCTGCGTCGTGCGAGCTAGCTTGTTGCCCATGGGCCCTAAATCCTAAAGACATTAGGGCTGTCAAAAAAGAAAAAAAGAATTATCAATAATAATTTGGTTTATAGAACATAACTACTGGAATGTTGACACAGTTTATAATTAATAGAAGTTTGGTCCTCTCGACGTTAACCAATCTCAGTGTTCCTAAATGTGAGTTCACCTCTACTGGATGGAGAGTAGTGGCTTCTGGTTGGTGCAAAAGAACCTGGTATATACTCTTAAATTCCACACCTGGAAAAGAAAATATGTTGACAACTTTTGCAAGAAAAAAGTTTATCTTTACATGCTATAGGACTTTAGCCTGAAGAATGGGTCAAGCAACAATTGATTAAGTTTGGACCCAATCAGACAAAATGAAGTGCATTCCTGCTCCTTGCTCCTTGCTTCATTCCTGATCCGGTGTAGCTATCACAGGGGAACATCATTTGAAACCCAATCAGACAAAATGAAGTGCATTCCTTCCTTGCTTCTTGCTTCATTCTTGATCCGGTGTAGCTATCATAGGGAACATCAGGATGGTTGCCAATATAGGAGAGGCCACGAATGTTCTAGAAAGGCTCAAGAATCACGCACTTATCACTGAAGAAGAAGAAGAAAGTTACGACTATGTCGAAGTGCCGAAAAAAAAGAATTATTACAGGATTCACGATGCGTTGCTGGCTCTTGCTTTGCACATCCTGGAACAAGAGGGCCCCAAGTGTTATTTAAAGGCTGGGCAGTCGCAGATGAGGGATGTGGGTGACGCCTTCACGAGTAACTACAGCAGGATTTCACTGGTCGATCGTGGAATTTCGGAAATCCCTCTACCTAAGAAGAACAGGGTCAGAGTTTCCACCACCACTTGCCTGCTCTTGGATTATAATACCCGTCTCACTGCATTGCCAAGCCTCTCTCTTTTCAAAGGCTTGAAGGTTTTGTGCCTGAGTCACACTGGGGTGGTAAGTTTGCCACATAGCATTGGACAGCTCAAGACTCTGGAAACTCTGGATTTGTTTTGGAATCCTTCACTCGAAAGCATCCCAAATTCACTGGGCAACTTGGCGAATTTATCATATATGAACTTAGGATCCTGTTCGAAACTCAAGTCTTTCCCTGTGGATGCTTTGCTCAAACTCACCAAGCTGGTCTACTTAAACGGAAATGCATGTCAGGGAATGTGGACATGCCACAGGCGGCATCATCGGCTTTTCAAACATAAGAAATCCTTAAACAGGACGTTTGGAAGACTTTATCTGGATGGGATGTTTCAGGCATTGACAAAGTTGGAGGTGTTGATTATCAGTACAGAGTTGACTGTGGATCTACCAGCAAGCATAGGCAAACTGGCCCATTTCAAACAGTTGGAAATTCAGGCTTGGAAACAGCAGGGGGTAACATGTGACAGCTTCAGGGCTTGCCTGACCTTGACATTTTGAGACTGTTGGGACTTCCATTGTTAGGCTGGGACTGGAGCAGATTTCTGAGGTTGAGAACTTTGGAAGTGTCATGCTTTGGGCAAAGTGACTTTAAAGTAACCTCCAGAATGGAGAACTTGCAAGAATTAATTATTGAGGACAATGACCACTTTGAGGGGCTTCCTTTCTTAACACAGGTAATGTTTCCCATGCTAACAAGCCTCTCCCTCAGCAGCTGTAAAAACTTGATTGGCATTCCCACCATCTCTCAACTGGCATCACTCAAGGTCTTCAAAATTCCCGTCCTCGCTGATGCATACCCAAGTCTAGCTAACCATTAAAGAAACAACTCCAAAAGTTAATAGAAAGCACACTATGTGGGAAACACTTTTTCATCTAGTTCCTTCTAAATCTAGAGACAATTCTTCTATGGTTCTGGAACAAAGTGACCACCATCAACATATTTGAGTGCCCATCACTGAGAGTTGTTAAAATCAAGTACTTTCCATTGCTTGCCTGTGTTGCATTTGGTGGCAAGTTCCCATGACTTGAAGATATACTCTCTGATGCATTTGAACAGCTTCTAGATGTCTCTCTAGGTGCCACAGATGCCTTCCCACAGTTGATGTGGCTGCAAATATAGGGCTTTGGTATTGACCAACTATCAGAATGGTTTGCATCACTCACAATGTTGACAACTCTGGAATTTTGTTTTTTGGAGAACTTGGATATGATACCTGATGGTATTGCAAGGCTTCCTCTACTAAGGAAGCTTAATTTAGAAGCTTGCAAGAAGATGAACATGTTACCATTTGCAGATTCTAAGGATAGCTCCTTCTATCCATCCCTGGAGTTCTTATGCTTGAGAAACACATCTGTCTCTCAATAGCACCTCTTAGAACACCTTTGAAAAATTGCAAAGCTTTAGTTGGAGGATCAATTTTACAATATAGCACCCTCCTCTCTTACATGGCTACTCCCTTGCCACGCTCACTCCTCTTGGTGGCATGCTTAATCATGCCCAACTTTGCACCCAATGACTAACTCTAAATTAGTAATATTAAATTCTAATTAGTAGATGTTAATGACTATACTTTTATAATTAGCTTGTGAATGAACAACTATAATTTATACATATATGACCTATGCTTGGTTTAGGTTTTTCCTCATTATGTTTTATGTTTGTGCTTTTTATATTTTATTTTGGTGAGTGTATGGAATAGGGAAAGAGAATATAGGAAATGTATATATCTATTAGCCTAAAAACCTTACCTTATATACAAGAGCAAGTGGTTCAAATCGAAATCAATCTAATGGCTATATTAGTATATAGCATCGTAACAGTCCACTTAGACCTCATATCATCCCCTTTTCTCATAATGATGAAACCCCAAAAGGAACCCCAAAAGCATGACCAAAATGAGTCGTATAGAAAATAAACACTAAATGAGTTGGTGTAGAGTGAACCCCTTTATGATACTCCTAAAAGAAAGATGGAGCCCTCCATCTTTCTTTTAGGAGTGGGGTTCACTTTACACCAACTCATCTAAATATCTAATCTTTATCTTTATTTTTCTTTGCATATTCTTTCATAAGTCATTACTTATTCATGTAAGGTCCCTTTGGTACTCGTGCGATTCCTTATTTTCTAAATGTATCTTAGTGTCTAGACCTTTCATTGTAGTAGCACAAACAGGATGTTGTTGATGCCAAGGTCTCCACCTAGGAAATAGAAGTCACTAATCTAGAAAATGCCAACAATGCCGATAAGTGTGATCAACTTCATCACACACCCAGTAATGGACATCATGGCCACGACCACATCCTCACCCTTGTCCTTGAACTTAGGCAACACCAACATGAACCTCCATTAGAACAAGACCATCTTTTACAAGAGGTGGAGCTGAAGGACATGTAGTGAGAAGTGGAAGACACGTCATCTCATAATATTATGCCAGGAAAAGGGCATCATCAAAGGTAGTTGGAGCAAGTGCATGCATAAGTTCTACAAGATCTTGACGAAGTGCTAGTTACAATATTCCCAGCTTGATCCACTCTAATATATTTGGCTTGGCATAAAGCAAAAGGCTTGGGAAATGAATTCCAAACTATATCATCAACTCAGATGGCCCTTAACAAAGATGATGTAATTGTTGGAAGGCACTATCACATATCGTCAATATGTCCAAATGTACATTTGAAGATGTTTAGAAGAATACTCCAATCCTCATGAGTATTTGCACTTAAACCATTGTACCACTATAGCATTGTCCCTTAGAGACACGTAAAAAATTCACGCAAACATCAAGCATAATCCCAAGAATGATATATAGCAATCATTGTAAAGTGATCGAATCAATGGTACACATCATCCCTAAGATTCCCATAGAAGAACTTCGGCCGAACACGAGGATTGGCAACAAGAGTAGGAAGATCTATTGTACTATACTTTATGAATGTCACCATCAATTATATTTGGTTGTTCAATTGTAATTGCATAGCATTACGCAATTGTACCAACTGTTGCTCCAAAGTCAAAGGAGGAGGGGACTGTTACTCTACCATGAAGATGAATGAAGGAAAAAGAAAAAAAAAAAGAGATAGAAAAAATTAGAAGGAAAGGGAGATGTAAGCAATACAAAAGCTAGATCTAAACAAAAAGAAAAAGAAAAGAAATGGAAAAAACTAAAAAGAAAGGGAGATTTAGATAATGAAAAAGTTAAATCTAAACTAAAAATCCCAAATCCAAGCATTTAGGGACAATCAAAGTTGCTCCTCACCTTCACCAATGTGAGTGCATAGAAAAATAAAAGAGAATACAAGAAATATACATATCTATTAGCCCCAAAACCCTAGTTTATATATAGGAGCAAGTGGTTTGGATCAAGTGGCAAAGCTTCTTTGTGTTCGTGGCAAACAAGTGATGAAGTTCATAAAAATACTACACCAATGGCACTAAAGAATAGTATAAGGTTGCAAGAGTCCCTTTGGCTTCTCCTATAATATATTTACTTGTTGATAAAGCTTGTATAATTTATAATACTCAAAGATATCAGCCTTCATATTCCTTTAATAAAAATTGCATCTAATCAACTCATATATCTTCTTCCCCCCAAAATGCCTGGCCTCTAGACGATCATGATAGTAGAATAAAACTTGAGTAATTAATGCATCCATCTGTGGCAAATATACATGGCCATTATAGCAAAGAATCCCATCCACAATGAGAAATATGCTTCCATTTGGTTTTGCATCTTGAGCCTGAGCACTCTCAATAACTACCCAAACTCACTAACCACTTTACTCAAATGATGACAAAACCATATTTATAATGTATCATATGATGAATACAAGATAAAGCATCTACTACTATATTTGATTTTCCCAGACGATGCTCAATAGAAAAATCCCCAAACTCCATGAGTTTGACCATTTAACGAACTCTTTTCACAAGAGGTTTATGATTTGTAAACATTATGAATACTGCTGTAAGCTCCTGAATTTGGACTTCCCGAGAGGTCACCCAGCCCAGTACTATTCAAACCCAAGGATGCTTAACTCCAAATATCCCAACACCCTTAACCGATTGGAAAAGGGGGTGCACTCTTGTTCATGGGCCCTTTCCCTCTATATTTGAACCCCAACGGATCGTCTCTCGAGTCGTTCCCTTTGGTTGCTTACAATCCACCATGCTTCCCTGCAAGTTCACGCCCTCGTGAACGGAAGCTGAGAGCCGCAGCTCTCCCGAGAGCCCCGCTCTCTTGACACCTTACCCCTCAGGTCGAGCCCAGCGGGAACAAACTGGACCAGCCAGATGTCAATCAACATGTGGTGTGATTCCCTTAGCCAACCAACAGAGTCGGACCCGAGACCTCTCTGATACCAAATGTAAGCTCCTAAGTTTGGACTTCCCGGGAGGTCACCCAGCCCAGTACTATTCAAACCCAAGGACGCTTAACTCCAAATATCCAAAGACCCTTAACCGATTGGAAAAGGGTGTGCACTCTTGTTCATGGGCCCTTTCCCTCTATATTTGAACCCCAATGGAAGAGAAAACGGGCTATGCAGGACGCAACAGACTCATCTATTACAAGCAAGCGAGGGTGTATGTTCCAGAAGGGGAACTAAGGAAGGTGGCCTTAGAAGAGTGTCATGACGGACCTCTTGCGGGACATGGCGGAGTGCCCAAGACGATGGGCTTACTCAAGAGGAAGTACCATTGGCCAGATATGGCTAAGGACGTCCAAGACTATGTAAAGACATGTCCAACATGTCAGCAGGTAAAAGCCGTGACTAAGGCTAGTGGGGGCTTGTTGCAAAGCATCCCCATTCCAGATCGTCCGTGGAAATGTCTTACGATGGACTTCATCACGGGACTCCCCCCAAGCGAGGGGTTTGATGCAATATTCGTGGTGGTGGACCGATTTTCGAAAATGGCACATTTCATACCCACCACAACGGAGGTGGATGCGGAAGGTGTGGCAAAGCTATTCTTCGAACAAGTGGTTCGAGTGCGGGGAAGTCATTAATGGGCGAGCTATTGAAGGTCCTGTGGAACTCAGCATAGCCGAGTATCATGGAGAGTTGCCCGCAGTGGAGGCATTCACGGTGGAAAGACTTAGCATTTGGAATCTAGTGAGGGATTCCTTGGAACGGGCTCAACAAAGGCAAACCAAATACGCGAACCAGAAGCGTCGGGATGTAGAGTTCCAAGCTGGGGAGAAGGTGTGGCTGAACACCAAGAACCTCAGACTACCAAGTGGGATCAGCCGAAAGTTGACCCAAAGGTAAAGATGCATGTATTCCTGTAAATGAATTGATCTTGAGTTCCTTAAGCAGGTTTGCGGGGCCTTACGAGATTGAGGCACGAATCGGTAAAGTGGCTTACCGACTCCGACTTCCTTGAGAGATGGGGAAGATGCACCCAGTGTTCCACGTGAACTTACTCAAGCCGTACTTTGAGGATCCGCTTCGCAAGGACCAAGTGAGACCTTTACCTGAGGTTATCCAAGGGGAAGAGGAATAGGAAGTCGAGACCATCCTCAATGTGCGTAAGAGCAAGCGACAAGGACGCGAGGTGAGAGAGTTCCATGTGAAGTGGAAAGGATTTCCACACTGCGAAGCAACATGGGAACCGGAGGAGAACCTAGCGAACGCACGAGATCTAGTGGAGGAATTTCTGCAAGGCAGAACTCTATGTACTTATGCAAAATTCAATTAAAAATATCAATTTGCAAAGTTGAGCAAGTGGCATATGTTGGGACCCGAAGGCGTGCCGAAGGTAAGCTAATTAGCATGGGTTGGATAGGTCGACCAGGCGTAGGGCACTACGCCCGACTCCCCGCGGGGATGTCGAATCCGTAGATGTATTCTACGGAGGTTGGGTTCGAGTCTCAACCCCCTAGTAAAGCAAGGTTGGGTTCAAGTCCCAACCCCATACTAGGGCGTGGTGAGGTGAGGGGTATAGGGACACCTATATTCCGTTGTCATGGGCTCTTGGCCGGGGAGGCTAACTTAGGCACACCGCTAAGTGGGGGGATGCCCCCGGAGACATGGTCAACAAGTCGTAGGATAAAACGAGACGTTCGATGTGGGCATCGAATTTCTTCTATGGGTGGTGGAGTTGTAAGGAACCAACTCGCCGAGGTGTCATAGGATAAAAGAACCCCAAAAGCATGACCAAAATGACAAAGAGTTCATCGGATGGGACCAAGTCGAAGATCGAGTCCAAGACCGACTCTAGGACCGAGTTCGAGATAGAGTCCGGAATCGAGTCCGAGACCGACTCGGGGACCGAGTTCGAGTCTGAGTTCAAGACCGAGTTTGAGACGGAGTCCGAGATCCGAAATCGGGTCCGAGACCGAGTCCGAGGTCGAGTCCGAGGTCGAGTCTGAGATCGGGTCTGAGATCAAGTCCGAGATCGAGTCCGAGACCGAATCCGAAGTCGGATCCGAAATCGGGTCCGAGATCGAGCCAGAGACTAAGTCCAAATACTAATACGGGTCAAGGGGTGAAAGCCCAAAGCGTGCGTCTCCCAGGGAGGGGGGGCTGCAGGGGGTTCCAAAAGTATAGTAGGGATAGTGAGGTCCAGGAACCAGTCTTGAAGGAACTCTCCAGTGGTGCTTCCAAACTGACTTGAGGTTGAGATTGGGGCCGAGGGGCCGTGGGTGGGAGTGAGCATGGGCTTGAGTGGTGCCAGAGGGGCCACCCAGGGAAGTGCTCAAGAGCAGCTCCCACTCCCAAAAGGGAAACCGACTGCAGTGCTCCCGGCTCATGTGGAGTGGTGCCCCACTTGAGTACCTTGTGGCTCATTGGTCCTCGCCCTTCCTAGGGGCTTGGGCCTTTCCTTCGGGATGGAAGTGGGGGGGTAGAGGTACCCATACCAGGCCGTTAGGCTACGGTGTTTCGCCCCGACGTCCCAAAGCAAGTGCTGCACCCAAGGCTTGGGATTTAGAGGGTCCCATGATCAAGTCTTGTGGTACCAAGGGGTGGTAGGAATCTGAAGGCTTGGTGTGCTTGGCTGCTTGTGCCTGCGGGGAGTGTAGTCGAACCTTAAGTCCAGTCTAACCCGGGGAGGGGGATTGGGAGAGATTTGGGAATCCGTAGATGGATGGCTAACACTTCGTTGCTCGTGTAGTGAGTAGCTGAAACCAAGTAGGACCAAGTAGGAGCTGGTACCATAGGCGAGAACCTTGGTGAGGGAACTTAGCACAGGCCAAGGCAGAGTTGGTCGGATAGACGAGGTAAGTTGGCAAATTGGAAAGGAAAAATTTGTGGCTTACATTATGTTTTATCCCTCACTATGACATGGAAAATGCTTGCATAAAATTTTAACATTTTCAGTAAAGGAAAATGACACTCAGGGACTATATTGAGAAACTTACTCGCTTGATTAATTGGGTTCTCACAAAAGATCCAGATTAGAACAAATCCTACTTTATTTATGGCTTTTATAATGAGAGCCCATTGCACTGCCACTCCACTATAAGCTTTAAGGTAGGTTAAGTTCCTTATTGTAACATGCCTTAATAGAGCTTCCCTTTGACCAATGTTGACCATATGGTCAAAGCTGATACTTAATAATTCTTTCCCCCCTAACAAAGTCCTTATCCCAAGGACTAGTTGTACCAGTAATCATCTTTTCTAGGGAACCCTACTCAAGCTCTTGATCCATCTTCCACAGCCATATACATTAAGGGTGCATTGGGTTTTTCATTTCGAGATAGTACACCTTTCAACTGGCTGACATAAAATACCAGATAAATTTTCACCTTAATTGGCAGTCGCACTTGATAAGTTGCCTTACCAATGCACTCCAGTACTTCATATGAACCAGTATACCAATGAGAAAGTTTATCACTCTTCCCATTCTGCAAAGGCACTAAGGTGTTATATTGCTCATTTGACAGAAAGATCACTTGCATGAAAACAATTTAGAAGAGTTCTTTGACATGGCTCAAGTCTCATAAGCATTCAAGGAGTCCTTCTGTCGAGAATTGTTGTGATAATCATTGTGGACACAAGGATGAAAACAAGTATCACTAACTGAAGTCTGTGGTGGCTACCTCATATGCAAAAGGGTCAAAGAAGTAGAAGTTCTTTATGAAAAATTATAGATAGGGTTGTCATCATTGTAGCAAGCTTGGACACTACAAGGCTAATTATCCATAGTTGAAGAACAAGCAGTAGAGCTTAAAGAATGGCTACTCTTCTATTGATGGTAAATCAAATATTAAAAAGTTGCAAACTTTGCAGTATAAGGATGACAGAGATGACCATTCTAGTCGGAGGAAGAGGCTTTCAATCCTTGCTTGTCAACTCAATTATGTGTGGAATAAGATAGAGTTTGAGGACACTCATGAATTAGATTTAATGCTGGAGGGCATGTTCTGTGGTGGTCTAGTGTAGATTTTACTGGATAGTAGGAGTGATGACAACTTTGTTTCAGCAAAGTTTGTTGAGAAGTATAGTCTGGTGACACAAGGAGTTCTTCCATATATGATGAAAAGTGTTGCTATGTCTGCTCAGCATTTCAATGCTTGTGTAGAGGAGTTGGAAGTGTTAGTTGGCAAAACTACACTTGTGGAGACTTTTTATCTCGGAGATATCCATCATATGAATTTCATTCTTGGGATGCCATGGTTTATGAAGGTGGATTTGGAGATAAAGTAGAGTATTAAGCATGTCTCACTAAAGTATGGTGGCATTAAAAATGTGTGGTTTGGAGAGGGAGTTCAACCTCCAAATCCCTTTTATGAATGTATTGATTAGTGATTAGTTGTTATAATCTCTACTACATCTTTGAAGCAGGCTTGGAAAAACACTTTCAAGTTACTTATTGTTTGTTTATGGCTTAGGGGACCAAAGCACATGTGGGGGAGAAGTAGTAATATAGGATGTATTTGATGAGTTTTCTAATGTTTTTCCGTTTAAACATCCTAGGTTACCTCCATTATAAGGTGTGGAGCATGGGATTATATTGGAGTCAGGGACATGACCAATTTACCGGTATCCATTTGAGTTATATAGAGGAGTAAGAAGTTTAATAATAAGTCAAGAAGTTACTTGAGTTTGGATTTATTCAGCTAAGTAAATCTTTGTTTGGTGCTCTGATCTTGCTTCTGAAGAAGAAGGATGGTTCAATGTGAATATGTATTAATTACTGTGCCTTGAACAAGAAGACAATGAAGGATAAGATGCTAATGCCACATGTGGATGATATCATAGAAAAACTTGGTGAAGCACGAGTATTTACCAAGATTGATTTGAGGAGTGGATATCATTAAATTGTAATAGATGATCCATCTATCTCCAAGACAACATTCAACACAAGCTTTGGGCATTTTGAGTTTACAATTATGCAATTTAGTTTCACAAATGCACCAGCTACAATTACTCGGTTGACAACAGAAGTATGTGGGCATTATCTTTATAAGTTTATGAAGATTTTTTTGATGATATTCTTGTTTTCAGCAAAAATATAGAGGAGCATAATGTGCATTTGCACAAAGTTCTTTTGTTACTACATTATAGTTGTAGCGTACCTGAATTTGGAGATAAACTCCAAGCCTATTGCACTATGAAACCCGGTACAATCCCACGAGCACCAGCTCCCCGTACCTAGCATCTACACATAAAATGGTGTCAGACGGAGTCTGGCACAATTTTGGCATACCAATGGCCTAACGTGAGGAGAAGGGTACCTCACCGACTAGAGCAGTGTGAAGCTTGGGCTTAAACCCAAGTCGGATGCAGAACAAGGAGTAACACAACATAATAGGAGCTAAACTAATGTCTCAAGTGGTCGAACATGCATTCCAACCACTATCCCTACTATATATTTAGAATCCCCCATAACCCCCCCTCCCCCCCCCTCCTTAAGGAACATATACTTTGGGCTTTCACCCCAAGCCTCCCTTAATATTAGGAGTTAGTCTCTAGGACAAACTTGAAACTTATTAAATATGGAATGTCTCTAGATTGTGAATTTGGACACATGACGAACACCATTGTGTTTAAACTAATCTCTACATTCTATAAATATGCCAAATGAGAAAATCTAGACACTTTTCATAAATAGCATTTAGGACCAAAATGAGACTAGCATAAAAAGCATGATAGCAAGGGTGTTTAGCAAACATGGTAAATTATCATTTGACGATATTAAGGGACTAGTCTCAATACGCAAGGGTTTTTGCCAAGCTAGTGCAAGACAAAACAAAAGAGAATTAACAAGCTGGGCCAAATAAATTTATACTTTGGCTAAATAAACACTTAGGAATTCCTTCCTTATGCTCATCCAACCAAGTATAGATGCTAAGTCTAATTTACTAACACTTAGACAAGAGGAGCTAATAAAGGGAACCAATAGTATTGACCTCCTGCTGTCGTGGCAGTAAGAAAAGAGTGTCCATAAGGACTAGTTGACAAGTATCTTTCGATAACCAAAGTCACATTCACGACAATAGTAAACTTTATGCCAAGAGGAGGAAATGTGAATTTGCAATATTAAAGATGGAATATCTAGGCCATATTGTAATATTTAAGGGTGTCAAGATGGATCTAAAGAAGGTATTTATGGTGGAGAACTAGCCTACACCAACTTTAGTGGCCAAATTATGTAGCTTCCTTGGTATAGCTAGTTACTAAGAATGTTTCTAGTACAAGTTTGCGGAGATAGCTATTCGTTTGATATAATTATTGCAAAAAAATGTACCATTTGAGTGGAAAAAGCCATATAAAGAGAGTTTTGTGGCATTGAAATAGTTATTGAGCATAGCTCCAATGCTTCGCATTGCTAATCCATCAAAACTTTATAAGGTGACATGTGATGTGAGTGGTTATGCATTGAGTTCTTATGCAAGAGGGATAACTTATTGTATATAAGAGTTGAACTTTGAATTCTGTAGAACAACACTATTCCACATATGAGCAAGAGTTACTCTCCATTGTTCATGCTTTGCGGACGTGGCAACACTATCTTTTATGGTGCAGTTGTAAGCAACCAAAGGGAACGACTCGAGAGACAATCCGTTGGGGTTCAAATATAGAGGGAAAAGGCCCATGAATAAGAGTGCACCCCCTTTTCCAATCGGTTAAGGGTCTTGGGATATTTGGAGTTAAGCGTCCTTGGGTTCCAAGCCCCTAGGAAGGGCGAAGACCAATGAGCCACAAGGTACTCAAGTGGGGCACCACTCCACATGAGCCGGGAGCACCGCAGTCGGTTTCCCTTTCGGGAGTGGGAGCTGCTCTTGAGCACTTCCCTGGGTGGCCCCTCCGGCACTACTCAAGCCCATGCTCACTCCCACCCAAGGCCCCTCGGCCCCAGTCTCAACCTCAAGTCAGTTTGAAAACACCACTGGAGAGTTCCTTCAAGACTGGTTCCTGGACCTCACTATCCCTACTATACTTTTGGAACCCCCTGCAGCCCCCCCCCCCCCTGGGAGACGCACGCTTTGGGCTTTCACCCCTTGACCCGTATTAGTATTTGGACTTAGTCTCTGGCTCGATCTTGGACCCGATTTCGGATCCAACTTCGGATTCGGTCTCGGACTCGATCTCAGACCTGATCTCGGACCCGACCTCGGACTCGACCTTGGACTCGGTCTCGGACCCGATTTCGGATCTCGGACTCCGTCTCGAACTTGGTCTCGAACTTAGACTCGAACTCGGTCCCCGAGTCGGTCTCGGACTCGATTCCGGACTCTATCTCGAACTCAGTCCTAGAGTCGGTCTTGGACTCGATCTTCAACTTGGTCCCATCCAATAACCTCTTTGTCATTTTGGTCATGCTTTTGGGGTTCCTTTAGCCTACGACACCTCGGCGAGTTAGTTTCTTACACATAAATGAAAACTAGCCTCAAACTCATCCATTGTAGACATTGGTGGTTTTCTTATTCGCAACACAAAGCTCCTTAAGTTAATTTCACCATTGAAGTGTAAACTCTTGAATTTGGACTTCTCAAGAGGTCAACCAACTAAGTATTATTCAAACCCAAGAATACTTAACCATAAGTATCTCAAAACCTTTAATTGATTTAAAGAAGGGGTTCATAGGCCTTTTTCTTTTATATTTTAACCCTTATAGATCATCTCGAGTTATTCCTTTTTGCTATTTACAATCCATCATACTTCCCTACAAGTTCATGCCCTTGTGAACGGAAGCTAAGAGCCTAGCCTCCTTTAGTACCAGGAGTTAGTATCTAGGACAAGCATAAAACTTACTAAATATACTTCTAGATTGCGAATCTAGAAGTAGGAACAACACTATAGGGTTTAGGACACTCTCTATATTCCATAGATATCTCTCTTGGGTGGATCTAGACACTTACTATAAATAGCATATGGTTTCGGAATAGAACCAATATATGGGGTATGATAGTGAGGGTGTTTAGTAAATACGGTAAGCTATCATGTAGCAATATTGAAGGATTAGACTCAATACTCACTATCTTGCCAAGCCAATACAAGATAGAGCAAAAGAGAACTAAAAGCCAAGTTAAGAATATTTAGCTAGAAACACATAGGAGTTCCTATTTTGTGTTCATTTAGCTAAGTACAAATGCTAAGCCTAATTAACTAAAACTTGGACAAGAGGGGCTACTGAAGGGAATTAGTAATACTGATCTCCTACTATCATGGTAATAAGAAAAGAGTGTCTGTAAAGACTGGCCGACAAATATCTTTCAATACCCAAAGTTATATTTGCGACACAACCACCCCTAAGTTACCTCAAAAGCTCCACTATGAGCCCTAGGATAGGTTAAGTTCCTTACCCTAACATACCTTAATATACTCCTTTTGATTGATGTTGACTACGCTGTCAAAGTTAGTGCCTAAAAAGTATAAGCATGTGAATCTCATTTTGGAGGCATTAGAAGGAAGCTGAAGTCAAAGGTCAAGAAGTGCTTATTTTTCACTAACAAAGTAGAGTATCTTGGATATTTGGTCACAAGCAATGGCATCATCTTGGCACTACCTGTATAGATGGCATTTTATGATTGAAGTAGACCACTTATCTCTTAAGTGGTTACTAAATACCCATGAGGCTATAGGGCACTTGGCAAGATGTATACATTTGATAAAGGAAATACACTATTGAATGCACTCACAAGAATATATATGACATGCCACCAGTTGAACTTCAAGCTTGATGTTGCTTAGTATTGCTCCTCCTTGTAAAGCAAGCTACTTTATCTGTAACCAAACTAGTATCAGTGTACATGTTCCTTGTTACTACTATCATCAACCATGGTTGACACCTGCAACAACATTTCACGGTAGGCATGAAGCTGATGCCAAATCCAGAAAAGCTTGACTTTGCAAAGCATGAGAAGCTGAGCACCAACCACTCAATAGAAACATGCCACACAAACCTGTTATAGTTGTACAGTATGAGTGAGAGTCTAGCCATAACAAGATGCCCAAAGACGAAGTTCCAAACCTTTGTTGGCTGTTCAAAAATCAGATTCTTTTTATCCCAACAGCTCATACATTTCAAGAAGTTGAACCACTCATCTGCACAACGAAAAGAAAAAAGAAAAAGAAAGTTCGGCATTTAGAAATAAGAAACCTAGAAATATCTTTTTGAGGTAAAACATAATTGAAACTCTACTCATTTTTGTTAAGGAGCTCTGTTTGGTGTACAAAACAGATTCACAATATTATAACTTACTTCACATCACTTGTGAAATCTGGAAGTAAGTTTTGAAAGAAAAAATTAAAATTTCAAGAAACTTGATGAGAGCATTGCATTGTTATAAAGAGAGAGTTACTGAAAAAGGAAATACATTACTTAACATGAAATAAACTCTTTATTACTTAATGCAATGTGTCCTTGTTTCAATTGAGGGAATAAATCAGAGTTTGGTAGAATTATAGATTCAACAAAAGGAAGGGTTTCTCTGTGGCATTAAATAATTTTGAAGACATTTGTGCTTTGGAAAATTGTGCACTACAACATCATGTAGATTTTGTAGAGCTGGTACTACCTAAAAACTAAAAAATAAGCACAGAAATATCTTTTATATCATCTTAAGTCAGCCTTTTCAACAATATTAATACCCAAAAAAAATGTATTCTTTCTAAAAACAATTATATAGTAAAAGTATTATCTATATGTATTTACTTTCATCACCATCTAAGTTTTCTACCACAATAGTGTAATCACTATGGAAGACAAAAGTTATGCTATAACTTTACAAAAATTATAAAAATATCATTGTTACAAATTACTAAAATTAGTATTATATATTTAGTAAAATTAGATAGTTGAGAGTTTTAGCTATTATCAATAAAAATATATTAAGTCTAATAAAATTTTGTATATGTTTTTATCAGTTTTTACCACTTTCAAAATATTTCGACCACTATTTATAACATTCTTGATATTTTTTGTAAAAGTTAGAACAATTGTTACATTGGAAAGTTTTTTATAAAGGCAACCACTAATTAAGATAGAAATTTTATGGTCCTAAGCCTTGATATATTTATACAAATTAAAGGTTTAATTTTTTTATTGAGCTGGCAAAATTAACAATTTGTTTTTTGTTTGTCAAATTCATTTTTAGAGAAATCATTAATTTTAAACTCTGCAAGAACTTTGAATACATCACAATTATTAAAATAATATATTTCACCCTCAATAGGATTAATCAATGGGGATTATTAGCACAATTTTTGAACCCTGGATCTGTCAAACAGAAGAATTCTTAAAAAACAAAGGGACTTCCTCATTCCCCCTTAAATCTTTAATCTCAACCAACCACGTTATGTGGAATGTTGAAACAATGTATTTCACAACACGACGTTGTACGCAAATGGCGCACCAAAAAACAAAGGAACATTCTTTCATTTTTTTCCTTCCTCTTCAACGCAGGAGAATTCGTATATCATAGTGTAGAGAAGCTTGATCCTTCCCAGCCAAGACGGAGCATTTGATCCACCACTCTAATGCTTAACTGTCAAAAAAAGGAAGCACGGGAGAAAAGAAGTTACTCTAAGATCACAGTTCTAGCGAAACAAACGAGTTTAAGTGATGGTCCTTACAGCGGGATCCGTGAATACAAGGAGCTGTCCGTTGGCAGTAGAAGCCACGAGATTTGTGTTGTCTCTGTTCAAAGCCATGGCAGTCACGTCTTCGCCGTCTTGGAGCCTCAAAGTGTGAATCACCTGCAAAACAAGAGCTTAGTATTGACAAAGAAGAGCTCGCTAAGAGTGTTTTCTGGTACCTGGAGCGTGTAAATGTCGAGAAGTGAGATAGATGGGAGCGCCTTGGGTGTTAAGTCGGGAACTTCATCGTCGGGAACTCGCGGACGATGATGCAACTCAAAACCTTGCTGCTCGTGAAGCTTCTTGGACGTGAAACCGACGATAATGTGGCGACCATCCGACGACGTCACGATGGAACTTACATCACCTTCAAAACCTCTGGTAGCTACTTGAATCCCGTTGAGCGTCACCGTTTGGAGTCTACTGCTTCCCCTGTCCCAGACCACTACAATCCCCTCCGTGGACAAAGCTAGGATGTCCGCTCTATCTATGTCTAGCCGCCGAATAAATCTACCCTTCGCTACCGAGTGAAGAAGAACACCCCTCCCTGGAGATGCAGAAACTACAATATCCTGGCTGCCGTCGATACAGCAAACGCTGAGCTCGTCAACATGTCCTCGCAAAACACACAGAGGCCCTTCCACCCGTCTCTTCTTCATGTCCACAGTGCCTAAATCCCCGCTTGCCATTGTTGAAGGATCACTTGAACCGCTGGTGCTAGCAAACGAGTTGCTATGCACTCTCCAGATGATTGCTGTAGCGTCTTGAGACCCTGTCACCATTGTCCTTCCATCCGGAGACAATCCAACGCAAGTGATCGGCCTTGAGTGACCAACTGCGCTTTCAATGACTCGGGCATTGTTAGTAGCCACTACTTTCAAGCTGTTGTCGGCGTGTCCACCTGGAGCCAAAAAAAAAAAAAAAGAAAAGAAAAGAAAAGAAAAGAAAAAACGTAAGAAAAAAAGAAGTGATGTCAATACTATAGTACCTGTAAACAATAGCCTTCCGTTGGAAGATATTGCCACAGCCGCATCACTCCTGATGCCATGCGCTTGCAACGCAATAACCCTTGGAAAATGACTTTCTTCAGTGCCAACTACGGGCTGTCCTCTAAACATGCGCATCAGAGATCCTCCGTTAGAGCCCGCAGCAGACTTCGAATGCTGGAATAAGAACGGAGACCCTTGGCCATCTGGGGTGTTTGGTTGCCATCTATGCATTGCAACATGGCAGGCTGGTACGTTTAAGTCTACTGTCACGATGGAGTCACTAGCAGCAAGAAGTTTTGCAGCAGGGACGTTGCACCGTTCTGGAGAAGGTATGGAGTAACTCACAGTTGAACTGGGATTTCTGAATATGGTCTGCAATCAGAAGTTCGTAAGTTATACCATCATCATCAAGAATAATAAGCATACAAACCTGCAAATGTAGCACGTCATGTAGAGGTAGTCTCTTTATGTGTGGGATTGTCAAAAGCTGAGATGGGGTTTGTCCAAAGTACGCTATTTGGTCCTGAGTCGCTTTTCGAATGGCCTGAAAGAAAACAAAGCGATTAGTGCTCGTCATATCCCAAACAATTATTTTTCAGATTACTGACAGGATCAGTGATCTTATCTACATCCACGGATCCCTCGTACGTCATGTAAAAGAAGACATTCTGAGCAGCCACGGCATCTCTCCCTCGTTGCTTGTAACTGTTCAGAGAAAGAGCCAATTTCTTTTGTCATGAAAAGAAAAAACGTACCCGAAAATAAGGTCGATCCATTCGTGAAGATGAGCAGACACATACTCGCTTTCAAGTGCTGTTCTGTGCTTCTGTACAAAATCTATGGGAGAGCCTGCCCATGGTGGAAGCTTGACATTTCCTGAAATAAGAGGATAACCGCGAATTAAAAACTAAATGTATCATTACTTGTATACCTATTTGCTCTCCCAGCTGCGTCCGTCCTAGATCAAAACCACCATCGTTTGTGAGAATTTCGGGCATATAAAAAAGTTCGGGCACCTGAAAAAATGTATGGTTCAGAAAACACACCAAAAAGATAGACCGTACCAGTTCTTTTACATCGCTCATGTCTTCCAAAACTCCATTCCACGTAGAGCCAATGTCGCTGAACATTCTATCCGCATGATCAAACTTGCCCCCCTGAAGTTGTATTGCAAGTGTTGCAAAAGGTTCAATCCTTGTCAGATAATAGAGAACCTGTAATTACAAACTCAGACGTTGTATCAAAATCAGCTGATATTAAGACTTACCGTCCCCGAGCTAGAATAGTGCGAACCATAATGGAACTTCGGAATAACAGGGTCGTCGAAACTATGGTATCGTTCCATAATTTTCTCGAGTCGAGATGGGTTGAGAGCACCGACAGGCTATACCACGATGTTATTCGAATAATACTTAGTCGACAGAAGTGAAATACCTTAGATAGATCTCGATAGACATTTGGATCGTCAAGATTTAGCTTTTTAGATGTGTAATCAGAAAGAATCCACGGAAACACCGGATACTAAGAAACAAACATACGTCAATGTACGTGACAAAGAAAATCGTACCTGAGTGATGTCATTATACGTCCTTCCCGCAAGTGTATTTAACCGCATCAAATATTCGAAGTTACTGATCTGGAAACAAACTAATATGTTTATTGAAGAAATAACCAAACACCTCACTCACTTGCCGATTTGCCCACTGCTCCATGAGTTGTGTTCTTTTCAAAAGCCGCTCGGGCCTCTACCCGGAATAGAAAGTGACTAAGTTAGAAAACAAGTTTCTCTCGATACGAAAGAGCAAAAATTAGAAAAGTCGCCACCTGAGTCGCGGCATAGATGGTGTTGAGGTGAGGGGGCCGAGCTTGAACAAGAGCCCTGTAAACCTGACTCTTCTGGTCTGCACTCTAGAGAACACAAAAAGGCGACTGTATAATTGTTCGAACTGAAGAAACAATACCTCAAAATCAAAAAAATGGTTCGACATGTCCAGCATAAACAACTCCAGTGCACTTTTTCGAAGCAAATATCTGCATATATCTAAGTGAATAACTACCCAGATAATCTAGAGTAAGACTAACCTTCGACTATGAACTTCTTTCAAAGAAGAAATATGCCAGACCTTAGTTCCTCCAGGAAGCGAACACGAATCAACAATGTCCTGATTCCAATCCGTGACAAAGTATATGTGACTTGTTGTAACCTGGTCAGCAACTCAACTAAGTAGAGACAAGCAAAACCGCGCCAAAACTCATACCTGAAACATGCCTTTCCCGGTCTTTAATGGTTGAACCAACACGGCTGAAACTTCCAGCAACAAGCGTTCTTTGGACTGAGGAGTGACCGGTATAGAGTGTCCAGGCGACGCGAGGGGAAAGTCTGTTGATGCAGCCATTTGCTCGTACTCGTGTTGTTTAGATGGAGAGTGATTTTCCCTCTTGAAATCTACATCGTCCACGTCACTTCTTGCAAGGTCGTCTTCCGTGCCTTCATCAGTGGTCTCGGGCACAAGCGCCGGTGCTCCAGCCGTCAAAAGAGAATCTGGCAAAGGAGCAGAGTCTCTAGTACGTGTTTCCTCTGGTTCACGGTAATCTGCTGCCGCACCATGATGATCTGAACCTTTGTAGTTTATCTTCAGTCTCTTCCTCATCCTTAGAGAGTTTTCAACCGGATCAAGTTTCCAAAACGTCTACGTAAACAACTAATGCAGTTAAGAAAATCAACAAAATATCAGCGAAGTAGCTTACCCGAGGACAATTTAATTGACTCAACAATGGTCCAAAGAGCGCTTCAATCTCAAGCAGTCGCCGAAGTAAAGAACGCCAAGCTCGCAGACCAATGCCTAACCGAAAAGCATCCGACGCGATCACCGTCAATCGTCTTTCTACCTGTTTAACAGTGTTAGAATACTTGTCGGAGTTTTAGAAATACGAACCTCGAGAGAACGTAATCTCTTTGTTGTCAACACAATAGCTGACAAAGAAGCTAATGTTTTGTTTTTTAGTTCTTTCGTTTGTCCGGATTCTCCGCCCAAAGAGAAGAACTCCTGCCAAGCTGCACTCATTGCATCTAGCAGATTCCATCTTTGAACTCTTTCACGATCGGTAGAAGATCTTCTTTGAGATGACGTTGCCATAGCTACTGCGCCTAAACCACGACCTGATCCAATCTTCGCAGCTCTTTCTTGATCTCTAGCTGCCGCTGAAGCTGCCGCTTTGGCACCCGCTTTGTCTTTCGGTTCAGGAGAAGCTATAACTGGTGGTTCAGCTGGCGCCGACTTTTGGAAACCAGAAAAGGTACGAAATCTCAGAAACTTGCGTTCCACATTTGCGACTTCCCGCTTCACATGAAAACCTTTTGGAGCTGATGCTTCACCCCCACCAACGCCAGCTGCCGCCATTGCCAATGCCATTGAGACAGGGGGGGACGCAAATGCAGCTGCCCAAGATGGTGATATCATAGCAAGAGCAGCCTGTGAAACAAAAAACCATGTAAGAATCGCTAGTAAATCAATAACAACCCACCTCTGAAGGTACAACATCCGTTGCCAGAGGTCGATCCTCAACAGTAAGAGGAGACAGACCATCCGCGTCCGTCAACTCATGAACGCCAGATAGCATAGGTCTCCATCTCCGTAAAAGTGCTGTAAAAGGTGGCAAAATTGCTTCGACATACTGTCTTCTCAGGATCTTTCTATCGGCACTTACAGCATGCCAAACCTACACAACGCAGTCTTGTCAAGCATTTACGTTAGAAAGAAAAGCAAAAATGCAAACCTCTGAGTAAAAAATACATGCAGCAACCAGAACCCGTTGCCTTCTGGCTTCTGACAAGGGCATCGTCAGGAAAGGAGAGATAACACTGCAATGCACAGGATAGAAATCAGCTGCAAAGTTAACAGAAAAATAAAGACAATTTTACGTACCACCATAGCAAAGCAGATCTTGTTCTTACCGACGATCCATGAGTCTCAAAATTTTGTTCATAAGAGCTTTCCTCTTGCACTTCCTCCGTGTACTCTTCCCGCATAGATAAGAGAACCATTCTAAGCATCGCGTAGAAAGGTTGATCGCTATCTAAAAGCTGGTTCAAGGCATGAACACCTCCAGCTCCAGTTCCTGCACCCCCTCCAAAGCCAACTCCTCCCGATCCTCCAGGGCCTGAGTCGTCGAGTAGCAAGGACTTCAGCATAACGATGCATTTCTTGACCAGTTCAAAATCCACCCATTCTCCGTTGGCGTCTTTCTCCAGAGCAGAACTCCATGATTCCCAGCCACCACCACCTCCTCCACAAGTACCTTTGGATGGAAGACCAACCCCATACCACATGCGGCTTCTCGACTTCCACCCTTCAGCAAGCTCTACTCCGCAGCTACCGTAAGAGGCGAAGGCACATCTGACGGACTCGTAAGGCTCCGCAGCTGCAGAGGCTGTCAACCGTTCAATAGCACTAACCGAAACCTGTCCATTTGAATCAGCCATGGAAGTGAATGCCTACAATGCAAATGACGCATAATAAGCCATAGAATTTGATTGTCGATAACAACTCACCTCGATGGGAAGCCCAGAATCGCTTCCAGATGAATACCTTCGAGAGCCTAAGTTTTCTCCGCCATCGAAGCTGGATCTCCCGAAAGACATAAAAGACGAAACATTCTGCCCTCTCGGAGACATCGAGCCAACGCTGAGGGAACCGGTTGAAATACCAGAATTGAAAGCCTGATGTTGCAAACGTAGATGGTCCTCCACAAGCATCAACAGCACGAGCGAGTTCTCCGCTAAAGACATGGACAGATGAGCAGCTGCTTCCGCTTCCACCTTTGCGGCTCTTGGGGACAAACCACCTGCGGCTACACCGGCTGCTGCAGCTGCCACTGCATGCGTCTACGAAAGACGATCTTTAAGACAACCATTCTTGAAGTATGGAGAGGCGAACCTGCTTTTGGAGCTCCCGCCCAGCAAAATCTAGTAGGTTTCCAAGTAATCTCCGTTTGATGACAGGAAGAGACTCCTCGCGCCTGCATTGAAAATCGGAAAGGTCAAAAGACATACTTCCAAGTCGACTCGTACCTTAACCGCTGCTCTCCCATACTTGGACCGCCAAATATTGCAAGCCATTCTGCACAATGAATAGCAGCTTCAATATCCTACAAAATGAATACATGTTAAACAAAACACTAGATGAAAGAGACAGTTACCATCCATCCGTCTTTAGAACGCATTGAATGCTCCAATATTATAGTCAGGAAGCTGTAGATGAGCTCCTCGAGATCCTGAAAACTCGTGAGTCCTTCTTGCAATTGCCGCAGTCCCACCTAGAAGTAAAGTTTGAAGCACGATTGAACGGCTGGTCAAAAGAACCCACCTCATAGTTTGCTATCAATATTTCCAGTAGCCATTCTGGCCATTCTGGCATAGCGGTCAGCCTCGTTCTGTTATCAGCGTGAGTGCATGCTAGTAAGAGGATGTCCTGATATTTCATCTTTAGTGACGACGTTCATCTAGAGAGCGCCACGTACCTGGAGAGCACGAAGCTGGATTTCTCGTGGTGCTGAAGGAAGAGCACGAAGCAGAGACAGAAAAAGCTGTCTGTGTTCAAATCGATGAACGGTATCAAAAATTGCCAAACCATCATCCGTAGACGACATTCCTCCCTGGAAAAAGTACAAGCCTTAGTTCACAGACATCGTTGATAAAAAATAAAAAATTAGTTTACCTCGGACCTCACAACAACTGATAAGACGGCAGAATACACGTTACGAGTGAGCAGACGCTTAGGAGCAACCTGGAACGCCCGCTGCAACGCATATAAAAGCCAGGACGCAAGTCCAGGTGACTCAACAGCTCCAGAGCCAGCGACAGTATTTCCTATGGTACTCTTGAGATGGCCCCCAACGAGAAGTGCCCCTAGCAGTCCAACTATCCCGAGCATCATGCCATCTCCCTTATCCACGTTTCGGAAGTTGTTCCTAGCAGCATCTGCACTGATTGATAATGTGATACCTCCGACGTTCTTGTGTCCCACCGGTTTTTGAGAAAGAACTGGAGCCTCAGAATCAGAACTTGTCCTCGTTATATCACCTTCGGGCACTTCTTCAAATTCTTCACCCTCTTCTTCCTCGTCCAGTTCTCGCAAATTTAGGCCCTCGGAATTTTCACCTATCTCGGATTCTCTTTGTATGAGCGTCAAGAGCATCTCAACCACTCCATTTTTCATCAGCAAATCCGCGAAGGTCGCAGCACGAGCAGCATTTGGCTGTACAACAAGTCTATACAATAAATGCAAAACTCGCGCGACCTGCCAAGCACAAACACGCAGGTAAATTCGCAAGACAAAGCTAATGACGAAAATGTTTTTACCTGGTTGGGCTGTGGGCAGTCAAGAACAAATTGTACCAAGCAGCGAACATCAGACGCTGCAATAGGTCCCTGAGCCGATCCAGTTAAAAGCTCCACAATCACCAGAAGCTCGTCGACGAGAGCATTGATTTCTCCCAAAGGCCTAGTATTTTTGCCACCCGCAAATGAATGCACCGAGTGCGGCTCCGGAACAATCCAGTAACAAGATCTACAACCGTCCAGCAGCATTTGAACTGCATTTGCAGCTCTCATTGTCTTCTCCTCGGTGAAAACCATATCTGCAAGTGATGATAGCAGCTTCTTTTGCAAGCCGTAACTGCACCTGCTCCAAAGCTTCAGATCGAGAAGCAAGCTACTGTATAGCTGCACTTCCAAGGTAGCATTCCCCTTAGGTGCCTGACAAAGGGACACCACGGCGGCCACAAGCTCTTCGTCTCTTTCCTGTCCGTCCACTGACTTCGAAATTGATGAGATAACCAGAAGGTGGCCCAAAAGATGTGCAAGTAGTTCTGGTGCGTGGCCTCTTGTCATCTCGTCCGCGTTGCCTGGGTACTTGAGAGCAGTAGCCAATATACGCAAGATCGGCCCCGATAGAAATGATGATCTTACGGAGAGAGTGATATCACCAGCATTTGGCTGCAACGTTTCCTTGTTGACGCTTCCAACCACAAGGGGGAGTAGCGCTAGAGGACCTCCTTCACCCATCGCCCAGACAGCTTCCATGGGCTTCACGCGAGAAGCAACGTGGACATGGCCAAGAACCTCAGCCGGCCTTCTGTGCAAACCTGGAGCAAAAAATCATTAGTAAACTTGTCAGCAAGCAAAACTAACTACGAACCTGACGATCCCGCAGGAGAAATATCTATGCACGACCTCCCGATCAGCAGCTGAGGATGGTACAGTAAATGAATCTTCGGCCCGATTTCAATGTCCAGTGCTACACTTTCTTCCGCCAAGGCCCTCGATTCCTCGGATATAGCAAGCCAAGGTAGTCCAGCACCATTCCCGAATGTAGGAACGACATCACCACCCCTTGCTGCCAACCGGTTCATCTTGTCCTGACCAATTGGTTCTTTGAAAATGTAGATCGGTCCGACCTCCGCAAACAAAGGACACTGACGCCGCCTTCTCTGAAGTCCAGCCATTGCCGGTGGAGGATTTGTGCCGATGCAGCAAAACGCTAGCGGCTTGGACACGCGCGGAAAATCAAAAGGACGTGCTTCGTAGAGCCTGCCGTCAACGTAGAGCTTCACTTCGCTGTCTCCCTTTCCAATCAGACTCTGTTTGAAGATATGCTCCAGGCCCACGAAGTACCACCTCCGCGGCTTGAACGCATAGGTGAAGTGAAGAGACGACTTCTTTCCTTTGGCCACGGCACTCTCGACCACGAGAAACTGCCCGTGGAAGTACGCTTCAACTCCCTGGTTGTCTGCTGACAGAAAGCTGAAAAGCCGAGGCATATGTGCAGTTCCTTCCCCCGCTAGAGCACTTGCTGCGGCTGCTGCTGACATCGCTGACGACTTCCCCGTCTTCGCGGCCGCAGCGACAGCAATGGCAGCAGCAGTCGTCGCAGTGTTGAGTGTGTCCGCAAAACTTTCGATATAAAGCCAGGTAGCAAACGCATAACCGTTGCCAAATGGCCACTTGCTGTCTCCAGGGCCGAGTAATCCAGAACTCTCTCCATCGAACTCGAAAGTGTAGGCAGGACCTCTCGTTTCTTCTCCCGCCATTGTCTTCTCCAATGCGAGAACAAGATCAAGCGACTGTCCAGTCTCCGTTACCGTGAAGAGCCAGTGACGGAGGTCCACTACTGTCAAACAGTGAGATCCCAGTGCCTGGATAGCATCTAGCAAAGGACTAGCATCCCACTCGTGACCTTGTTCTTCAGCAGCTGCCTTTCGAGCGAAAAGTATTCGTGCCGCTTCTAGGAGAACTCTGAGCAGCCCGGCCGCCGAACACATCGCTCTGTTCCGCGTGCATGCCTGAAGAGTCATAGTGATGCCTTTGGCGATTCTCGTTCTCGGCGACACGAAAATCCCAGTATCTCCCTCTGACGAAAGCCAAGGAATAAGCTCTCCGGCCACGATCGCAGCCCCGGCACTCAGCATCATCTTTGGCGCAGCAGTGTCGTCCAGAGCTTCAATGCCACCCATCTTTGCAAGAAGAATCTCCACCACCAGCCTCGCACGAGTATCATTGTCAACTTTGCCGTCGCCACCTTCTATACTCTCTTCACCAGCCACCACCCTCTTGAGCTTGTGCAAGCTTTTCTGGTCGGCGTCGGCGCCCTGGATCGCCGAATCAATGAGGCGCATGAGCTCTGGAGACGCGTCGGGAAGAACAGCCTTTCCCCGCGAGTGGAGAGGAGACCCCAGCGACGAGCTCTTGGGACTGGCATTCCCCGAGTTTAAAACGGTGATGCTACTCACCGAGTCACGGGCCGAGGAAAAACCACTGGGAGTACCGACGTTGTCGTTCAAGCTCACCTCGTCAAACTGATCCTCGAGCTTCACCACCGACGAGGACCCAGGCGAATTCCCTGCGGTGGACTCATCAACCTCTTCTATCTCCCCGCCGCCATCTTCTCTTCTCGACGACATAACTAGATCGTGGAACCCATTCCCGTCGATCTTCCCCTCTACAATGCCGCCACTCCTATCGAACAGATTTACATTGTCGAAATCTTCCCCTGGCAATTCCTCTGCATGCCCGCCATCGCCAGATCTAGCGCGCAGCTCGACCGCCGCCGGATTCCGCTCCAATTTCGATCCATCGCTGTGCTCCAAATAACTGGCGCCTCTATCTACATCGTCCCCCGCATCTCGAAAGTCCAGATCGCCGCTCGGATCGC
This sequence comes from Selaginella moellendorffii, assembly GCF_000143415.4. NCBI lineage: Eukaryota > Viridiplantae > Streptophyta > Lycopodiopsida > Selaginellales > Selaginellaceae > Selaginella > Selaginella moellendorffii. The sequence continues at coordinate 3,310,072 of NW_003314268.1, forward strand.
GGCCTTCCATTCCCTGGCGCTGACGAATCCGGGGGAGGGAAAGAAGCTATACACCCGATGCGTGCCAGATCTAAGCTTGACGAAGAAATTCCTCCCCTCCTCCGCGGGGCGAATCAATCCGGAATTTATTTTCTTTACCTCCTCCAGCAGCTGGACGCGCCCGGTCGCGCGCGCATCCCCAGCGCCCTCCAAATGCGACTCAGCTCATCCCTCCCATAAACCCTAACCCTAGGCCAAGCTCGTGGTAACGCGGTGTGGCCATACATTCCCTCTTGTACGGAACACATGCACACAAAAGAAGAGCTCTGAGCCTCGCTAGGGTTTAACCAAGAAAGCATATTCTAAGGCGTGACGAATATTCCATCTGGGCAACAAAGGGTTGAAAAGAATGGGAAATTTTAGGGCAAGGGAGGGCGAGCCATGGAGGCTGCCAGCGGCGACGATGTCGCGGTGTACGAGCGCGACGTCTCCGCCTCGTCGACGGTGCGATTCCCGGCGCGGCGGCCTCAATCAGCGGAGCTAAAGATGAGCTCAGGCAGTGACGAGAACGCCAGTAGCGCCACCAAGCTATGGCAGGTCAGATCACTCCTCTTTCTCTCCTCTTTCTCTCGTAGCTAGGCCAGCCAGTGGCACTGCGGCATTCATTCATCCGTCCATCCTCGGATTCCTCCGAAAATCCGTTGGAAGAGAGAAATTTCTCGCCAGTCCTCTGTTCTTCGCGTGTGAGAGGAGTAAGTAGTACGAACGAGAGGCTTTCTCGATGCTGGAGCCCGTACCTCCATCATCCAAGAGAGAAAACTAAGCATCAGTACTGTGCGTCGAGAGCATGAGAGCTATCATCTCTCACATAATCCTTTGAGAGCAATCATCCCTCCCATAATCCATTCTCGAGTCGCGTGAGCGTCCCCATAGAATTCTTTCGTCCCATACTTCTCGCGCTTAGATCTTTCCTTTTTGTTCTCGATCTCTCTCTTCTCACAGGTTTATCTTTTGGGAGGAGTTATGGTTGGGCGGTGGGCTTGGGCTCGCTGGAAGGAGAGGAGCTCCAGAGGCCTCGGCGGGCATGCTTGAATCAATCGGTTAAAACCCTGCGTCCTGGATGAGAGGCAAGCGCTTTTTATTCTAGACGCCTTCTAGACAGACAGCGTAGCTGGCCACTACGATCATTCTCGTTTGATACGCGAGTCTTAAATCTACTTTGTGGTAATTAACATGGATCTTCCATATGAATACGAGGATCATCACCACCTTTCATCCACAAAGCTTACAATGTTTTACCAGTAAGTTTAACATTGGGAGTGGTAAAATCATCAAGACAAGACAATGTAGCTGTGGGGGAGTGCTGGAAAAATCCAATCGTGTCAGCTTTTTCTATGTTCGTTGCTCGTGATTGTCGACTTCGCACAGGTTCTTTCTATGTTTCGCGGATGATGATTGGACTGGGCTGGACGATTGACATCATAGATTGTTGCGAAGAACTTTTGGAGAGAAAAGATCTGCGAGACGACAAGATGACAAATGTAAGAGTGCCCAGCTTCGTACACAAGAAAAATCCAATAATGCGGTATCCTTTGCCAGGGACAACTCGAATCACGCTCCACTTTGGATCATCATATCGAGATTCTCACTCGTAACAGTTTGTTCCGCGAGGGATTCGAAGATTCCGACTTCTTTTGCAAAAACAATAGCTCTTAAGACAAACCGTAAGCACAAGGAAGATGATTCATACAATACAGGGATCTACAAAAACTCTACAAGAGAACCGAGTGACCAGAAGAACAAAACTCTTTGGTTTTCTAGCTATATGCCCAGTCGCAGTGTGTGCTCTTCTCTAAGACGGTCACTCCATCCATAGTGCCATTTAAGTAACGAAGGGGTCGATATTGCTACCACGATTGATCTCATTCGAGCAGCGGGACTGTGCCACCGGCAGCAATGATCTTCTCCTCCAGCTGAAAATCATGCAAGGAGCAGCGTCATTAGCTCTGCGTGAAACAAAAGTGTCCGAGGCACTTACTTGGAGCAGTGCCTGGAGTCTCGTCTTGACAAGGAAAAATTCGCGCTTTACTTGTTGCAGACATTGCCAGCAGCTGAAGAGACATAACAAGAGAAAAGCCATGCGTTAGAACGCGAGAGATCGAAGCTGTTCATTTAGCGTACCCGTCCCGGTTTTCCTCTTCGCAGTAGGCACGAAAAGCAACGCACAATGCCTTGACACGGGCAGCTCCAATGCTGACAAACATCCAACACGATAAGAACACTAGAACGAACAGACAATGCTGGTTTTTGGATCGAGAATACCTGGCACTACTCCCCTTGAACTGATGAACGTACGCATCGATCTGCTTGAAGTTCATCGGATTGTGCTCACTGTGGACGAAGGAAGAGATAAACGAGTTAGAGCGAAAGTACAAAACGTAAAGCAAGTGGAAGGGGGAAAAAACCACGCTAAGTTACTCCACCGTACAATGTCTTTGACAAATCATTGAGCAGCTTTTCCGAGTCCTCGAAGAACAAGGACACCACTTCGGCCACGAAGTCGGGATTTGTGGGATCCTGGAGCTGCTGGAGTTGCGAGAACTGATCGTCCAGGAGATTCTGCGAATGCGAATGAAAGAGCGAGCGTTACACAATTGTCGCTAGATTCTAGAGTGATTCCCAGCACCAAATTTTGCTAAAGGATCCCTCCTCCTACCTCCTGAAACGACGCTTGCATCAGCTCCACATACTGGCGCTGCAGCATTCCGGGATCCATCGCCAAGCCAAGAACGGGATTGAGAAGAATGCTAAGATTATCGATTCCTGTCGACGAGACGACGGCGATCCACGGCGCCAAGAGCAAGCGGACAAGCGCGAATTATATACCCCTGCGCATTCGATCGGAGGGAGAGAGATAGAAGAGAGAGAGCGCCAGGCAGCGAGACAGGTAATCAAAACCCTAGCGCCATAGCCATGCTTGGATTGATTCTCAGTAGGTGAAAAACAAAGAAGCAAGAGAGGAATTTACCACGCTGTAAATCACGTTACTACGGCGGGAGTTGAAAACTACAGTAGTATTTATATGGGGGGATTTGGCTCATACGGTAGAGGATTCGTCGCAATCGTCGGATTTGGTAGAATCGACTGATACCAGCTCGCCACGTATCCGGTTGAAATCCGTCTGATCTAAGAGATCGAATGCCGGCCGTTGATGTGAACATCTAACGACATCATGCAGAATATTGCGTGACAGGTCATAATGTGCGGATATTGTCATGACACGTGTCGGCTGTATAATGGCTCCTCAGTATCCAACGGCATGCGGTGATGGACGAATCCAGATCGTAGATCCCCGGCGATCCAACGGCGTTCGAAATGCGATTTTCTTACGATCATGATGACATCACCATTATCGGGATTTTCATCAAATCCATTATCTGGCGGCCGCCGGCGAATCTTCCGGCGAATCTTCATAATGCCGGCGCTAAATCATTACACACCTGTTACATTCCGCCGAGATTGTGCATCCAAGCCGTCCGATCTTCCAATTAAAATTGTCTAGCATTTATACAAGGCACAAGTAAAAGATCACAAGCTTCTTCACGTTTGATAGCGCTTCGTATCGCCGCGGCAGTCCACGCGAATAATTACAATCGCGATTTGCCACTCTTCACAGGATCGCTCTGGAGCACAGAAGATCGAATTGTTGGTCGAGAGTTAATACTACAATGCATAACGTAGAAAGGAAAAATAAAACTTACCAGTTTCCCACCCTGTGATGCTCGTGCTTGGAGGAATGGCGATGGCTGGAAGAACTTCCCATACGTTTCAGACCACTCCTTCAATTTTGATGCGATGTAGCCAGCTCCAATCATGTCAGCCCAGAAAACAAGCCCGCCCCTGCCAATCAAGTCGGAGATTAGTCGACGACCACTATCCCACTCAGAAAAACTTTAGTTTGGGACTCACTTATATGGAGGGAATCCCATCCCCAGCACTGTTGCGATGTCCAGATCGGAGGCTTTGACCACCACACCCTCCTCAAGCACACGGCAGGCTTCGTTCACGACGGGGAAGAGTATCATCTCAACAATCTCCTTGTCAGTGATGTTGATCGGCTGTTCAAGAACATGGCATCACCCATTAGACTTTCTCGCAAGAGACAAGGTACGGCTTTACCTTGCCACCCGGCATTAACTTTGCCAATTGTCTCGACTTGTCGACATACCCTTGCAGCTCTGGAGCCGGACGTGGCTTACGCTTTTCGTCGTATAGATAAAAGCCCTTGCGATTGCCTTCGCCTGGCAAGGAAAACGCTTCCTCAGTACAGACAGCTAAGAACAGAATAGAAAACATACCGAGCCGCTTGTCCGAAAACATCAGAGGGAATATCTGAGACACATAAACACGTTCTGGAAAAGAATTCAAGTATTGCTGTCCCACGGCAACAGCCACACCAAAACCGACGAAATCGGCCAGCCTACAGCAGCAGACGACGAGCATGAATAGTAAGAAAATAGTAGAGTTAAAGAAAAAGTACCTGAAAGGTCCCATAGGCATCCCAAACCCTGTTATAGCACGATCAATTCGATACGGATCAATTCCCAGGTCCAGTAGCATCGTTGCTGCCTGCGTATACGGGAAAAAGACCCGGTTGACGGCAAAACCGGTACAGTTGCCCACAACTACGGGAATTTTCTTTATTGTCTTGCCAAGGGTCATCAGATCAAGTATCACTTGTGGTGATGTTTTCTCCGTCCGCACTACCTCCAGTAGTGGCATCACATGCGCAGGACTGGGCCGAGCAAAAATATTAATCGGAAATTTGAAACACTCTAGCTCACGTACCTGAAGAAATGTGCACCAATAATCCGATCTTGTGCCTTAGTTTTCGAGCCAACGACATTCAGATCAATGGTTGACGTGTTGGAGGCCAGTACGCAACTTGGAGAGCAAAACTTTTCAAGGTCTGCAAAAATCTGTTGTTTCAAACCAACGTTCTCAACCACAGCCTACAGAACGCGGGTTAGAAACGGTAAAGATGGTTCGTCCAAACACGCACCTCAATCACCACATCAACGCTACCAAACTGTTCATAATCCAAAACACCTTCTACCAGTGAGATAGCCCTCTCGAATTTATCCTTGCTAAGCTTGCCTTTCTTCACACGGCTTTGCAGGTTGCCTGAAAAAGAACTTCAAAGCCATGAGTCATGCACGGTTGGGAAAATCTTGACTAACCTTTAACACGATTTAGACCTTGCTGCAAAAAATCGGAATTCACTTCCTTCAGAACAACTTTGATGTTGCTTAGTATAAGCGCTGTGACAATTCCTGAACCCATGAAACCTCCACCAATCACAGCCACTTTCTTTACAACTTTGGGTTTTAAGCCCACGTCTGTGACACCTGGGACCTGCCAAGCCAAAAAGGAAAGCTTGCAACAATGATCATTTGATCAATGCATGACGTGTACCTTTGAGGTTGACCTCTGAGCAAAAAATATATGCGTGAGGGACTTGGACGCATCTGAAAATAATGCTTCTTGAAATGCTTTCTCCTCCTGCGATAGAGAAAAACTTGTCAGGATGCAACAAAATGAAATCTCCGAAAACAGACCTTCAAAAGCCCCGCAAATCCGCCTTTTACAATACCTTCTTCAATCGCATCAAGACAGACGTGCGGGTGTGTTAGTTTTGGTGCGGTTTTCATTGCCTGAGCTCTTGCGAATTTCAAGATTTCCCGAGCTTCGCCCAGAGGTTCTAGTTTGTCAGTTTTGTGCAATGTAATGCACCATGGCCTGCGTCCTTCAGCGATATCAACAGCCACTTTGCGTGCTGTAGTAAGCACAGCCTCGGCAGGGACGAGTTCATCTACTAGTCCCAACTCCTTTCCCTCTTCCGACGTTACCGGTTTTGACAACTACAGCGAGATACCGAGTATCGGTTTACGACCTTCAAAAACATTAGTGCTACTCATACCAGCATCATTTCGATAGCCTTTGTCAAGCCAACAAGACGAGGAAGGCGTTGCGTCCCTAACATTGATCATTGAGGTTCACAAACTTAGGAATGTACTGGCAAGTTACCTCCAAAGCCCGGAATGATACCAAGTTGCAGCTCTGGTAGACCCAGCTGCGCTTTTGGAGCTGCCACTCTAGCGTGACAACACTGACAAAAGCTCGGTGATCAGCATCCCACAAGATAAATAACGAAAAACACTGTACCATGGCGAGTTCCAGTCCACCACCCAAAGCGAGTCCTTGAATCGCTGCCACGGATGGTTTCCCCGCCTCTAAACACCATAGACAACGTACAAGAATTGCGGCATTCAAATCAGCTTCAAGCAAACAAGATACCTTCGATGAGCTTAGTCATGAGATCCACAGAGATGCGTCCCAAAGCCGACATATTTCCTGTCGGATCGGAAACGTTAGACAATATTTCCCCGCAAAATGGTAAACTAGTGAGGTCACGTACCACTCGCTTGAACATCTTGGATCGTGGAGATATCAAAACCTCCAGAGAACTTTCCATTTGCACCTACAAGATCATCAAAATTCTAACTTGAAGCTCCTTCGTATACATAGAAAAAAACAAAGAATGAATTACCAGTGACAACGATTGCTTTGACATCCTCCCTGGAGCAAGCTTCCTCGTACTTTTCCTTCAAACCCCACAACACTGGATGGAAGAACAAAGATAGTCATGAATCGCAATAGGCAGCTAGAAAGTTTCGACAAAATTCTACCTGGCATCGCGAGCGCATTGACGGGAGGATTCCGGAGCGTGATCACAGCAACCTTATCCGCCCCAACCTCGAGGGAGACGCCAGGCCGTGCCATATCGCTGGATCGGGATAGAATGCCGCCTGTCGCGCAGGATTGGCAGCTCGATCGCTGGAAGAACCCTAGCTCCCGGCCAAGGATCGCGCCAAAAGAAATGTAGAGCTTGCTTAACCCTACAAGTGTATTGCATAAATGGAGCACCGCCGCAGATGCGAATAATAGGCGTGTGTCAGATAAGAAGGCCCCAAAATAGCAACCATGGCCGTGATGAGCCTCGAACCAAGGCACGTTTTCAAGAGTGATGCAAACTTACTGCATGGAAAACAATGAGACAACTTCACACGTTATAAGATTGACATGAAAAGATTTGATAGTTATCCATGAATCTATCACACTATTTAAAAACAATGCAATGTACAAAGACAGATGAAATAATTTGATACATGGTCTTCATGAATAGAAAAGTATAAGATTCTGTCACACTATCCTCAAACTTCCTTTTGCTTTACGAGGATTTCTATGAAGCACGAACTTTACTTTGCCTCCACTGCTTCGTCTTGCGGTGGAGGATTTTCTTGTGGAGCGGCAGCTGCTTCTTCGGCCGGTGGCGATTGTTCTTGAGGTGGAGGTGGCTGTTCTTCCGCCGCTAGTTGAGGCTCTGGCTCTGGTGGCGGCGGCGGTGGGATCAAGCTTACCGTCTTGCCGGTCTTTTTAATCTTCTTGAGAACGAGCTCCGGAGTGATATCGCCGGTGATGATCACCTTCTTCTCCTGGAAACTTATCTTATAAGAAGTTACTCCTGGATAATAGAGACAGGAAGATACGTGACGCGTTACGAGAGCTCCTGTTTTCTTACCATCGAGTTTGCTGATTGCCTTCTTCACGGCTCTGAAGCACCCTTTGCAATGCATTGACACCATCAACTCCACAGTCACAGCCTGCGAGTGGCATTCATTGTTACAAAAACAAAGCAAAATTAAAAACTCAGACTACCTCTCCCATTTTTGACTTTGCCTTTGCTGGAAGGAGGAGTTGAATTGAAGTTCCTCAGGGATCGATAGCACAGAACAGGCCACCTGGTTTATAAAAGAAAGGAAAACGAAAAAGAGAAAACTACTATCCAGAGCCATGGCTTTTCTCCTTTCCCCCTTTTTGACGAACTGGTGAGGAAAAAAACAACTCTCACCACATTATTTGGAGCGAGTGGAAGTGGTCGGCGCTGCCGTATCATTGCCGGACGCATCTATCAAGTTGGACATGGCAAACAACCTTCGTACAAGATTCCAACACATCCAAGTTTCGACAATATTACCCGAAAAGATATAGGAACCCGTCGATCCTGCTGCAGCTGTCAACTCGTTTCTCACAAAAAGGGAAAAAATCAACAAACATCTTCGCGACAAGAACCTGCTATGTTTCTCAATATTGACTTTCATGTAAGTACGCGCAGCCAAAATCGTGCTACGCTAAAAGGCTTTTCCGTCCCTGCCAAAAACCACGGCTTTCGAAAAATTGAAACGTCAAGCTTTCAAAGTACCTTCTACGAGTGCTGTGCGGGTAAGAACTTTACACGTAATTCCGAGCTCTATGCGTGGTAAATATATAGCTCCTGCGTATGGAGTTTACCATGGCCCGTAGCTGAGTTCTCAGGCTTTGAACGAGTCGAGAATTGTTCTCAGCACGCTCTCCGATTTGGACCACTGTGATTCGCTTGCGCTCACTACAAAGAGCAGGACCACATTACCTTTAGACGTCGCAGCTGCCAAGTTGTGAGCGCCAGTCTTTGCGTATGGCGTCTCAAGCGTGTAGCAATAGAACTGTGAAAGAAAGCTCGTAAGTGAGGAAAGAACCAAACGAAAGCTCACTTTTTCTCCGTCTCGATCCTTCACGGAGGTTTCAATCACTTCATCGGGGTCGTAGCTGTTCCCGGTGACAAAAGGTCCCAACGCAGCTATGAGCTTCTCGGGACTGCCAATCTCGTCGATCCTGGCGTTTGGTTTGTTTGTAAGCCGGACCATGGGAGCTGCCACCACTTGCAGGCTCCCTTCCTTGTCATCCTCAAACTTGACTTCCACCCAAGGCTCGGCACACTTTGGCTGGCAATAATTCCCAGACAAGATGTTTGCGATTCGCTGCTGCTTCCAAGTCGATGGGAGAATAAACTCGTAAGGCTGAACGTTCCCTGAGATGGAAGAAAAAAAAACGTTTTAGCGCTCAGGAATCGAAAACAAAGATAGAAACACAAGAGAGAGGAAGATTTGAAGGTCTTTCTTAGGCTCACAGTAGAACAAGACCATCGTTTCACTTACCGGCGCGAAGAGCTGGAGTATCTCTGCCAGAAGCCTTGAATTGCACGAATCCTGGAAGGGACTCGACCGGGGGAAGATAGGCTCCCACTTCGACCTCTCTGGCCAGTGCAGACGTTTGATTCACAGCCAGACCCATCGCCAGCGTGAACCCGACCAACGCGACGCTCTTCCTCCGCGAAATCACGGTCGCCGCCCTTGGATTCTCCTGCGCGTCACATCTATAGCGACGGTTTCTTTTTCCACTCCAGAGCAAGCATGCCGCCTTACCTGATGGCGCTGCTGCTAGCATTGAGCTGCAACGGCGTAGCTCCCAGCAGCGTCCACGGCACCACGGCCCTCATCGCCATCGCCAAACTAGAACCCTAAATGCCCGAGCAAACAAATTTAAAATTTAAATCTGTTTCGCGCTCAAAAGCAGTGTCAAGCCTCTACTTTGCTTGGCATTGGAAGCATTTGGGAAAGGGACCAAAGCTACGGATGTTCTCGAGAAGAGTGGAGATCGCGGACCATCCTCCAAGTCCCACACCCGCGATCAAAACCCATAACACAACAGCGAGATTGAGGCAGTAAATTCCGACCCAGCTCGGCATAAAAAATGGAGGCTGCTCGATCGCGTCCTACAAAACCAAACCTTTCGAGTCATATCGATCGAGCACAAGAACACCCACACACACACACAGAAAAAATGATAAAGATAGAGCATTACCTTCCTCGCGGTGAATGTTTTGTGGAGGACCATATGAGCCAAGCACGGGATAATGTAGACGCTGAAGCTCGTGAAGATCGATCCAACAATGGAGTCGATGAGCCCCGTGAAGGGTGTCATGATCGCGAAGAACCAGACGAGCAGTACCACTGGAATCCGGGACACCGCCTTGAGCCAGTAGTTTTTGGACCTGTGGATTCCCAGCAGCTTCTCCCACTTCATAAAAATGGGGAGCGCCATGAAGCCGAACTGCATGAACTGGAGGTTTGTGCGAGCTTAGAGATCCATACCAAAGTTTTGGAAAATTTTACCTGGTGGAAGAGCATCAAAACGTTTGCTGCAACGTGAAACTTGGAGCGTGGAAGAACCGCGAGTGCGTAAGTGTTGTGGAGCATCGTGTCTCCAAAGGCCCAGTACATTGCGATGGCCGATGGCAGCGTGAGAGTTAGGATGTAGAGAATGCAGTAGAAGTAGACCACCTTAAAGTTCTTTGGCTCTCGCATCGCGTCGGCTATCTCACTGCTCGATATCGATATTAATCAGTGTTTTGAGAGACTAAAAAATGATAAAGCGTCTGCTACTACTTACATGGTAATCGCGTGTCCCCCGAATGCGTAGAGCATGTTGGTCGCTCCAACAAAGTACTGTACTGTGCTGGGTGGAGCCGTGTGCTTGACATCGGGTTCCTGTTTAGAAGCTTACCGTGATTGTTCTCAAAGTTAGCAAAGAGAACACATAAGCGAAAGGGCCGAGTGACTCACTGGACCGAGGAGTATGCTAGCGATTGTCAAGTACCAAGCAGTGTAGGTGGTCGCCACAATCCCGATGGAGGACCAAATTCTGTAGTGCTGCGCCCGTGGTATCAAAACCATTGTTAAAAAGCAGCCTGTGAGGACAAGCGTCCAAGTTCTTTTGTTGAGATGATGGTTGAGTGAATGTGTGAGACTGTTCATAAGACAAAATCGTATTTTTTTGTCAGAAAAAAAGAAGAAAATGGAGTTAATTTACCTTGAACATCCTACAAGGAAGATAACGCAGGTGAGAAACTGATCACCGGTGTTGAAGACTAAGCCCGCTATTTTCCACCGCCATCCCAAGAGTCCGTCCATCACCTCGTACCACTGTAAGGAATCAAGGAAGAGGATGAGCACTAGAAAACAAAAGAATGGCGCAAGGCGAAAACCTCAACGAAGCATTGCCTGGATGCTCCGATATTCGTGGCAATCCATGGGGTTTTTTTGCTTCGCTCGTCGCTCCTTGTAAATTATGTAGAGACTGGTTGTCATGTAACACGACCAGCAGCCCATGGCAGCATAAAGTAGCTGGTATAAAATCCCCGAGACGAGTCCCAATTGCGCGAAAGAGTAGGGGAATGTGAGAAGAACCTGGGAAATCTGCAAGGAACCACAAACGAACAAATTTAGTACCAGAGATTCGCCACAGAAACAAGACACAGTACCTGGAACGAAGAGGCATTGAGCCAAGCATCGAAGGTAGAAGTGCCGTCCAAGAACAAGTAGTAGAGCCATGCTGTCCTAGAGTTTGAGTTTGCCATGACTCCACGCCCTCCACGACAACAATGCTTATAAGGATCTGTAGACGATTTCCAGTTTATGAGTCTGACTTCATTGAAAAATCAATTCCAATCTTCGTGGCAGTCCCAAACAACAGTAGCAGAAGAAAGAGTCAAGTTTTCCTTGCCTAATTCATTCTGTCTGCAGGAAGAGATTTAACTTAATGCCAGCAGTTCTATTCCGTCCAAAGAAGTTGTAGGTGGAAACAACTGTAACAAGATAAACAAGGGATTCGTCAGAATTTCCGCGAACGAGTAACCGAGAACATTCATGAAAATATATACCCTCTGGGAGTCTATAGCCGACAGGGTCTTCCCGTAAGTTCGCTCGTCAAAGAGAATGCGAAAGATCTGCAAGAGTTATTTTTGCCTTCAAACGCCGAATCATCGATAGCTACAGGGACTTACAAGTGATGCGACATCGGTCCTGGATATGAGCCCCACCACGCTTGAATTCTCTGTCAAGATTCCATTTCCCGATGGCGCCTGTTGTGAATAGCGTGTAAGGAACAGTTTGACGGAAAAACTCTCCTCACATCGTTGTTCAAGCCTCCAGGGCGAATGATGGTGTAGTCCAAGCCACTGGATTTCAGAGCTTCCTCGGCAACGGTTTTTGCTTTTAGGACTTCACCCAACGTTGCTAAAGTCTGAAATGCAGAAAAGTGTAAAAGAAATCAGCTTCTTCAGTTTCGTTGACAGGAAAAATTCCTACCTTTGCATCGATGGCTTTTTCACTATCTCCAGCTCCAATGCTGGATACCTGGAATGGAAACAAGATGTTTTGTGCCATTGCTACGCATAAAACTTCCCTACCATGATAAACCGCTTAACATTTGCTTTCTTTGCAGCATTGATCACATTAATTGTGCCATCCTATCAGATTTACCGTATCACAGAAACATGCTTAGAATTCGTAGAGTTATATACCTGGTCCACCTTCACGTTTTGAGTTCCTCCACCTACAAGAGTTGTGAAATAAAAGAGTCAAAGCCTGAGAATGTTTGCTTCTTTTTTTACCAACAGTGCAGACAACCGCATCAAACGAGTTTGATCTGAAGGCCTTCTCCACTGTCAATGGTTCAAGAACATCGCCAATAGCCAACATTGATCCCAGCCCCTCCACTTCTTTGCGGAACTTTTCACTTCTTTGGAAGACGGTCACCCATGAACCGGCTTTGGCAAGATCTCTCGTAACGGCCATTCCAACACCACCCCCGCCGACAACCAGGACTGCCAGAATTGAAAACGTCAGTAACATCCTTCTCAAGATTGTCACAAACAAACCAGTAGCATTGTCAATGGTAGGCTTTTCTGCTACTTGAGCTCTAACTCGCACACAGGGTGTCCTTCGTTTGGCAATCACATTCTTCTGTCCACTTGCACAACTTCGTCTTGCAAGTGAAAACCTTCGGCTTTCTACAGCTGCATTGCCTTGTTGATGAGAGGAAAAAAAATAAAAATAAAATCTACAAAGAATACATACCAGTGACCCGAGCAGAAACCAAATTGCGCCTCTCCAAACAGGCGTTTGCACCTGCGTTGCAAGGGAGAGCACTGGAGCAAATGACGCAAGATATAAAACCAAAGAGAACCTTTGTTCACAATACAGGGCAGCGAAGGCGATGAGGTACACGCCATAGCTGCATATGAACCCTAAGCACCAAGTGAAATTACCGAGATTAGATTCATGAGTCCTCTTCGCACGCATACAGTGTTGGAAAAACTTTTTTTTTGTTTTGTTGCTGCAGGAAGAAACGACCAACGTTAGTGTAGAACGCCAACCATCAAGTTTTTGGATCCTCTTCAAGCTTCTGAGTTATAGCTGTTGGGCCTATCAATCCATATCCACCTTCCTTGCGCTTGTACAAAACATTTATCTCGACTGAAACACATGGTAAGAAGAAAGGAGGATTAAAAAATGGCGGTAACTTACGAGTTTTAACATTCCGGAATGCGTAGAAATCATGCCCAATGTTCTTCATTTCCTCTAGTGCATCCTCCGGCCGCATAGGAAGCATGTCAAAAAACTTCTCTCTAATAATCTGTGAAGTTCCTCATAAGAAAAAAAACCAACATGTTCTTTGCTTACCTCCGTTTCTACTGCCAGGTCTTCGGCCTCTGCGACAACATCTTCAATCTCCTCGTCGTTGGTTGGAAAAGGAGGAATCGGTGCTTTGTCTAGGGATTGAATTCGACCTCTGGAACGGAGGCGTCCATGAAGTCCTAGTTTATCTTTGAGCTTGAGAAGTTTCTTCCCAAGAAGCCGTGATGCATTATCAACGCAAGCGTGCATGTTTCCACCATCTTCTTCCGCACGAAGAACTCCATGCTTCTTCGTGAACAATGTAGCCTAATAACAAAAGCAAAGCCTTCACGAAGGCCTTGAAAGAAAAAAAAAAGAAGGAAGAACTCAAACCTCACAGCGATAGAGTCTTGGACCACTCTCGGCTTCTCCACGCATTGACAAGCGAACATCCACTTCTCTCACCATATGGCTCCTCTCGATTATCGCGTCGGCCATTTTGTCCTCCACATAGCTCTTGATATCATCAGGAATCTAGAGAGGGCAAAGGATCACTATCGATCGATCCATCTCAATCTTGGAGGACCTACCGTAATATGTCGCCCCTGGAGGAGGAGAGGAATCGAGGCAAGCTCCGTGCTCCAGGCCTCGGTCGACATTCTTGCCCCAGGATTCCACCGCGACTGGAGCTTGATTCGTTGCAAAGCGGCGGCTGCGACAGCAATTCTCGGAAGAGCGCCGCATCCGTGTCGCACCATCCCGATCATCGCTGCGCTGTGGAGAAGAATCATCGCCTAGGGTTCTAGCCAAGTGGCATTCCTCTGCCCTTCTAGGGTTTACATTTCCAAGGCATTTCTAGGGTTCATGCGCGCGAGCGAGGTAATCGATCAGCTCGCCGAGTAAGAATGCTGCGCGCGACATGGAATTGGATCGTAGGACTGGTTTGCGTGGTTTTGGTTGCGGTCATCTGGATCGCAGCTAGCTTCGTGGTGCAATCGGTCGTAGATAGCGGGATTTCGCCCTTTCTCATCGCCTACATTTGCAACAGCTTGTTTATGGTTTACATACCGATCGTGGAATTGGTGTGGTGGATCAAGCGACGCTACGCGGCGCGCAAGACGAGAGAGGCGGCCTCTAAGAACCATGTTCTTACAAACGCTGAGAAGGCCAAGCTTTTGGAAACTGGTGCTGGATCCGACATTGAAATTGGTGGATCTTTGGCAGACGCAAGGAACATGCAAGCTTCCAGTGCCGAGATCAGTGAAGTTGACCCGGAGGTTGTGGCAGACGCAAGGAACAAGCAAGCTTCCAGTGAACTTGACTCGGAGGTTGTGTCTGACGAAGACGAGAGCTCCAGTTCCACAGCGAGGAGATTATTGTCGAGAAGGGAAACCGCGAAGATCAGTGCTCTCATCTGTCCGGTGTGGTTCTTCGCGCAGTTTACGTTCAATCTTTCCTTGAAGTACACGACAGTCACTGTAAGTTACACTTTCTTTGCTCTTAAAACCTCAAGTTTTGATTTTTCTTCTTTTGATCGCAGTCGAACACCGTTCTAAGCAGTACTTCGACTTTGTTCACGTTTATAGCGTCCGTGATGTTTCTCAACGAGACTTTCACGGTGTTGAAAATCGTGAGCGTCGTTCTTTGCATGGCTGGTAGCGCCGTTGTTGCTTTTGGAGACTCCGAGAGCCTGCAAAAAGACTCAGCGCCTCATCCAGTGGTGGGAGATATGGTCTGCCTTTTGTCCGCGATGCTATACGCCTGCTATACGAGCTTGATACGTAAGAAGTTCCCGGACGAGAACTCCTCCGCGGAAGAAGTTAGCACGGCTCTCTTCCTGGGGTATCTTGGTTTGTTTAACGCTCTCATCTTTTGTCCGGTCGTGGTGCTTCTACACTTCACAGGATTGGAGCCGATTCACAGGCTCACGGCCACACAATGGGAACTCATCGTCGGCAAAGGTCGAGTTTCTAGTGTGCTTTTTTCTTCTCTGACGCGTGTTTTTGTCTCCAGGGATGCTGGACAACGTCCTGAGCGACTACTTATGGGCCGAAGCAGTGCTTCTCACGTCCACAACAGTGGCAACGGCTGGACTCACACTCCAAGTGCCAATAGCAGCGGTGGTCGATTCTCTTCGTGGACATGCTCCAGGAACTGTCAACGTTGTTGGCGCTGTGGCTGTGCTGGCGGGATTCTTTGGCATCAACCAGCCGGAGAATTGCTGCTCCACTCAAAGAAAAGCTGCGCCAGGAGAAGAAGCTCGTTTCTCTAGCGAGCAACACTTGGATGATCCTGTTGCTGCCACCAGCAAGGATGGAGTACTCCTGGACCCTGGTAGTACTTGAAAAAAGGTACACGAGGCTCTTTCTTTAAAGTTTTCTTTGGCGCTGCCGCTCGCGCAGAGTGAGTTACTTATCGACACTAAACGAGGGGCATGACGTAAGAGCTTGGCATCCTAAAGCTTTTCTTCTAATAAACTACAATGCAGTGATCCTCGTAATCGGAAAGATCAAGATCATGGAAACGAAGAAAGGATCGAGCTACTGGTAGGGGTGTGGACTTTATATCTCCCAAGGCATTGACTTTTCAGCTCGTCGAATGAAAAGCATCGATCGACTGAAAAGAAAAATCGACAAGTATGTGACTATCAATCACAGGCAGGCGTGAAGCGTATATACGGTCACATCCGAGTGTTTATACAACCACTATTTCCACTACTTCCTTCCATCCAATCCAATCCATCAAAAATGCCAATCCAACGAAAGGAACTTTTGCTTTACCCTAGGGCTAGCAACGAATAAACGAAGGAAGGAAAGCATGCATGGGGGCCACTCTCAATCAAGCATTTATACGCCATCGTTACCGTACTTGTCGTCGTCGTCGTCGTCGCGCGCCAGCAGTTTAACGGCCGTCACTCTTTTGACTAAATGTAACGTTCGTACGCGATATCTTTTGTACGGAAATGTGCCAAGCGCCGGCCGGCAACGCAATTAAAACACGTCCGGCGCCTTTAAAGATTTGGAGGCGGGGTTTGCCCGTTAGATGGGTCCATCGTGCGGCTGGGATGACGCCCGATGCGGTACGCAAACACGTGGCATGGATTTTTTCCGTTACCTTCTTTTAGGCGCAAGGGTAAATAGGGTAAATATGTTCAAAAAATTAAAAAGGTGGAATTTTTTTTCTATTTTTTTGAGCAAAAGAAGGCCTTTGCGAAGCAGGGGATGAAGACAAAGAGATATCGGCAATCTTTGTTTTCAAGTAGCGTCTCCCATAATTCATCGCTCCGATTCTTCCTCGTCTTCCATCGCACAGAGAAGATTTCCTCCTTTGGCCGGCCATTCCACCAAGTCGCGCCTCGCGAGCCTCGCGCGATCGATCAATCTGTGTGTCTTGCCATTGCATTGCGATCGATCGACTGATTCATCATTTCGGTCACGCCATCGCACCGAGAGCGCTCGACAGCGGCGAGGGATTTCGCTACCACTCGCTTCGATCATCGCTGTCGCCAGAAGACCTAATCATTCTCCCATGCGCAGCATCGCTTCTTAGATTTCTCCTCTTGTTCGTTCTTGCGATTGCTAGGTGGGTGGAGCTCCTGCCAGTTTTCTTCTCTTTCTTGGATGGGGGCGAAATAGCTTCTGTCAATGGATAGCAGTGAGGATTTGCTCGACGGCCTGAGCTCCAGCACTAGCTACGACGCCAGAATTTGCCGCGACGATCCGGAGGAGCTCCTGGAAGATTTCGCCAGCACTAGCAGCAGCGATGCGTCGCCGCTGGGATGGCCGCTTTGCAGGCGGGAGCGCTCCTATTCCGAGGTCTCGTGTTCTTCCACCACGAAATCTGTGAGCACTAGCAGCCTGAATAGCAAGAGCGTGAGCAGCTTCGCGTGGGAGGAGAAAAGGGTCAAGCGTGAAACCAATGTCTCTGGTACGTTGGTACTTTTTTATCGTTCGTTTGTTAAGAATCCAATGCAACCACCATGTTTGCTTGCTTGCTTGTGCTGAGTGTTTCTCCAGTGAGAGTAGTGTTTCGCCACAAAGATTGGGAGAAGCCAATCGGATGAATGGGAGTCACAAAGTTTTTGGATGAATGAGAGTCTTGTGTTTCTCCACAAAGTTTTTGGATGAATGAGAGCCTAGTGCTTCTCAAGGTTTTGGATGAGAGTGATGTTCTTTTCTATTCTCTTCGATCGACATGACATATTTTTTGTTCTTTCAGAAGTAGAGATGATGAAGGAGAAGTTTGCGAAGCTTCTTCTTGGAGAAGACATGTCCGGAGGCGCCAAAGGCGTTTGCACAGCGCTCGCGATTTCCAACGCCATCACAAATCTTGCTGGTAGAGTACTTGATTTGAGCTCTCTCTTTGTTTTCGTACTCTGGCTTGGCTATACTTGGTAGAGCTGACGAGCTACCTTTTTTTTTGGTTGGCTTGTTTTTTTTTTTTTCTTCTTCACGATACAGCGTCCGTGTTTGGAGAGCTTTGGAGGTTGGAGCCTTTGTCTCACGAAAGAAAAACAATGTGGCGACGGGAAATGGAGTGGCTTCTCTCCGTAAGCGACTACATTGTGGAGCTGGTCCCTTCCTGGCAGAGCTTCAGAGATGGAAGCAATCTGGAGGTCATAGCCAGATCTCTTTTTTCTCCTCTTTTTTCCTTGACACATGTGCTTTGCAGGTTATGGTGACCAGGCCTCGCTCAGACATCCACATCAATCTGCCCGCATTGCGAAAGCTGGACACAATGCTGCTGGTAAGTCAGCGCCAGAATTTTGGAGTTTAGAATGGTTTGTTTTCTTCTTTCTTAGCCAGTCTTGTTTTTGTTGCATGTAGGAGTCCCTCGATAGCTACAAAGAGACAGACTTCTGGTATGTGGAACAAGGAATCATTCTCTCCGAGAAAGACGACAGCAACAAGAACAACAACATGCAGCACTCGCTGCAAAGGCAGGAAGAGAAATGGTGGCTTCCAACGCCTCGGGTGCCTCCCAATGGACTCTCGGACGAAGCCAGGAAGAGCCTCCAGAACCAACGAGACTGCACGAGTCAGATCCTCAAGGCAGCCGTGGCGATCAACGGGCAAGTCCTTTCGGAGATGGAGGTCCCGGATTTGTTCTGGGAATCGCTCCCAAAGGTACACACTTAAGTTGCATCCAGCTTTGTCACGGTTTCATTCTGAAAAGATGGCTGGTCTCGTGTAGAATGGCAAGTCCTGCCTTGGAGAGGTGATGTACCGAGGACTGACAGCCGAAAAGTTCTCTCCGGACGCACTCCTCCAACACTTGAATCTCTCGACCGAGCACAACGCACTCGAGGCGGCCAACCGAGTGGAGGCCGCCATCCACATCTGGCAGCGGAAGATCCATCAACAGAAGCACCAGCAAATACAGCAGCAGCAGCAGCACCACCAGCAGAAAGACATGATCAAGCAAAATGCAAAGTCTTCGTGGGGAAAGGTGAAGGACTTCGTCGCCGAGATTGACAGGCAAACGCTCGTCGAGAGAGCGGAGAGCTTGCTTCTCAGCTTTAAGCAGCGGTTTCCAGGACTTCCCCAGAGCGTGCTTGACGTGAACAAGATCCAATACAACCGGGTAAAGATCTTTCAAAGCTTCGTTCGAGTTTCTCACGAGAGCTTTCTTTCGTTCTAGGACGTTGGTCACTCCATTCTGGAGAGCTACTCGCGGGTGTTGGAGAGCTTGGCATTTAACATCCTCGCTCGGATCGACGACGTCTTGTTCATCGACGACGCTGCCAGACAAGGCCGAATCAACTCCCCGGCAGTAACAGCAGCAGCTCACTCGAATCTAAACAGCAGCATCATCCGGCGAGGAAGAGCCTCGGGACACTTCCAGATACGAACTCCATACGCGACTCCATTCGCCTCGCCGAATTGCTCGCCACCTCCAGCGCCGGTGGGCTCGCCAAAGAAGACGAACTCTCCCACGCCACTCGGCAAGGCCGCTGCGGGGCGGTACGGCGGCGTACGGGCGGTCGACGATCTCGTCGCCCAGAAGCGGTCGTACGCACGGAACATGAAGCTCGTAAGCCCGCCTGGAAGGGACTGAGAAAGAGAAGCTCCCATGGTTGAAGTTTACCCCCGTGTAAGTAAAAACACGATCACCTGGAAAGTTCTTCCCTGAATGCGAGCACTTCCCATTTAATTTTTCGATCGCTTTGATCGAATCGATATTGAAGTTGGTGATCGATCGAGACTTCCATGCGCAAAAAATTTACTGCACGAGTGCTACATTTTCTCTCCATGGTTTTTAATGGATGTATAGCTCAAGGAAAATCCACAAAGATCTCGCATTGGAAAGTCCGTATACAGGTTTATCTAACGGCTAGGAACAGTATCAATTCGATTGCTTCCGTTGGATAAAGGCGCATCTGGGGCCGTCAAGAGACGGGCAATGACAGGCGCGTTTTTCTCTTTCCTCGCGGGATCGCGGATAGTGGTGCCCGACTGAAGCTCATTTCTAGGGTTCCAGCTCCGGGCGACGTCAGGTACGCGCTTCCAGATCGTCGGTCTAAGATTACATGTGTGCGGCAGTAGGGAGGATGCGTCCCGAGTAGTTCTTCGCGAGATCGAGCTCAGCTCTGTCAGTTCTAGGGTTCTAGCGTGGTTCTAGAGATTATAGCTCGTAGCAGCAACAGCGAGGATGAATCCCGCTCTGCCTGGGGCCGCGTATAACATCATTCCTGTGCACGATGTCTTGGCGGATCACGTCGCGCTACATTTTCCAGAGGTACGGCGCGATTCTATTTTTCTAGCAAGAGCTTAGTTTTTTTGTGTATCTCTCGTATTGATGTTTGTTTGCGTGTAGGTCCGGGCAGCTGTTGCCGCACTACAGACGGTGGGAGAATTGAGGAAACCTCCCGGTTTTCAATGGAGACAAGGGATGGATCTTCTCGATTGGCTTCAAGGTTTCTTTGGATTTCAGGTGCGTGTCATCTCTGAGGAGCTAGTTTGACTCAAACTGTTTTCCAGGAAGGAAATGTGAAGAACCAAAGAGAGCATTTGATACTTCTGCTTGCGAACTCGCAAATGAGAGTCACGCCACCGCCAGACCCCATCGATCGGGTAAGGTTACTTCGTGTGCTAGTTTCTGTCTTTCGTTCATCGTGGTTTAAACTTGTGCAGCTAGACCAGAAGGTGGTAGTCAAGCTACGTAAGAAAGTGCTCAAGAATTACAGACTATGGTGCAGCTTCATGGGACGGCCAAACAAACTCAAGTACTGGAGATGCTTCATTTATTCTAACTCTTTACATTTTTATGAACTAGAGTATATGACGGAAGGGTGGATGAGAGGCTGGAGCTACTTTATATATCACTCTACTTTCTTGTGTGGGGTGAGGCAGCCAACCTTCGGTTTATGCCCGAGTGCCTCGCCTTTATATTCCACAATGTAAGTTCTCTCTTCCACACGTTTGTGGGCTGAAATGGGGTCTCAGATGGTTGACGAGCTGAATCAAATACTGGAAGACTACATTGACGAAATGTCAGCCATGCCTGTTCGCCCTGTAAGCCACGGGGAAAATGGGTATTTGAAGAACGTGATTACTCCACTATATGACATCGTCAAAGAAGTGAGTTGAGGACCATTAAGACCGTAATTTTGTAACGTATGTTTCACGGCAGGAAGCTGCGGCAAGCAAGGATGGTAAAGCTCCTCATTCGGCATGGAGGAATTACGATGATATGAACGAATACTTTTGGTATGAAGTTCCTGCTATGGATATCTAACAGTTTTCTTGCACATGTTTACCTGCTCAGGAGTAACAGATGCTTTCAACACTTAGGATGGCCATTGAACTTGGGAAGCAATTATTTTGTTAAGCCTGCGGTATGCTAGCACTGTAAGCTGAACTTGTTAACTTACTCTTAAGTTTCCACAGGGCATGCTGACACATAAAGTTGGAAAAACTGGATTTGTAGAGCAACGCTCCTTCTGGAACTTATACAGGAGTTTTGATCGCCTATGGGTTATGTATATACTTTTCTTGCAGGTACATTGTGCACATATGTTGTCCTTTTAACAGCACCATTTTGTACAGGCATCAATTCTAATTACTTGGGAGGAAGCAGGGCCTCCATGGACTGCACTACGACAAAAAGATATCTCGCTACACCTTTTTAGTTTATTCATTACCTGGGCTGGGCTCCGCATCCTTCAAGGTAAACAAGATCTTTGCAAGCCATATTGACGCTTGATACTTGGGTTCAGCTGTGTTGGACATTTGGATGCAAAGGCGACTTATGTCAAGAGAGACCATGATGTTTGGAGTAAGAATGGTCTTAAAGATCGTTACTGGCGTTGTTTGGGTTATAGTATTTGCAGTCCTTTACAGGTAACTAGATCAGACTCTTATCGGCGGGTTTACTAAACTTTTTGTCCGAGCAGTCAAATGTGGCGCCAGCGCCGGCAGGACGGATTTTGGTCGAACGCAGCAAACCAGCGGCTGAAAATGTTAATTGAAGCTGCATTGGTATTTATAGCCCCGGAAGTTCTAGCTCTGCTGCTCTTCATATTACCCTGGGTGCGGAACTTCATCGAGAACAAGGACTGGAAAATCTTCAACTTGATGACGTGGTGGTTTCAGGTATGCTGAATTCAAATACGGAGCCTTTGCTGATTCGAATAATGCAGACGAGGCTTTTTGTCGGCCGTGGGTTACGTGAGAGCCTTTATGACAACATAAAGTGAGTATTTCTGGATTCCTCCTACTGCTGAGTTTTGTGATAAAAATCAGGTACACATTATTCTGGATAATGGTTTTGGCGGCTAAGTTTTCTTTTAGCTACGCATTCCAGGTGCCCCACATTTTTATCAGAAGCCATTGTAATCGTTTTTTTCTTTTTTTCTAAAACAGATCAGTCCACTAGTGCGACCAACAAGGGCCACACTTCGGACTACAAACGTCGAATACAGGTGGCACCAGTTCTTTGGAAGAGGTATGCTGATGATAGACTTTTAGAGTGCAAGCTTACTCCGTTTATATTACAGGAAATCGTATTGCAGCGGTATGTTTGTGGGCTCCGGTTGTGCTGGTACGTCTCTTTTCTGCTTGGAATATAAAATTGACCGAGTTAGTTCAGGTTTATTTTATGGACACACAAATTTGGTACTCTGTGTTCTCGTCATTAGTTGGTGCCTTGATTGGCCTATTTTCACATATTGGTGAGGTATGCGCTCTCTTTTGAAGAAGTTGCCACATTCATTGTTGTTACACTTCAGATCAGAAGCATCCATCAATTCAGATTGCGGTTTCCTTTCTTTGCTAGTGCCATTCAGTTCAACCTTATGCCTGAAGAATCACTCTTAAGGCCCAGGTACTTGTTTTCTGTAATTTTGCCCACTGTTCTAATGGGAGAACTTGCATGCAGGTTATGGGGAAGTTGGTCGGCAGCATTTAAAGACTTGATGCACAGGTTAAAACTTCGTTACGGATTTGGGTCTCCCTACAAGAAGGTAATAAACAGTTGCAATAGGTAGTGTTCTAACGAGTATTGACAGATTGAGGCCAAACAAATAGAAGAGCGGCGGTTTGCGCACGTTTGGAATCAAATTATTAACACCTTCAGAGAGGAAGATCTGGTTTCCAACAGGTATTAGCAGTAGTTACGTGCGGCTACTAATCTTTTTACCTGTAGCGAAATCAATTTGCTGGAAGTTCCGACTCCCAAGTGGAACATCTCTGTGCTGCAATGGCCAGCGTTTTTATTGGGAAACGAGGTACATTAGTTCGTATGTGATCTTATTTTTTTCTTTTCTTTTACGAACTTCATCTTCAGATTTTAATGGCTCTTGGGCAAGCTAGAGATTGGCAGGATACTGACAGGAGGTTGTGGAGAAAGATTTGTAAAAACGAATTCCGTCCATCCGCTGTGATCGAATGCTATGAAAGCCTGAAACATATACTTCTTCGCAAAATTATCAACGAGGAAAGCGAAGATCACGCTACCCTGACTCGCCTGTTTGAACAGATCGACAGCGCTCTTAGCCAGGGGAAGTTTTGCAACGAATACAACCTTTATGAGCTTCCTAACATTCACTCGCGGGTATTGCCTTTGATAGCAGCATTGTTAAAAAGGCCGACTCAGGAGGACACGAAAGAGGTTTGCCCGAGTTATTTCCGTGCTTAATTTTGTAAAAAGCATGTTTTTCAGGTAGTAACGGCTCTACAAAATCTATTTGATGTTGTAGTGCGCGATTTTCCAAAGCACAAAGGTCTTCAAGACTATTTAATACCGCGGAGAAATGATCAACCACTTCCTTTCGTTGAGTCTATTATTCTACCAGACCCTGAAGACAACGATTTCTTCCCTCAGCTGAAACGAGTACACATTGTATTAAGTACTAAAGAGTCTATTTCACGTGTTCCGCACAACTTGGAAGCAAGGCGACGCATTTCCTTTTTCAGTAACTCTCTCTTTATGACAATGCCTCGCGCTCCTCAGGTGAGTGTTTCTTGAAATCTTGTTTAGCTTACTTCCTTCTTTCACAGGTGGAAAAGATGTTGTCCTTTAGTGTTTTAACACCCTACTATAGCGAATCCGTTTTGTACACCAAGAACGAGCTCCTTGATGAAAATGAGGAGGGAGTCTCAATTCTGTTTTACCTCCAAAAGATATTTCCAGGTTTCTGCTTTGCTGTTTCTAGACGCAAGTGCTGAACTTTCTTTTTCTTTTTTGTTTTTGTTACGAAGACGAGTGGATCAACTTCTTGGAACGTATGAGCAGTCTTGGCATAAAAGAATCTGATTTGTGGACTGCGGACAAAGGTCTGGAACTTCGCCTTTGGGCCTCTTACCGTGGCCAGACTCTCGCACGTACCGTACGTGGAATGATGTACTACAACAGGTTTGTCGCACATGTTTCTGCTGATTGGTTGGTGCTCAGCCTGTTTATACAGAGCTTTGCAGATTCAAGCTTTTCTAGATTCGGCATCGGAAAATGATCTTCACGGCTACCGTGAAATGCTGTCGCGGGCGTCAAGCATGGCTGACGATAGTAGGAACGGGTCACACGTACACCGAGACTCGTTTGGTCACGGACAAAGCGGCTCGCTTTACAAGGAGGAGCAATACCGAGCAGCGTCAAGCTTGAAGTTCACGTACGTGGTGGCCTGTCAGATATATGGCAACCAGAAAGCCAAGAACGAACACCAGGCAGAAGAGATACTTTTCCTCATGCAGAAGTTCGAAGCTTTGCGCATTGCATACGTGGACGAGGTTCCGGGACGAGACGCGAAAACTTTCTACTCGGTTCTCGTTAAATACGATCCTGCCAGCAATCAAGAGGTTGAGATTTACAGGATCCAGTTACCTGGTCCACTAAAGCTAGGCGAAGGGAAGCCTGAGAACCAGAACCACGCTTTAATCTTTACCAGAGGCGAAGCTGTTCAGACGATTGACATGAATCAGGTATGCTCTATAATATTAGACATATTTGTGCTAAGCCTCTCCGTTTTTACAGGATAACTATTTTGAAGAAGCGCTGAAAATGCGAAACTTGCTCCAAGAGTTCACGCGCTATTATGGTATGCGAAAGCCTACTATTCTTGGAGTTCGTGAGCATGTCTTTACGGGATCAGTCTCCTCACTCGCGCATTTCATGTCATCTCAAGAAACTAGTTTTGTTACACTTGGCCAGCGAGTCTTAGCTAATCCACTCAAAGTGAGAATGCATTACGGGCATCCAGACGTCTTCGACAGGCTCTGGTTTATCTCCCGAGGTGGAATTAGCAAGGCTTCGAGAGTTATCAACATCAGCGAGGACATTTTTGCGGGTTTTAACTGCACTCTCAGGGGAGGAAACGTTACTCACCACGAATACATCCAGGTTTGTGGCTATTTTAGCAGTGACATACTTACACCTCATGTCTTCTGTATAGGTTGGCAAGGGTCGAGATGTTGGATTAAATCAGATAGCTCTATTTGAGGCTAAGGTGGCCAGTGGCAACGGTGAACAAACTTTGAGCCGGGATGTTTATCGCCTTGGACACCGACTGGACTTTTTCCGCATGCTTTCTTTCTACTACACAACAGTCGGGTTTTACTTGAACAACATGATGGTGGTTCTGACGGTGTATGCTTTTCTCTGGGGCCGAGTATATCTGGCTTTGAGCGGAGTTGAGCGTGGACTTCTGTCCAGTTCAACTAGTAACAGCGCTCTCACGGCAGCACTGAATCAGCAGTTTATCGTGCAGCTGGGACTTTTCACTGCGCTCCCAATGATTGTGGAGAACTCCATTGAGCGAGGATTCTCAAAGGCCGTCTGGGACTTTTTTACTATCCAGCTTCAACTAGCCTCTATGTTTTTCACATTTTCTATGGGCACCAAGACTCACTATTTTGGAAGAACTCTTCTTCATGGCGGTGCCAAGGTAATTCAGTTTTACGCATTGTGTGGCTTGCCGTTTAATAGTGTTGTTTTTCTGGATGCAGTATCGTGCAACCGGACGAGGATTTGTTGTGAAGCACGAGCGGTTTGCGGAGAACTACAGGCTCTACTCAAGAAGCCACTTCATCAAAGGCCTCGAACTCGCCCTTCTCCTGGTCGTTTACGAGGCATACGGTTCCTTCAGCAAGGACACAGTGGTCTACATTCTTCTCACATTCTCAAGCTGGTTCTTGGCACTGACATGGATCCTGGCACCATTCGTTTTCAACCCGTCGGGATTCGACTGGCTCAAAACCGTGGACGACTACGAGGATTTCTTCAACTGGGTGTTCTACAGAGGAGGGGTCCTGGTAAAGGCTGACCAGAGCTGGGAATCTTGGTGGGACGAAGAGCAGGATCATTTGCGAACGACAGGCATATGGGGAAAAGTTTTCGAGGTGATCCTCTCCCTGCGCTTCTTCTTCTTCCAATACGGCATTGTCTACCAGCTTGGCATCGCGAACCACAGCACCAGTATATTGGTTTATCTCCTCTCGTGGATATACGTCGTGGTGGCGTTCTTGCTTCATAAGATACTATCCTTCGCTCACGAGAAGTACGCGACGAGGGAGCACCTCACTTACAGAGCAATCCAGGCATTCGCGTTGTTCTTCTCGGTGCTGGTGCTCATCGTCCTCATCGAGCTTACAAGCTTTAGATTCTTGGACTTGATCGTCAGCTTGCTGGCTTTCCTCCCCACTGGTTGGGGACTGCTACAGATTGCACAGGTGCTGCGAAGGCCTTTCC
Organism: Selaginella moellendorffii; assembly: GCF_000143415.4. NCBI lineage: Eukaryota > Viridiplantae > Streptophyta > Lycopodiopsida > Selaginellales > Selaginellaceae > Selaginella > Selaginella moellendorffii. Next base: position 3,336,630 of record NW_003314268.1, read on the forward strand.
TCGAGAGAACAGGAATGTGGCCAACGGTGGTGACGGTGGCTCGCCTCTACGAGCTCGGCATTGGGATCTTAGTCATGGTTCCGACCGCGGTTCTATCTTGGCTGCCAGGATTCCAGGCAATGCAGACGAGGATCCTTTTCAACCAGGCCTTCAGCAGAGGCCTCCAGATCTCCAGGATTCTCGTCGGCAAAAGGCCAAAATCTTACTGAGAAGAAGATTAAAAGGTATGTCTTTTTTGTGTTTTCGCTTCCTGAAGAACTATCTCACAGTTTCCAGATTGTGTATGTAGTTAACGCGACTTTGATAGGAAAAGAATCACGCCTGTAAGTTCGTTTTTGTCTTATTTCCATCACACATACTTCACACAACTTTCGTTTGTATTGCCCGAGTCACCTTCGCTCTCGCTAGCCTTTTTCACTTTGGGGGCTTGACAAGCAGGCCCTTGCTGAGATTTATCATCGGGTACGACGTCCCCTTGGGAGGAGGACCATAGTTCGGGAAAGCAAAAGCTCCGAGATGATCCGGCAAGGTGTAGATGGAGACATCCTGGCTGGCCCCGCTTCCGCGGTCGTTCCAGACGAGCACCAGCGCCTCGGCATCGATGAACTCGACGAGATCGCTCTTGACAAGGACCTGGCCTTGAACTTCCGAGGTGGTGGGAGGAGCTCGTCCACGATCTTTCTTGAAGAAGGCCGGAGACAGGCAGTGGAAGCCGATGGGAACTTTGTCCTTCTTGATCCCCCAGACGGCGTAGTCGTCGGCGCGGCTGCTGCCCCAGATTTGCTCCCACCACTGGGGGCCGCCAAGAACAGCGATGGTGTCCTGGGCTCCCGAGAGGAAGGAGAAGGCCGGGACGAAGTAGTTTTGGAGGTGGCCGGCGGCGGGAGTTTGTCCCAGATACTGGGGGAGTGGATTCTTGAGCGCTGGCTTCCAGGCCGAGAGGTCCCTGTCGGCACGAGAGCCCGAATCGTTGTACTGCTGCACTCCAGGAATGTAGGAGTAGAAGAAACGCGCGTGGTCGGCTCGAGCATCTAGCATGAGAGTCGTCAACTTTAAGGATTTGGGAGAGTTCTTTCTACTACACACGTACCTTTGGATGTTTCGCTGGCCATTGAGCAGACAAACAGTGACTGTGTTGGAATGAATGGATTTCTTCTTTTTTATTTATGTGGAGTTGAGGTGAGGCCAGGTCCAGTTTTACGACTTATCGTGCAAGGCCTCGCGCATATACGTAAATGTCGCCAAAGAAAACTAAAGAAAACTATGGCCGCCATTGACAAGAGCAGGTTAAAATAAGGTTAAAACAGTATATTAATACATTAATTAAGTTAACTTAAACAAATAACGTTTTCCCTCTGCCTTTTAAGCTTGAAAATTATATTTTCTATAAAACAAAAGTTTACTTTTAAAAGTAAAGGACCTGGATAAAAGTAAATATGAATTATAATAGAGCCCTAATCAGCTATGGCGTTGGCAGCAGGCCGTGCAGTCTTGGAGGCGCTCAGGAGCTCTCCCGGTGGCTTTGATGCGGGTGTCCTCGAGCGAGTGGAGATCAAGGCCGCCGACGCAGGCCGGATCGTCTGCGGCATTCGCGTGCCCGCCAATCTCGCCGTATGTAGTAAGATCCGTGATCCCCTCTCCGGTATAACTGTGTTTGTAGAATGGATATGGAACGCTCCACGGTGGAGCCATTGCCACGCTCATCGACTGCGTGAGCACCATGGCGGTGCTCACAGTGGGTGGCACTAACACGGGCGTCTCGATCGACCTCAGCATCACTTACGTCTCGGCCGCCAGGATCGATGTGAGTTTGGAGTCAAGAGCAAGGATCCAAGAACACTTAAACTGGTTTCCTTTTCTCTCCCAGGATGAGCTCGAGATCGAGTCTAAAGTTTTGAAGAAGGGGAAGAACGTTGTGATGCTATCGGCCGAGGTGAGGAGAGCTGGGAAGAATGGCGAGATTGTGGCGAGTGGGCATCACACCAAGTTCTTCTCGCGGCTATCGTTGTTTACCTCCAAGCTGTGAGTTTTACCTCCCATCGATCATCTAGTAGAAATATCATCTACGATCTAGACGATCTCTGGAGCGTAAGAAAGACAAGTATGGAGAGAGAACACAAATGAAAGAATTTGTTTCTCTGGCAATCCTGGAGTGTAAAACTCAAACACAATGCTCGAGAAAAAGTTTTTTGAGAAACACGAAGTGTTATGCTTCTACAGGAAAACAAAGATCTAACAAACAAATTAAAAAACTAGAGAGTTTGTAACATTTTGCTTTCCTCTCTTGTTGCCGAGTGTAAAGTTATGCTTTCGATTGAGATCAAAGCAAACTGCTTAAAGCTCACAATGCGTCAAACACACTGATGCCTTGGCACCTTCCCCGCCAAACACATCACTTGGATCAAACAGGAGTGAGCACAGACACTGACAGATCAAAGGAGCAAATGGAACAACAAGACGAGCACGACGCCCACAAGAACTTCGCCTCCAGGTACCTATGCCATCCCAATCCCGCCATCGCGATCCTGACATGGATCATCACCATTCTCCTCGTCCTCGGCTTGCTCTTCGCGTGCCTGCTGCTCGTCACTTACATCGCCTTCCACCCCAAATCGCCCAAGGTCCACATCCGCGACATCGCCGTCCGGCACCTCGGGGCCGTCATAGCCTCGCCCACCACCTTCTTCTCCACGGCGCTCCTCAAGGCGGACCTGGGCTTGATCCTCGACGTGGCCAATCCAAACACGCGCCTCAAGATCCTCTTCGATGACATCCACCTCAACGTCTTCTTCGACGACATCCGGGTGGGCGAGGCGGTGCTCGCGGGGTTCTCGCAGGCCAAGCGCTCAGCCCTGGCGAGCGTGGAGAAGGACGTGGAGTCGGACGGCGTGGTGCTGCCGCGGGCGGTGGCCTCCAGCTTGCTGAGGGCGCTGGCGCAGCAGAGGATCTCCTTCCGGGTGGTGATTCGAGTGAAGATCCGGTTCCAGATCGGGAAGCTCAAGACGCCCAGGCTGAAGTTTGTGGAGAGGTGCGATTTGGATGTGAGGCCCCTGGCCACCTTCACCAGGGAGAGCGTGCTTAGAAAGAACTGTGACTCTGATATCAAGTTATGATATTGAATAAATTAACTAAAAGTATCTTGAATATTCTAGAAATATTCGTTACACCCAGGTTTTCTAAAGGTTAACATTAATAACCATTACCTGATAATAATATATACCTGTTTTATATTCATTTTGTCTATTTATCAAAAATATAATGGATGAGATTAAATTTTAAAACAAATATGAAAAGGAGTCTAAGTCTTTTTATAAGTATAAATTATAATCACTGAATTCAAATAAAGATCTTAAATAAAATTTAAATTATCTATATCTATCTCATGTGTGTGTGTGTATAAAAATCAATTAGATAATTCTATTTGTAGACACAAGCATGGCTTCATGTAATTCTAAGTGAAATTCTTCATTATTGTCACCATTCACTTCCACCATATCTAGCTCTTGGCTAATGTCACTAGATCTGAGAGCATGTTATGGAATATTATAAACCATAAATATTTCTTAATTAAAGAAAATTAAATTCCAATTTTATTTGTCTATCAAAGACATCACCTTTCATGTTCAAACATTTCAAACAGTTTAATTTATTTCTTTGAAATTACAAGTATTAAAAGGCATGGATAAAAGTCAGAAATTTCTTCCACTGACTTCTTTGTAATCTTTCCTTTTTTGTTTGCCATTAAAAATCAGTACATCAATTTGAGTATATACTTTTTATTAATGCTATTAGGTTCTATGTTTTTAAGTTTTGTTTATTGCATCCAGGAAAGCTTTGTGGGCAATAGCCACAGCATTCTTCCATCGTTGGTGAGAAGAGCAATTTTTCAACCGAGCTATGCTTCTACGGGTCATATTTTCGATCTGGGGAGAGAACGCAGTGGCCTCCACTCCATATAAGAGATAGTCCAGGGATGAGGAAGATCCGGGTGCTGCAGCTGATGTAGCAGTTGTGGACTCATCATGATCCGGCCACCATATGTACACATGAACTTTACCCTTCGTCCTAGGATTTGAAGAACATCTGGTTGGTTTGATCACGGCACTAAGCACTGGGAATTTCTAAAGCTAGCATCCATTCTTTTTGAAGCAAGAACTTTCAGGATAGATGAAAACTTGGGCGCGACCACCCCTCGACCAGTCGATTGATCTTTTCCAGGAGCTAGCTCCAAAAGGAACCTTCTTCTTTTCTTCTTGAGTTTATCTGCTTGGATTGTTAGAGAACAAGGCAAGAAAATGTACAAACCTGCTGGAATGCTCTCTGGATGTCGAAGAACTTGACCTTAAGAGACTTCTCAATGTAACAAGGCGCTCATAGAACATGGACAGGTGCTATTTATGATGATTTTATATGATGCACATTTTGATCTGTGATAATTGCTTTTCCACCATACATTTCCACAAAAAGATCATGAGCACCCGGCCACACCTGTAAGCTTTGGCACACTCTGATGGTGAAAGGATATATAAACTTGTGCAAGGATGTACAAACTTGTACTGAAAAAGCACATACATAAACAAAATCTACATTTCAACACAAAAGTTCTAGTGACTCTTTAAATTTTCGAGTTTGATTTCAGACAAAACCATATGCTTAATTAGAGATTTTAACATAAAAAAAAACACAATAAAGAATTTGCCGTTTTGATGCCCATCAAATCTGACGTGTATGTGCATTGCCCCAGTCGCGACGAGAGGACCGATCGAAGCGGATGATTCTGAGCTACGCGACGAGCGATTTCAAGCCTCAATTTGCTTGTTCTTTTTCTTGGTTTTGTTGGACGGGCAGGCAGGCAGGATCGATTGCTGGAAGTTCGTCTCTTTTCTCTGGGTGCATAAGCAATTCAAAATTTAGCGGGAAATGAGAAATGCAAAATGCAGAGGTAAAATCCTAAAGCGAACCAAAATTCATAAAGCGTTTGCTGCTATATTTTTACACGCGCTTGGTGGTCGAGCCAGCAGAGTCAAAGAGAGCTTCAACACAAGTTTGTGGTGGTTTTTCTGGCTGGAACTGATTTCCAGACCTGTCACACTTGTGGAGGAGGAGATTCCAGTGGCCAGGTGCTGTGCGTTTTCGAGTGAAGAGAAGTCGGCTCTTTTAAACCAGCTGCAATAAGATGAAGGTACTTCATGCTTTTGGTTTGCAAGATTTGTAATCAAACTCGAGAACCAAGCGGGTTAGCTATAATCTTAAGAGGAAGGAAAAGCATGGGCATGAGCTTCCTGGCGGATCAAGTTCATCCACTGAACTATGCTTGCATGCTCATGGTCACCGTATGGCTCAGTTGTTCACGGATTGATCGATTCGCCATGCTGGATCAAGAGGCAGAGATCACAAAATTCCAGTGGCGCTGGTGGCAGTGGAAATTGCGCAAGTATGCTGACTCGAACATCCTCTCCGCCTATTCCACGCCGGTCCCGACGAGAAACTTCCCCAAGAACGCTCGCGGGGCGACAGCAATCGCGGTGGGGATGCATGGCCACTGCCAGCATCCTAATGGTGGTATATGAAAGACACTTTGAACTAAATATTTTCTTAGCTCCAGAACAGCTAACTATCGTTTCTTATTGCATCTTTTTAAAATTGATCATAGCAAAGCAGCATCTTTGTGGTCACTGATTCACTCACGACCGAAACCAAAGCGCGCGAGTCATGTTTCCAAGGATGGATTGACGGGTTTCGATTCTGCCGCATAGGCCGTCTGAATTAAATTGTGTTAATTAATGGATTGGTTCGGTGCGATATTTTCTTGCTCAGGTGGTGCGGCCGTTCATTTTCTTAGCCGAGCTCGAGCAACCATCGAGCTAGCAATCGATTCCCACCCTATTATGTATGATATTTCATTACTCTCTTGATCATCACCTATGGCAAGCTCGGGTAACCACCATTTTTCTCTGCTAGTTTCTCACCAAGTGCCAGTTTCTCACAGTGCTGTTTTCCAGGAACGCTTCCGATAACAGGCCAGTTTGAAGACGATGATCTCCAAGAGTTCCTGATGAAGCTAGACGAAGACAAAAGTGCCAGCGAGAAAGGCACGAGGGGCAACCTGCCCAAAGAGCATGATCTCCAAGAGTTCGTGATGGAGCTAGACGAAGACAACAGTGCTGGCGAGGAGATTCCTTGCCAGGAATCCCCGGCAACAACTCTAAAACGCAGACGAGAGCTCTCGGGAACGAGGGGAAATCTGCCCAAACAGGCAGTTGAAGTTATGCTTTCATGGCTCTATGCAAATCGGCAGAACCCGTAAGCTCTATCAATCTCTGGGCTTGCAAGGATCTAAGCTTGAATGCCTGCAGGTATCCAAGCAAAGAACAAAAACAGAAGTTTGCACAAGACTTGGGCATCACGAAGAAACAGGTAAGATTATTGATGTTTCTTTCTTGTTTATAATTTTCGTGATGTTTCAGGTTGAAAATTTCTTCAGCAATAGCCGAGCTAGAGTGCTCAAGAGAAACAAATAAGAAATGAAACATGCTTGTGCCACTGAGCCTGAAGTTTCTCTGCCGTTGGTTTTAACGGTTGCGTGTCGGATGCCGCTGATGCCTGCGTCAGGATTGGTGTTTCTCGCTTGAAAAGCCTCTAATCGCCGAGAGGACGACGCATCCAGAGCAATCGAACCGATTTTTCGTGATTTCGAGCCTCATTTTGCTTGGTTTTTTCTTGGCTTTCTTGGACGGGGCTCTCTTTCTTATACATGTAATCATAATCACATAAACTATTAAAAGTTGTTTACTTGAGCTTTCAAATTTCTACTTTACTATTTCCCTTTTTTTCCCAATGGAACTTGGAGTTTGTACTTCATTCCATTTTTGTAAGATTTACGCTTCCAAGATAACAATATCTCAGACTCTTCAAACATACTAAATTATGGATTTAATGACAGGACAATGCTAACCCCATTTTACATGCCCATGCCCACCAGCCCACACTTCACTTTTTGATGGCACAAAAATTTATGCCTTCTGAATACATAGAAAGTGATAGCAGAAGCACATTTGAAGCAATTCCAAGCTCATAACATAGAAAAAACTCATGGGATATTCATGCCAAGTCATTATTTCTTTCATCTGATGTAGTTTTTATGGCAATTTGATCATTAATGATTATAATTTTGTGTTGGAAAAAAGAAAGAAAAATTTAAAATTGAAGTTTACAACACAAAAAATTATAAATTTAGGAAAACATACATATATTAATAAAACTTTGCTGCTTGTAATGCTTTAGAAAATATTTGATTAATAATATATTTTAGGCTTAATAATTTTGTGCTTTTTTAATAAATTTATTATTTGTTATTTGTTATATTTTCAGCAGAAATTTTTTTCAAAATTTTAAAACATACAATTATATAGTTAAATGATTAGAGTACAAAATTATTAAAAATAAGAAATTTAAAACATACTTATTCGGCATTGGATGTCAATTAACTTTTCAACAGTAAGCTTTTTTGTACTTTTTATGAGGCTCACTAAGTTGGATGTAATGGTATGTACAAAGATCATGATGCCTCACATATATAGCATTTTCATTGTGGAGCATACTTTCAACTTTATTGCATTTTGACAGTGCAAAGCTTTATGGTAGACCTGTTGGAGAGCTTGGGTTTAACTTGGTGTAAATCTTGAAGTTCAAAGGCTACTATGAAGGGGACATCAAGTTTCATACTCACAGGATTAGCTCTAGTTTACCAAATACAATGCTTCCAACCTCAATCATTTAAGTATTGCATGATTAGTAAGAGTATTGCATGATATTCTTACTAATCAGTTATCACTCAAAAAATCAAATAGTAATGTTTATGGCTGGCTTATTTCCTAGGTAAGTTTTGAATTGCCCCATAAGGCAATGTGAGGGACACCTACAGCCAGGTGTATGTTCATGAAATTTACTTTTTGGTTTGTTTTAAAAAACCTAGCAAGGAGATGTAATGCAAGTGTATTTTAGAATATTCTTTAATCCAATAGTTAATTTTTCTCAAATTATTTTGTAAGCGCTACTTAGAACTAATATAAACCCTATTTACTTTAAAGCTCCATCATCTATTTCTATATACCTTTATCTTCAGAGCATGATATATGGTTTCCTAAAGATGGTTCTGGTGTAAGCTCTTGGATTGAGCAAACTCACTGTGTGATTGAATGACATGAAGAAATGAAGTGTGTTGGTTTTGCTACCAAGTCAAAGATCAAACACTAGGAGGCACCGCCCAAACTGCATGGTGATGGTACTTTGCAACACTATGGTTTATGCAAAACAACTACCTCAATTAAATAAAGATTAATTGAGCCAAGGATCTGCATACCTAGAATGGAACTCCAGGACAATTTAAATTGGAAGGCTTTTAAAACATGGTTGCAGGTGACATGGTTTCACTTGTAGTAACATCAGTTAGCTGTGTTAAAGAGGAACTGATATAGACTATGTTGTTTTTGTTGGATATTGTGATCTGGACCTGCTCAATGCTTCACCCCTAAAAATCTTACACACATTAGGAAGTGTATTATGTTGCAAACCTTTATGAGACTCTAGAGACATAGTATCCTAAATAAAACAAATTAAGCATTGCTGCCAAGCATAACAAATTAAATGTTCATGTAATAAATTTATGAGCTACTGAATTATGACTTGCTAAGGAAGAGAAAGGTTTTCAAGAGTCATCACAACTAGCCACTATATTAGCAGCTATAATGTGATTAGTCATATTTCTGGATAATCCCATTGCTGAAGAATCACAAGAAAGCTCCAGACGTGGATGGAAATCTGGTGTCATGGGCTTTCAACTCGGCGTGGAGGGGATCGACACAGATACCATAGTCAACTAGAGGATTGTTCTCGAGCTCCCCATCGTGTTCTTCCACAAACTCCGGAACTTCAAGCTGGTCGTCTTTTATGTAGTCCCTCAGGAACTCAACTCTACTTACGTAGTGTAATTTCCAGTAGAGCCTGCCAAGAACAATGGAAAACACAAAAGAAATATTAGCACAGGAGTTTATTTACGTACCCGTCGCTCAAGAAGATCCTGCCGAGTGTGGCGAGGATGAGACGCGATCGAATGCCCGGGTGGACGAAGTAGACAATCTCGAGCTTCTGCCTCACGGCGGCCGGGAGCGCGGCATGGATTTGGTGCAGCGCTTTCACACCGGGGGAATTCTCGCCGCTCTGCACGCAGGTGTGGAAGTAGACGATGACGAAGCTCTCGAGCTCAAAACGCGCAAGCTTGAGCACCACGAAGCGCTGCAATCGCTGCGCGTCGATTATCGCCGCTGCAAAGGAGAGAGGAGATAAATGCCAGGGTTCGATCGGGTAGGGTGAGCTCACCGTGAAGGAATTTGCCCACGACTCGCACGATTCTCCTGCCCTGCTTGTCGCGGCCCTGGACGCGAATTAGCTGGAGCGCTTCCAGGTCATCGAATGCGCCGCTCGCATCTGATTCCACGGCTTGAATCTCGCCCCCATCTTCCTCTTGCTCTCGGATCTCTTGCTCATCGGTTAGCACGACCACATCACCAGCTAAACCCCACCCCATTTGCCAGACCTAAAATTTTCCCCTTGACATAGTTTAAAACTTCCATTTTTACTTTAAACAAGATAAAAAATTAATACTATTTCTGAAAATAACATATAACAGTAGTTTAGAATTATTATAAAAAAAATCATAGAAGTTAATAGTTTTTTAAAAAATGCATGTTTTATATATTTCACAAGTACTCTCTCAACCATGTAAATTATAACTTAATTTTTTAAAAAAAAGTAAAATTCTTTAAAAAATTTAAAATAAAGTTTTAAAATATCAGAGATTTTAAGAATTATTTCTGTAATAGACTATAAGTAAATAAAATAAATGTCAAAAACTCAAAATAATTATTTTTAAATTTATAATATATATGTATATATATATGTATATATATATATGTGTGTGTGTGTGTATGTATGTATGTATGTATATGTATATGTATATATTACCCTGCCTGTAACATACTAATTATAGTACTATAGTATATGAAGCATCCATTGAGAACTAAATTTAGTTTAGAGGTCTAAACCAAATTAATACATTTATTCCCATATCATAAGCACTCACAAATTGAAATGTAGCTAAGAATGATGCTCAAATGTAAATAATAAACCAAGTGTATAAAACTGCCAAAAACTTTTTCTAGCCACATTATAGGGTGTAGCCATCAAATGGATGGCCCAGGTATCAATAGCTACTAAATACATAACCATTGAATCTAATAGCTACCGACTGGTACTCATATACTAGGTTGCAATGCTACCTAGTTGGTAGTTACTAATACCTAGGCTATTTATTCAATGGCTACACTTTGTAATGTGCCTAAAGTTTTTGGCAGTATACTACAACTACCTTGTTGTTTGTTGTAGATGTCTTTTTGAATGCTGTCACATGCATGTCTGGATCTCCCATACCATTTAAGGTGGTATACTTATATTTGTTGTTACCATAATCAATACTTGTTGCTACTGTAGAGGTTGTTCTGCTTATTGTTGATAGGGTTGTTGCTAAACTGGTTGTTGCTACTACTCTACTTCTTGTGGTTGGTGTTGGCAAAGACTAGTAATCCACTTAATCCTCCTCAAATTCTTTCTCAGTATCTGTTATTGGGCTGTTAAGTAATGGTTATTTACTCCTTTTTTCAGACTTGTGGCTTCTTTGCTCCACTTGATATCGAGCTTCTCTTTCTTTACTTTATTGTTCATGTTTTCATTCATATTCTTTAAGATATAAATGAATTTTATTTTATATCTTTTGGATATACACTATTAGAAGGAGACAATCCTGGATTTAGTGGGTAGCCTAGTCTATCTAATGCTATCACTTAAATCTCCTCACATGCTCTCCTTTCTTAGGCAGTGCACTAAAAGATGCTAAGGCTAACATGACAACACTCAAGCTGAGTGTACTTGGAGACTAGGTCATGGATGCCTTGACTACTTGCCATAGTCCTCTTCTTTCTCCATAAATCCTTCATTATTCCCCCCCAAGGTTATAAATGATATCTCCTTCCTCTCCTATATAATTGTGTCCTCTCCTAGAAGAGTCATCATCTTTCACTATAATCCACTCTACCACTTAAGACTTGGTCTTGGCTACCAACTGAATATAAACACTTGATAATTTAATATGCACACTTATTATAGTTTTTGCACAAGATGGAACTTCGACCTTAATAAAAAGACAAATGCTTGACTTATGAGTTTTATAATCCTTAAGCAATAAAGCTATACTTAATACAAAAGTCTAATGGTACCAAATTGTTCACTATTGATCATTAGCCTTTTAATGATATCACTCTACTTGACTTTTACCCCTTACCATAGGTGGATGATTTGATGGATGAGTTAGGCAATAATTGATACTTCATAATCTTGGATTTATTAAAGTATTGGTAAATCCTAATGGATGTTATAGATGTTGCTAAAATTACTTTTCACATACTTATTGGATTTCATGAGTTTGATTAGGGCTTTTGCCACATTTCAACATATAATGGACAAGATGCTCAAGGGGTTTAAAAAGTTTGATCATGCATACTATCAATGGATAATGTGTATGAATTATTGGGAGGATCACTTATGTCATATGAAATGGGTGTTACATCAACTTGAGAAGTAAATGCAAGTTTAATCAAGACTCAGGGTGTATAACCAGATCCAAAGAACATATGTCTAGTGGATGAATATTGCTAAGTTGCACAAATTGGTCACTTATTTGGTAAGGTTTGTCTCTTAGTTCTCTTAAAATATTATAGATTTTCTTTGCTATGATTTGTCATATAAGTGGTCTCATCATTGCTAACATGCTTTTATGAAGGTTAAACAATTATTGACTACAACACTAATCTTCCAATATCTTGATTTCTCACAAAGATTTATTCTTTAAATAGATGTCTCTAATGCTAGCTTAGGTGCTAATTTGATGCAAAAATCTGGGGATATGTCATGGTAATGACATCCTATTGCTTATACTAGTCATTTACTCATAAGAAGTACTTAGCCATATAAAATGAGTGTTTGGTAGTGATATGTGAATTTTTAAGTTCTATGCCTATCTCTATAGATTTAATACATTGGTTGAAACAAATCATATGGTAGTGACTTCAATTCTTAAGTGTAAAAAAATTTCAAAGGCATTTAACTTATTACACTATGGCACTAAGTTTGTTATGGTGTATCATCCACACTCTTTCTCTTCACAACTTGATGATGGCTAAGCAATGTATTCTTAAAGAGTGGAGGTAATCCTTCAATTGGGGCCAATACCAAAGATGCACACTACCCAAAGGGAAGAGTGATAAATTGGCTGGTTGTAAAATGTTTTTGATGGTAGTGAGTCTTGTAATAATCCCAACTTTTTGTGTATGCTAAGAAATTTAGGTGGTGATGATATGTTGAAGTATATTGATGATTATGTTAAGTATCAATTAATAGAACTTATGTCTTATATTAACTCATAGATATCACATATCTATCACAAAGTTTTAGAGAGAGTTTGCTAGTAGTTTTTTTGGCCTTAGCTGTGCTTAGATATCTCTAAGTATATAAAAAATTATGGAAAATATCAGCAGTTTAATATTTCCATAATGCCATATATAGGTCATTAGAACCAATTAAAATTTCACTTATGTTTGAATTGGTCATTTTCAACTTGAAAAGGTCTTTTCTACAATCCTCCATAGGGCACAATACATCATTGCATTTTATTTCTACTCAATGGATTGAAATATATGCTTTACTTAATGCAATAGCCAACTGCATAGTTCTTGATATAAATGGTGGTTTTGCACCACAATCTGTAGTGCATGTGGTTTTTACCTTTTATCCTATGGTAATTTACTATAGGATAACTATGAAGCAGAACCTAAACCCTCCATGTGCTATGTGTTGTATACCACGTGTCATATGCCATATACCCAAAGGACAATAGTATTAAACCTATGTTTCAGAGCCTTGGGCCACTGAACGAAGGAACGGAGCCAAACTCCTAAGGTAGAAGCCAAGGAGCAAAGGAACCAGACCATGGAGTAACTCTTGAGCATATACCTAAAAGAGCGAAGAGATAGGAGCATAGAGCAACTTGAAATAGTCCTAGAGCATCTAACATCCCAATGCTAGGACCAACCTGCAAAATGCAGCCAAACGGAGTCTGGCACTATTTCAGAATACCAGTGGTTTAATGTAAGGATATGGATACTCCACCAGCTAGCATCGTGTGGAGCTTGGGCTTACACTCAAGTCAAATGCAGAACAAGGACAAGCACGCAAGCAAAAACTAAACTATGCCTCAAGTTGGTTAACCATGCCTGATTTACCCACTATCCTTAGTATTAGTATACATTTGGAACCCTCCATAGCCCCCCCCTCCTGCCCCCCTCGAGGAACACACTGTAAGGAACCAACTCCTCGAGGTGTCGTGAGTTAAAGGATCCTCGAAAGCATGAGTGAAATGATAAAGAGTTCATCGAATGGGACCAAATCTGAGATCAAGTCCAAGACCGACTCTAAGACCGAGTTCGAGATAGAGTCTGGGATCAAGTCCGAGGCCAACTCCAAGACCAAGTCCAAGGCCGAGTTCAAGACAGAGTCCGAGATACAAAATCAGGTCTGAGACCGAGTTCGAGGTCGAGTCCGAGGTCGAGTCCGAGGTCGAGTTCGAGATCGAGTCCAAGGTCGAGTTCGAGATCGAGTATGAGGTCGAGTCCGAGATCGAGTCTAAATACTAATACAGGTTGAGCAGTGAAAGCCCAAAGCATGTGTCTCCCCGGGGGGGGGGGCACTACAGGGGTTCCAAAAGTATAGAGATAGTGAGGTCTAGGAACCAGTTTTGAAGGAACTCTCCAACGTTGCCTCCAAACTGACTTGAGGTTGAGATTGGGGCCAAGGGGCCTTGGGTGGGAGTGAGCATGGGCTCGGGTGGTGTTGGAGGGGCCACCCAAGGAAGTGCTCAAGAGTAGTTCCCACTCCCGGAAAGGAAACCGAATGTGGTGATGCTGGCTCATGTGGAGTGGTGCCCCACTTGAGTACTTTGTGGCTCATTGGTCCTCACCCTTCCTAGGGGCTTGGGCCTTCCCTTATGGGTTAGAGGTACCAATACCAACATACCGGGCCATTAGGCCATAGTGTTTTCCCCCGGCGTCCCAAAGCAAGTGTTGCACCCAAGGCTTGGGATTTAAAAAGTCCTATGATCAAGTCTTGTTGTACCAAGGGATGTGAGGAACCTGGACGCTTAATGTGTTTGGCTTCTTGTGCTTGCAGAGAGTGTAACTGAACCTTAAGTCCAATCTAACCTAGAGAGGGGGATTATGAGAGATTTAGGAATCCGTGAATGGATGGTTAACACTTTGTTGCTCGTGTAGTGAGTAGCTGAAACCAAGTAGGAGCTGGTACAATAGGCGGGAACCTTGGCGAAGGAACGTAGATAAAGCCAAGGCTGTGTTGGTCTGATAAACGAGGTAAGTTGGCAAATGGGAAAGGAAAACTTTGTGGCTTACAATTTGGTATTGGAGCCTTTTCCTCAGTTTTAGCAAAGGATAAAGGTGGATTACTAGGAGATGGCAAAGGCAAGGCATAAATGAACCAAGGCAAAGACAAAACCTCTTCTAGAGCTAGAGTCTCTGGTTGAACAAAAGGTTATGGATGAGGAATCCTCGCATGAGGAGGACTCTAGTGAAGAAACTTCCAAACAGGAGTCTGGTGGTGAGGTTCGGTCGTCCAAGGCTCGATTGGATGTTCTCAAAGGACAATTAACATAAACCAATGCCCTCCTAAAGAGTCTTGTATGCAAGCTAAAGCGTGACAAGAAGCGAAAGAAAAAGCAAAAGACTGCGGAAGCTGGTAGCGCAAAAGGTGCGAACCCTTTGGTAAAGACTGAGGTAGAACCAAACAAGGTCGAATAAACTGAAGTGGAATCAATTCCTCAAGCAGTTCCCAAGTACAAACCAAAGCTCTTCAAAGGAGTGAATGACTATAAAGTGGTAGAGGATTAATTTTACGATATAGAGGACTACTTCTAAGTGTTGTAGTTACCAAGCTCGGAGAAGGTCCCATATGCAAAATTATATTTGATAGATAATGCTAAGTCTTGGTGGAGAATGATAGAGGCCAATGAAGGACTAGTGGCCACTTGAGAAATGATGAAGGCGAGGATCTGTGCGACTTATGTTCCTTCAAATGCTACTCTGCACCTAAGGGATGAGTTGAGTAGGATGAAGCAGATTGGAACCATTCAAGAGTATGTGAATAGGTTTATGGCAAAGAGGATATTGGTGATATGGATGCATTCCATACCTTCATATCAGGCTTGCAAACTTGGGCTCACGGCAAGGTGATGTATTGGAACCCGACCAACTACAAAGAAGCATTAGATATGGCTATCAAAGTGCATTTCAATGATAACCTGCGAAAGGGGAACACGACAAGGTCGGGATCCACATTTAGCAAAGGGGCTAAACCAAAGGGGATATATGGCAAAGGGAAATTCAAGAAGCGTTTCTCTAAGAATGAGTCCTCGGGGTTCTAGAAAGGCAGATCTGGTGGCCAATGAGCAAGTACATGGGGGAGTCAAGTGAAAAGAGACAAACCTATTTATAAGAAGGTCAAGTCAGCTAGTAGCATGGGAAACAACATGTGCTTCAATTGTAGTGAAATAGGACACTTTTCAAGGGAATTTCCGAAGAAGGCCAGAGCCAATATAGCCATTAAGTCGGGTGAAATTTAAATTGAGATACGTGATCTAGTCCCTAGCTCAAAGTTACTCATTACACGAGCAACTTTGGTAGAGAGTCATTCGCGACATATACTAGCCCTTTGAGGGAAGCTCAGAGATAGCTTTGTTAAGATCCTTATTGACATGGGTGCTTTGGATAATTTTGTGGTTGCAGACATATTCTAGCAAGTCTAACTAACGGTGCAGCGGTTGGGTGAATCAAGGATTATAGAGTTTGTTCAAGGTAGCCAAAGCACCGATGAGGTACTTTGACAAGTGAGGGTTAAAGTAGGGACATGGAAAGTAGACATGGATTTCACTATGTTAGACATAGCGGGATTTGACATAATCTTCAGAATGGATTGGTTCAATCGGTTAGTAGTAACCCTACATGAACAAGGTAGGAACCTTGTGGTACTGGCGAATGCCTGGGGAGAACGATCTAGGGTGAAAGCCTAGGATCTAAAAGTAGGGCAATATAAGGCCAAAGACTCTTGCTTAAACTTGGTGTTCACGAGAGGACAACTCACTAAAGGAACTATGGCAGCATTTTTATGCTTACTCTCGGTGAAGAGTGATAAAAAGATGGGAACGGTAAAAGTATTTTTAGTGATCCAGCGAGTGTTAGACCAATTCCAAGATACTATGCCGAAGGAGCTATTAGCAGAGTTGCCCCCCGCATAACCAATAAAACATAAGATTGAGCTGGTCGAGGGTGCTAAAGTGGTGGTTCATCCACCCTATTGTTTGAATGAAAAGGAGTTCAAGTGCCAATTAAAAGAGTTGGTGGACAAATGGTATGTTAGGTTGAGCAAGTTGTCGTATGGAGCATTGGTGTTATTTGTGAAAAAGAAAGATGGATCTATATGCATATGCATAGATTATTTGTTGCTCAACAAGTATACAAAGAAGAATAAGTACCCTTTGCCAAGGATTAAGGACCTGTTCGATAGGTTGGGAAAGGTAAAATACTTTTCGAGGATTGACCTAAGGTTAGAATACTACCAAATCATGGTAATAGAGGAAGATGTAAAGAACACAACCTGTTGGACAAGGTATAGGAGCTTTGAGTTTCTAGTGATGCCTTTTGGGCTGTGCAATGTGCCAGCAGCATTTTCAATGTTGATGAACCACATCTTTATACCTTATCTGGATTACTTTATGGTTGTCTATATTGACAACATCTTGATCTGTTGCGAAACACTAAAGGAGCATGCCGAACATTTGACGGTGTTTGAGAAACTAAGGGAACATAAACTGTATGCTAAAGAGAGAAAATGTGATTTTGCTCAACAAAAGGTAAAATTTCTCAGGCATGTGGTGGGCAAGGACAGGCTCAAAGTGGACCCAGAGAAGGTCCAAGCGCTCCAGGAATGAGAGTGACAATTTAATGTACATGAGTTGAGGACGTTCTTGGGGCTATGCAACTACTATCGAAAGTTTATCAAACATTATTCGAGAGTAGCCTTGTCCTTAATGGACCAAACAGGTAAAGGGAAGATGGTATGGACAGTGGAATGCAAGGCGGCATTTGTCCACCTCAAAGGGAAGTTGAGGAAGACTCCTATATTGGCATTGCCAAACTTTGGTAAGGACTTTGAGGTAGAAATGAATGCTTCAGACTTTGCGTTGGGCACAATTTTGAAGCAAAGTAACCATCCAGTGGCTTTCTTCTCGAAGAAGTTGGACAAGGTTCAGCAAAAGTGGCTTGCCCACGAGAAGGAATTATTTGCGGTGGTCAAGGCGCTCAAGGAGTGGCGACACTACCTTGGGAGACACTTCAAAGTTTACATAGATAATGTGGCAACAAAATATTGCTTGTCGTAGCTTGACCTAAGAGGGAAAGAAAGTCGGGGGGCCAATGCTTTGGCCGAGTTTGATTGCGAGATTCTGTATAAACTTGGGAAGAGCAACATCGTGGCGGATGCCCTAAGTCGAAAGTCAAGCTTGAAGTTGGCAATATCTAGCGCAATAGCAACATTTTGGGATGATATGCGGATAGCATATGAGAATGATGATTTAGCACAAGAAGTGTTGCTGAGGAACCAAGAGGCATGAGAAGCTCACCAGAGAGGTGAGTTGCCAATGAAAGGGAAAACAGGTTATGTGGAATACAATGGACCCATCTATTATAAATAAATGAGAGTGTATGTTCCAGAAGGGGAACTAAGGAAGGTAGCCTTAAAAGAGTGTCATGATAGACCTCTTGCGGGACACGGCAGAGTGCTTAAGACTATAGGCTTACTTAAAAAGAAGAATCACTAGCCAAATATGGATAAGGACGTCTAAAACTATGTAAAGACATGTCCAACATGTCAGCAAGTCAAAGTCGTGACTAAGGCTAGTGGGGGACTTGTTACAAAGCATCCTAATTCTAGATTGGCTGTGAAAATATCTTACGATGGACTTCATCACGGGACTCCCCCCAAGTGAGGGGTTTGATGCGATATTCATGGTGGTGGACTGATTTTCAAAAATGTCACATTTCATACCCACCACAATGAAAGTGGATATTGAAGGTGTGGCAAAGCTATTCTTTGAACAAGTGGTTCGAGTGTGGGGAAGGCCAGAAGAGATTATCTCAAATCGAGATAAGATCTTCACTAGTAAGTTCTATAAAACACTCCTAGAACAGTATCGCACCAAGTTGAAATTCAGCATAGGCTATCACCCATAGATAGGTATTGGATATTAAGTCAAGTTTGATGGCACTAACACTTCTTGACAAATGGACAAACGAAAAGGGTGAATAAGCAGCTAGAGGATTATTTACAATGGTATGTCTCAGGAGACTAGACCGATTGGGTAAGTCATTTGGGACTTGTGGAAATGTGCTATAACAACTCACCACACTTAAGTATCGGGGTGAATTCATGGGAAGTCATCAATGGGCGAGTTATTAAAGGTCCTATAGAACTCGATGTGCCTAAGTATCATGGAGAGTTACCCGTAGTGGAGATATTCACGGTGGAAAGACTCAACATTTGGAATCTAGTGAGAAATTCCTTGGAACGGGCTCAACAATGGCAAACAAGGTATGTGAACCAGAAGCACCGGGACATAAAGTTTTAATCTGGGGAGAAGGTGTGGTTGAACACCAAGAACCTAAGGCTACCAAATGGGATCAATTGGAAGTTGACTCAAAGGTAAAAATGCATGTATTCCTGGAAATGAAGTAATCTTAAGTTCCTTAAGCAGATTTGCAGGGCCTTACAAGATTGAGGCATGAATCGGTAAAGTGGCTTACCGCCTCTAACTTCCTCAAGAGATAGGGAAGATGCACTCAATGTTCCATGTGAACTTACTCAACCGTACTTTGAGGATTTGCTTAGCAAAGACCAGTGAGACCTTTACCTAAGGTTATCCAAAGCGAAGAGGAATACGAAGTCGAGGCCATCCTCAATATGTGCAAGAGCAAGCGACAAGGACGTGAAGTGAGGGAGTTCCATGTGAAGTGGAAAGGATTTCCACACTTGGAAGCAACATGGGAACCAAAGAAGAACCTAGCAAATGTGCGAGATCTAGTGGAGAAATTTCTGCAAGGCAGAACTCTATGTACTTATGCAAAGTTTAATTAAAAGTATCAATTTGTAAAGTTGAGGAATGGCATATGTTGGGACCCAAAGGCATGCCAAAGGTAAGCTAATTAGCATGGGTTAGCTAGGTCGACTAGATGTAGAGAACTACACCCGACTCCCCGCAGGGATGTTGAATTCGTAGACGTATTTTATATAGGTTGGGTTCAAGTCCCAACCCTCTAGTAAAGCAAGGCTGGGTTCAAGTCCTAACCCCATACTAAGGCGTGGTGAGGTGAGGGTTATAGTGACACCTATATTCCGTTGTCATGGGCTCTTGGCCGAGGAGGATAACTTAGGCATACTACTAAGTGGGGGGATGCCCTCAGAGACATGGTCAACAAGTTGTAGAATTAAAAAGAGACGTTCAATGTGGGCATTGAACTTCTTTTATGGGTGGTAGAATTGTAAGGAACCAACTCCCCGAGGTGTTGTAGGCTAAAGGATCTGATAAAGAGTTCATCAAATGGGACCGAGTCTGAGATCAAGTCCAAGACCGACTCTAAGACTGAGTTCAAGATAGAGTTTGGGATTGAGTCCAAGGTTGACTTCGAGACCGAGTTCGAGACCGAGTTTGAGACAGAGTCTGAGATCCGAGATTGGGTCCGAGACCGAGTTTGAGATCAAGTTCGAGGTCGAGTTCGAGATTGGGTCTGAGGTCGAGTCTGAGACCGAGTCCGAGATCGGGTTCGAGATCGAGTCCGAGATCGAGTCCAAGACCGAGTTCAAGTGCTAATACAGGTCGAGGGGTGAAAGCCCAAAGCATGTGTCTCCTGGGGGGGGAAGTTATAGGGGGTTCTAAAGTTATAGTAGGGATAGTGAGGTCTAGGAACCAATCTTGAAGAAATTCTCTAGTGGTGCTTTCAAACTAACTTGAGGTTGAGACTGGGGCCAAAGGGCCTTAGGTGGGAGTGAACATGGACTCAGGTGGTGCTAGAGGGGCCACCCAAAGAAATGCTCAAGAGCAGCTCCCACTCCCAGAAGGGAAACCGACTGTGGTGCTCCCGGGTCATGTGGAGTGGTGCCCCACTTGAGTACCTTGCGGCTCATTGGTCCTCACCCTTCTTAGGGGCTTAGGCCTTCCCTTTAGGATGGAAATGGGGGGGGGGGGGGGGTTGGTGTTGGTGGTAGAGGTACCCATACTAGGCCGTTAGGCCACGGTGTTTCCCCCTGGTGTCCCGAAGCAAGTGTTGCACCCAAGGTTTGGGATTTAGAGGGTCCCATGATCAAGTCTTGTTGTACCAAAGGATGTTAGGAACTTGGAGGCTTGGTGTGCTTGGCTTCTTGTGCTTGCGGGGAGTGTAACCGAACCTTAAGTTTAATCTAACTTAGAGAGGGGGATTAGGAGAGATTTGGGAATCCATGGATAGATGGTTAATGCTTTATTGCTCGTGCAGTGACTAATTGAAACCGAGTAAAACCAAGTAGAAGTTGGTACAATAGGCAGGAACCTTGGCAAGGGAACTTAGATAAAACCAAGGCTGTGTTGGTCGGATAAACAAGGTAAGCTAACAAATGGGAAAGGAAAAATTTGCTTTGGGCTTTCACCCCAAGCTTCCCTTAGTATCAGGAGTTAGTCTTTGGGACAAGCTCAAAACTTACTAATTATGGAATGTCTCATAGATTGCGAATTTGGATACAAGACGAATACTGGTGTGTTCAGGACAATTTCTACATTCTATAGATATGCTAAATAAGCAAATCTAAACACTTTCCATAAATAGCATTTGGGACCGAAATGAGACTAACACAAAGAGCATGATAGTGAAGGTGTTTGGCAGACATGGTAAGCTATCATCTAGCAATATTGAGGGACTAATCTCAATATGTGAGGGTTTTTGTCAAGCTAATTGTCGCGAATGTGACTTCGGGTATCGAAAATTACCTGTCGACTAGTCCTTACGGACACTCTTACCTTACTGCCACGACGGCAGGAGGTCGGTATTGCTGGACCCTTTATCAGTCCCTCTTGTGCTAGTGGAGTTAACTAGGCATTTCGAGTGTACTTAGACCGAAATGAGACTAACACAAAGGGCATGATAGCGAGGGTGTTTGGCAGACATGGTAAGCTATCATGTAGCGATATTGAGGGACCAATCTCAATACGCGAGGGTTCTTGTCACTAGCCAGTGCAAGACATAACAAGATGGGAACTCCTTACCGGGCTAAGTATGCTTAGCTAATAACACGTAGGAATTCCGTCCTTATGCTCGTCCGGTCTAAGTACACTCGAAATGCCCAGTTAACTCCACTAGCACAAGAGAGACTGATAAAGGGTCCAGCAATACCGACCTCCTGCCGTCGTGGCAATAAGGTAAGAGTGTCCGTAAGGACTAGTCGACAGGTAACTTTCGATACCCGAAGTCACATTCGCGACACTCTCCCCCCCTTGGGAAGATCGACGTCCTCGTCGATGCATACTCGAGTCTAGAATACCGCCAAGGAAACAACTCCAGAAAAAGTTCACGGTACTTACATTATGTGAGAAATGCACCAACTTAAATGAGTTAGGGGGAACCTCTTTGTCTAATGCGGATGCGCTACCAGCTCAGACACCTTCCGGCGGTCGCCGACAAGGAAATGACCAACGAAGTCAGCCACCCTTGCTACTCTGGGGGTCACCCAGCTACAAAAGTGTGATATGCCCCTGCCCGCAAGAACATAGAGAGAGAAGCCAGAGGCCGCAACCCTCCTAAGTAAAGAAACCAAACCCGTCGGTAAGGTTTAGATAGACTACTGTAAACAGGCAGTTTAAAGTTGTTTACACGGTCACGCCCTTTCAACAAAATAAGGAACATCGACAAAGAGGCGGGTGATGTGACCAGTCGACAGTAGTTACCCCATGACTAGAGATTTCAACATGCACACGAAGTGCCGAAGCCAGTCTGCCTATACTGGCCCAAACTCAAAGATCAATAGATAGGGACTATATCAAAGTCATAAACAATGATATTTTAAAAATGTAATTATCAGTGAATAAAGCTTAGATGAGAACACAAAAGTATTCCAAGTAAGTTATCATCTGATAAACTAGTATTATAGTAGATAGGAACCACCAAGATCACTAACTTTGGAAAACATAGGATTCACCATCCAACAAAATTCAATAGCAAGTATATCATCAAGGAAACTCAATGATGAAACTTAACTATCGAATATGGTAGACAGTATGCCAAACAACTTACTAAAGATAACTCAAAGAACACAAAGTATCACTAACTAGCAAACAAAATGTTCGCAAATGTATCACCCAAAGGAAATAACATCCCAATCTATCAGAACTAACTCGAGCAATAATCAACAGAACAGAATGAATGCGGTAAGACCAACAAACACCCATTCATGCCAACTATCACACTAGCCAATCCGAATAGATCCTAACCAACAACACCAAGGAACTCAAGTTGCCTAAGCAAGTGTTAGCAACATCCTACTAATGTCTCAAACCCAAGAGACCAATCCAGAGCAAACCATAAAGAACATGTGGTATTGCGAAAAGCCAAAAGCCATCAAAGAGAACAACCAACTATCATGAAAGATTGTCAATTAGCCCATCAATGTAGTGATGTATAATCATCGTTGAAGAAAGAATCTACCATCCCGAAGAATAGCAAATAATTCCAAACCAACAATAATCAAGCAAAACTTGTGATAAGGACAATCAACTACCCCAGATGATAGTCAATCATCACCAATGATTGCCAGATGCAAAGCCAACTTCAACATCGAAGCTAATGAGCCAAAATGCCTTCCCCAACAACTTCTAACAAATGGAACAATGAGCATAAAACTCAAAGAACCAAAGCTCGAAGAAGCCTATAGCCAAGTCTTGCTTAATAATGATCACGAGTTAACTTCAATGCTAAAGAAGAAACCATGGTGCAACCCACAATGTCTTCTTCAACACATCCATAAGCCAAACTTCATAATGCCAAAGCTAATGAAGAGCATTTCTGCATCAATCCAAAAGCTAAGCACAATGGAGCTATGCTCAATAAATAATCACTAAATGATCCTCCATGAATTCATCTATAGCAAGACGTAGCTCACGTCGTAACAAGCAGAAGGGAATCATCAATGATCAATATAGTCCAATTCAAACCCAATAAAGATTTCAAACTTCCCAATATCGATCACTAACTCTTCCGCTTGTAGAGTTAGCATAGTCCACGACTGAATCACTTTTCAAGGAAAAGCCAAAGCTCAACCCCTACTAAATAATCTCGTCTAGAACACAACTAACTCAAACTTGCCACTCAGTTTGTTTGAACGTCAACACAGTTGGTATCGGAGCAAATGGCACGGGTTCGATTCCCATTGATTAGTGGCTACTTAAAAGTATAATATACCCTTGAGCAAGGTATATTCCTACCCCTAAATTTGAAATCGTACGTATTGGGCATCCATGCGTATGTCCTTCCTCTTGTGTGGAGTATCCACGGACGAAGGTATCCACTGTGGGACTGCGGTACGGGTGGATGACTAGTTGCCTCACATGGAATAGCTGGTCTACACAATGGAAGGATTGGTAGATTGAGTGCGGAAATGGAGGTGCTGGTTCCCCTTGGCTCAGTAGGGGTTGTTAGTCAATAGTCAATGAGGACATTGACATCTCTGAAGGGGGGGTGAGTGTAGCGCATGTGATCATGGGATGAGATTTGGATATACTGTCACCGTGGATCCTTGGAACCTTGGGAGATAAATGGGGATAAAATAGCCACTAAGGGCTCTCTCATCAAGCAATTGCCCCTTTTCCAGTTGGCTTAAGGGGAGAGAGATAAGGTGCGCTACATTTGGTATCGGAGCATGAGTCTCAGCGAGTACTATTCAATGAGATTGGGCAACTGGTCTCGTTGCATACGCAGAGATGAAAACGATGATCCGAGTGGGTACACGTTTTGGTGCAAAGACTTCGCAATCGTTCCTTGGGTATGGATTTGGTTACCTTCTTGTACCGTAATTATGTGAGCTTGCGCTTGGGCTCATAGGATGGTTTGGAGATGTTCCATTTGCACGAGTTTGAGCTTCAGCTCGTGAGTGAGGCACATTAGCAACTCAAGGTTATACTTTGAGTTGGCAGGATTAATGTTAGCCTATCAGTGGTTCCATGAGTTGTTCCATGTACCGTGGGTGAAAGTAAACTTTCCCTGAGTTTGCTATGAGTGGCAAATAGGCTAGTCCGTAGCTGTTTAGCACGGCACTAGTGGATCCTTCCTAGGCATGATTATGAGTGGATCAATCAAGACTGTAGGGATTAGTCTATTGATTCAGGTAATCATTGCCATGCTCTCTCATAAACTTTTCTTCGATTGAACTGAAGGCAGTGCGAAAGCAAGCTTGAGGTTTAGTCAAAGATGAGACCGAAAAGTGAGTCGTTAGGGATGAAGGATCAAACACGTAAATCATTTTCTCTTCTTGGAGAGATGATCTGCAACGAGGTGTTAACTCATTGCTTGTGTTCACATCAAGCAATCAAGAGTCCCTATCTTGATGCATGTTGGAGATGGTGGTCTTACAATGGTGAGTTGTGGGATGGATAGTGGTAAAGTGCTATACCATTTTGTTTAAGCTTGCTATTGGAAGACTTGGGTTGCAATGCTCAATTCTTTTCTGGGGAACCTTGCTATATCTCCTTGTGTAGCTTGGTGTTGGATTAGTGTTGAGTTTGGTCTGAAAGAGAGTGGCATGAGCTTGTCCGTGTTGTAAACAAAAGTTAGTGATGTTGGGTGTTGTAAATCTCTATCGGTGGAGTGTGGCATTTATGTTGCATTTTGTCGAATTGAGTTGGCACTTGATACTCACATAAACCTTTGAAGTAATGACATTGGTATTGCTCGTAGTGTTGCTCGATGGATGATCAAGTCATTGTGATTATATATCATATCCATGTGATAATGAGCAATGTGTTTATGAAGTTGCTTGGATAAATGATGATCAACCCCCAAAGTGGTTGATGGAGAAGCTAGTCTACTTGCACGAAGTAGCATTGTAGTAGCTTTGACTGGATTCTCTATAGTGATCCATTATGCTAAGCTTAAGTTGGTACCTTGTTTCTTTGAGTTGGTCCATAAGGTGTTGGAAAGGGTTGTAGCATTCATTTGTTATAGCTCATTAGTTGATCCGTTAACACTTGGAGTAGACTGTTGGATAGAGAAGGTGTGAGGTTGAGGCATTGACATCACTAGCACTTGTGTTAGTGGAAGTGGCATTGTTATTTCAAGTGATGAGGAATTTTCCTTGGACCTTGATTTTTCTATGTCATTTTTCTTGTTAGTGTTTTGGCTTCACATTGGATCTTGAAGGTGATTGAAGAAGAGTGTTAGTGCAATATGGATATCCGAAGATGTGGTCTTCGTGATCAAGCCTTGAATGTTCATTTTGCATTTTGCGAATGTCAGAGTTGGATATCGGAAATATGGGCAAAAAGATGTTCGATGCTTAAGCATATTATGGATCATAAGAATCTGTGTTGAGGTGAACCTATGTGAAGTTGTTAGTAGGAGGAAGTTGGTTTAGTCTTGAAAATTTGCAATCCTGGACTGAGAGTCATTCTTTCTCTAGGATGGAAATTTTCCACAAATTTTCTTAGACTTCCTCAATGGCTGATCTGTTGATCATTTTGTCCGAAAACCATTCCGTTTTCGAAAGCCAATACAAACTAGTAAAGGGGTTGGAGTTGACTTCGGTTGGCTTAGACTTTAGTAAGTAGTTTGTATGATGCAACCCGAAAGGGATGCTGACTTTTGGGGCTAAAGCAATTGGGTTGGATAGAGTCTGGAGTTGATGTAGAAAAGTGGCCGTTGCGCTTTTCTAAGAAAGGTGACCTTTGTACCTTTCTTTTGTAGCGTTATGCTTGGTGGCAGGTTGCACCTTGCATTCTGTTAGACTCTATGAGAGTAGTGAGCTCTCACTGATCTTGACTTGGTCTTGGTGGCTTTGTGCCTTGGCTAAGGATGGTGATGTCCAACTTAGTTGTTTGAAGTTGAGATGTTGGTACCCATACTATAGCTTTGTCTATGAGGAGGTTGTGTACCGATATGGATCCATCTCATGGTCTTCACTTTAGTTTCAACTGAGTGTTGATCATGCATAGCTAGCCTCTTCAAGGCATGCTCAGAGCTATTGGCTAAACGTGTTAGTGAGTTTATCGCGGTTGAATTGGATTTGAGTGGTCATTTAGTTTGTGCTTGTCCATGAACCTTTATCTCAAACTGGGGATATTAGACAAGTATATAACTCAATGGCATGAGTTTAGTGTTTGGGTCTTGTGAAGGCAAGTTGAAAGAGTGATTGTTAGTTGCTTTGCGACTAGTGATTGTTTGTAGACTTTGTCAAAAGACTATTAATACTTTCTTCGCTCGATGATGATTTAGCAGTGATGGGCTTGCTTTACCGGATGGTATTGCGGAGGATCGTGTCGTTAGACTTACATGGGTTTTCCATGTTGGCATATCGGCTCTACCTTTGTCGATATCATTTGGTTACGTTTAGTCTGTGGTGTTGGATTTCATTGAGTCTTGGATGTGGTGATTCACTCCTTGAATAAGTGTTATCTGTAACTGAGTTTTGCTGAAGGATTGGTCTCGAATGCTGAGTAAAGTATCTTCGACCTTGGTTAGTTTAGTTGCTAGAGAGCCTTGAGTGGTGATACACTCTTGCTTTCTTTTAGCTTTGTTCTGATGTTGATGGCATTGAGGTGATGCCTTGTCATTGATATTATTGATGTTGAGATTCATGTGAGATGATATATCTATCCTTAGGATTGATATTGAGTTTCATTGCTCTCGATGAAGATAGTGTTGATGATTTGGCCATAACTTTGTGTTATTGGCATTCGTGCATTTGCTAGTTAGCAACTGTGTTGACGTTCAAACAAACTGAGTGGCAAGTTTGAGTTAGTTGTGTTCTAGACGAGATTATTTAGTAGGGGTTGAGCTTTGGCTTTTCCTTGAAAAGTGATTCAGTCGTGAACTATGCTAACTCTACAAGCGGAAGAGTTAGTGATCGATATTGGGAAGTTTGAAATCTTTATTGGGTTTGAATTGGACTATATTGATCATTGATGATTCCCTTCTGCTTGTTATGACGTGAGCTACGTCTTGCTATAGATGAATTCATGGAGGATCATTTAGTGATTACTTGTTGAGCATAGCTCCATTGTGCTTAGCTTTTGGATTGATGCAGAAATGCTCTTCATTAGCTTTGGCATTATGAAGTTTGGCTTATGGATGTGTTGAAGAAGACATTGTGGGTTGCACCATGGTTTCTTCTTTAGCATTGAAGTTAACTCGTGATCATTATTAAGCAAGACTTGGCTATAGGCTTCTTCGAGCTTTGGTTCTTTGAGTTTTATGCTCATTGTTCCATTTGTTAGAAGTTGTTGGGGAAGGCATTTTGGCTCATTAGCTTCGATGTTGAAGTTGGCTTTGCATCTGGCAATCATTGGTGATGATTGACTATCATCTGGGGTAGTTGATTGTCCTTATCACAAGTTTTGCTTGATTATTGTTGGTTTGGAATTATTTGCTATTCTTCGGGATGGTAGATTCTTTCTTCAACGATGATTATACATCACTATATTGATGGGCTAATTGACAATCTTTCATGATAGTTGGTTGTTCTCTTTGATGGCTTTTGGCTTTTCGCAATACCACATGTTCTTTGTGGTTTGCTCTGGATTGGTCTCTTGGGTTTGAGACATCAATAGGATGTTGCTAACACTTGCTTAGGCAACTTGAGTTCCTTGGTGTTGTTGGCTGGGATCTATTCGGATTGGCTAGTGTGATAATTGGCATGAATGGGTGTTTGTTGGTCTTACCGCATTCATTCTGTTCTGTTGATTATTACTCGAGTTAGTTCTGATAGATTGGGATGTTATTTCCTTTGGGTGATACATTCGCGAACATTTTGTTTGCTAGTCAGTGATACTTTGTGTTCTTTGAGTTATCTTTAGTAAGTTGTTTGGCATACTGTCTACCATATTCGGTAGTTAAGTTTTATCATTGAGTTTCCTTGATGATATACTTGCTATTGAATTTTGTTGGATGGTGAATCCTATGTTTTCCAAAGTTAGTGATCTTGGTGGTTCCTATCTACTATAATACTAGTTTATCAGATGATAACTTACTTGGAATACTTTTGTGTTCTCATCTAAGCTTTATTCACTGATAATTACATTTTTAAAATATCATTGTTTATGACTTTGATATAGTCCCTATCTATTGATCTTTGAGTTTGGGCCAGTATAGGCAGACTGGCTTCGGCACTTTGTGTGCATGTTGAAATCTCTAATCATGGGGTAACTACTGTCGACTGGTCACATCACCCGCCTCTCTGTCGATGTTCCTTATTTTGTTGAAAGGGCGTGACCGTGTAAACAACTCTAAACTGCCTGTTTACAGTAGTCTATCTAAACCTTACCGACAGGTTTGGTTTCTTTGCTTAGGAGGGTTGTGGCCTCTGGCTTCTCTCTCTATGTTCCTGCGGGCAGGGGCATATCACACTTTTGTAGCTGGGTGACCCCCAGAGCAGCAAGGGTGGCTGACTTCGTTGGTCATTTCCTTGTCGGCGACCGCCGGAAGGTGTCTGAGCTGGTAGCGCATCCGCGTTAGACAAAGAGGTTCCCCCTAACTCATTTAAGTTGGTGCATTTCTCACATAGTGTGAGTACCGTGAACTTTTTCTGGAGTTGTTTCCTTGGCGGTATTCTAGACTCGAGTATGCATCGACGAGGATGTCGATCTTCCCAAGGGGGGGAGAGTGTCGCAAATTTGACTTCGGGTATCGAAAGTTACCTGTCGACTAGTCCTTACGGACACTCTTACCTTACTGCCACGACGGCAGGAGGTCGGTATTGCTGGACCCTTTATCAGTCCCTCTTGTGCTAGTGGAGTTAACTGGGCATTTCGAGTGTACTTAGACCGGACGAGCATAAGGACGGAATTCCTACGTGTTATTAGCTAAGCATATTTAGCCCGGTAAGGAGTTCCCGTCTCGTTATGTCTTGCACTGGCTAGTGACAAGAACCCTCGCGTATTGAGATTGGTCCCTCAATATCGCTACATGATAGCTTACCGTGTCTACCAAACACCCTCGCTATCATGCCTTTTGTGTTAGTCTCATTTCGGTCCTAAATGCTAATTATGGAAAGTGTCCAGATTTGCTCATTTGGCATATCTACGGAATGTAGAGATCGGCCTGAACACAATGGTGTTTGTCCCATGTCCAAATTCACAATCTAGGGACATTCCATATTTAGTAAGTTTCGAGCTTGTCCTAGAGACTAACTCCTGATACTAAGGGAAGCTTGGGGTGAAAGCCCAAAGCGTGTGTTCTTCAGAGGGGGGGGGCTATGGGGGGTTCTAAATGTATAGTAGGGATAGTGGGTAGGTCGGGCATGGCCGACCAACCTGAGGCATAGTCTAGCTCCCGCTTGCGTGCCTGTCCTTGTTCTGCGTCCGGCTTGGGTCTAAGCCCAAGTTCCATTCCATGCTAGCTGGTGGAGTACCCATATCCTCACGTTAGGCCACCGGTATGCTGAAATAGCGCCAGACTCCGTTTGGCTCCGTTTTGCGTGCTGGTCCTGGCATTGGGATGCTGGTTGCTCCAGGACTGTTCCAAGTCACTCCGGGCCCTTGTCCCTTCGCTCCTTGGGCTGTATGCTCGGGAGTTGCTCCATGGTTCGGTTCCATCACTCCTTGGCTCCATGCTTGGGAGTTTGGCACCGTTCGTTCGTTCAGTGGCCCAAGGCCCTGAACCTCGGGTTCCTATGGACATGTGGCATGGACACGTGGCATATGACACGTGGCATTTGTCACGTGGCACAAAGAGGGTTTAGGTTCCGCTTCGTGGTGTTATCCTATGGTAAATCACCATAGGATAAAGGGTCAAAACCACGTGCGCTACACTAATGCAAAACAGAGCAAAAGAGAACTAAAAAGATGGGCCATGTATGTATGGCCAAATAGACACTTAGGAATTCCGTCCTGATGCTCATCTAGCCAAGTACAAAGGCAAAGCCCAGTTTACTAACACTTGAATAAAAGGGACTAATAAAGGGTCTAGCAATACCAGCCTTCTACTGTTGTGGCAGTAAAGAAGAGTGTTCATAAAGATTGGTTGACATGTAACTTTCGATACTCGAAGTCACATTCACAACACTTTCCCCCCTTAGGGAAGATCGACGTCCTCATTGATGTATACTCAAGTCTAAAACACTGCCAAGGAAACAACTCCAGAAAAAGTTTACGGTATTTACACTATGTGAGAAATGCACCAACTTAAATGAGTTAAAGGTAACCTCTTTATCTAACACAGATGCACTACCAACTCAAACACCTTCCAACCATTGCTGACAAGGAAATGCCCAATAGAGTCAGCCACCCTTGTTGCTCTAGGTGTCACCTAGCTTATAAAAGTGTGATACGCCCCTGCTCGCAGGGACATAGAGAGTAAAGCCAGAGAAAACCCTCATAAGCAAAAAAACCAAATCTGTCAGTAAGGTTTAGATAGACTATTGTAAATAGGCAGTTAGAGTTGTTTACACAGCCATGCCCTTTTAATAGAGTAAAAAACATCGACAAAGAGGCGGGTGATGTGACCAATCGACAGTAATTACCCCATGACTAAAGATTTCACCATACACACAAAGTGTTGAAGTCAGTTTGCTTATACTAGCCTAAACTCAAAGATCAATAAATGGACAATATAAAAATCATAGACAATGATATCTTAGAAAGTTAATTATCAGTGAATAAAGCTTAGTTTAGAACACGAAAGTATTCTAAGTAAGTTATCATCCGATAAATGAGTATTAGAGTATAGGAACCACCAAGATCATTATAGTTGGAAAACATAGGATTCATTATCCAAAAAAATTCAATAGCAAGTGTATCATCAAGAAAACTTAATGATAAAACTTAACTATCAAAAATTTTAAATAGCATGCTAAACAACTTATGTAAGATAACTCAAAGAACACAAAGTATCATTAACTGACAAATAAAATGCTCGTAAATGTATCATATGTAGGAAATAATATTTGAATTTATCAAATCTAACTCGAGTAATAATCAATAGAATAGAATGAATATAGTAAAACCAACAAACACTCGTTCATGCCAACTATCGCACCAGTCAATCTAAATAGATTTTGGTCAATAATATCAAGGAATTAGAGTTGCTCAAGCAAGTGTTAGCAATATTCTATCGATATCTCAAACCCAAGAGACTAAACTAGAACAAACCACAAAAAACATGTGGTATTGCAAAAAGCCATATGCTATCAAAGAGAATAATTAACTATCACAAAAAATCATTAATCATTCCATTAATGAAGAGATGCATAATCATCATTGAAAAAGCAATCTACCATCCCAAAAAACGGCAAATCATTCTACATCAACAATAATCAAACAAAACTTTTTGACAAAAATAATCAACTATCTTAGATGATAGTCAATCATCACCAATGATTAAATACTAACTTTAATATCAAATTTAACTTAAAAAATCAAACATTCCAATATCAATCATTAACTTTTCCTCTTGTAAAACTAGTATAGTTCATGACTAAATCACTTTTCAGGGAAAAACTAAAGCTCAACCCCTACTAAACAATCTCATTTACAACACAACTAACTCAACTTATCACTCAGTTCATTTGAATGTCAATATAGTTATTAAGTAGCAAATGCATAAATGCCAATAACACAAAACTACAACAAAATCATCAACGCTATCTTTATCAAGAGTAATGAAACTCAATATCAATCCTATGGAAAGACATCTCATTTCACTCAAATCTTAATATTAATATTGTTAACAACAAAGCATCACTTCAATGCCATCAACACCGAAACAAAGTTAAAAGAAAGCAAAAGTGAATCACCACTCAAAGCCCTTTAACAATCAAGCTAACCAAAGTCAAAGATACTTTACTCAGTATCTGAGACTAATCCTTCAATAATACTTAGTTACAGATAACACATCATCAAGGAGTGAATCATTACATCCAAGACTCAATAAAATCTAACACCACGGACTAAACATAACCAAATGACATTGTCAAATGTAAAATTGACATCCTAACATGGAGAAACCATGTAAGTCTAACAACATGATCCTCCGCAACACCATCTGGTAAAGCAAGCCCATCACTGTTAAATCATCATCGAGTGAAGTAAGTGTCAAATAGTTCTTGACAAAGTTTATAAGTAACCACTAGTCATAGAGCAACCAACAATCACTTTTCAACTTGCCTTCATGAAACCCAAACACTAAACTCATGTCATCAAGTCATATACTTGTCCAATATGAATTAATACCCTAGATGCGAGATAAAGGTTTATAGACAAGCACAAACTTAAATAACCACTCGAATCCAACTTAATCACAATAAGCTCATTAATGTGTCTAGCTAGTAGCTCTGAGTATACTTTAAAGAGGTTAGCTTTGCATGATTAACACCTAGTCAAAATTAAAGTGTAGACCATGAGATGGACTCATATTGGTACATAACCTCCTTATAGACAAAACTATAGTATAGGTACTAATATCCCAACTTCAAACAACTAAATTGGATATCACCATCCTTGGCCAAAGTGTAGAGCCACCAAGACTAAATCAAGATTAGTGAAAGCTCATTACTCTCAGAAAGTCTAATGAAATGCAAAGTGCAATTTACCACCAAGCATAATGCTAAAAGAAAGGCATAAGGGACACTTTTTTAGAAAAGCACAATAGACACTTTCCTACACTAACTCCAAATTCTATCCAACTCAATTACCTTAGCCCCAAAAGTCTGCATCCCTTTTGAGTTGCATCATACAAATTGCCTACTAAGGTTTAAGCCAACCAAAGTTAGCTTCAACCCGGGTAAAGTGATCAACAAATCAACCATTAGAAAAACTTAAGAAAATTTGTGGAAATTTTCCATCCTAGAGAAAGATTGGCTCTAAGTTTAAGAATATAAACTTTCAAGGCTCAATCAACTTCTTTTTACTAACAATTTCACATATGTTCACCTCAACACCAATTGTCATGACCCAACTATATATCTAAGCATCAAACATCTTTGCCTATTTTCCGATGTCTAACACCAATATCTACAAAATGCAAAATGAACATTTAAGGCTTGATCATGAAGACTATATTTTTAGATATCCACATTGCACTAACACTTTTCTTCAACCACCTTCAAGATCTAATGTAAAGTTAAAACACTAACAAGAAAAATAACATGAAAAATCAAGTTCTAAGAAAATTCCTCATCACTTGAAATAATAATACCACTTTCACTAACACAAGTGCTGGTGATGTCAATGCCTCAATTATATACCTTCTTCATCCAACAATCTACTCCAAGTGCTAACGAATCAACTAACAAGCTATAGCAAATGAATGCTACAACTCTTTTTCTAACACCTCAATGGACAAACTCAAGGAAACAAGGTTTCAACTCAAACTTAGCATAATGGATTATTTTTGAGAATCTAGTCAAAATTACTACAATGCTACTACATGTAAGTAAACTAACCTCACCATCAACCATTTTAGGGTTGATCATTGTTTAACTAAGCAACTTCGTAAACGCATTAATGAGTCACACTTTGTTGCAAATCATTTCTCCTAGTAAAGAAAATGATTTACATGTTTGATCCTTCGTCCTTGATAATTCTCTTTTCGGTTTCATTTTTTGACTAAACCTTAAGCTTGCATTCGCACTACCTTCAGTCCAATCCAAAAAAAGTTTATGAGAGAGTGTGGCAATGACTATTTAAACCAATAGGCCTACAGGTAACTTTCGATACCCAAAGTCATATTCACGACACAATCGAAGTCATATTGTTTAAGCAAGAGCCAAGTCCATTTTAAAGGTACTAATGCAAATTGTTATTTCTAACATTTTTTTTGGTAGCTTAGAGCAATCTTATAACCATAAAAATTTAGATTGCAAGTTAGAGCAATCTTATAAAAATGAGAATATAACAATTATTATAGATAAATTATTATTTCTAACCTTTTCAATATTTAGAAAATATAAATAAGTTGTGAGGGCCAAGTGTACGGCTACGATGCCGTATACTAATATTAACATAGTGGGATTTTGGTAGCCGTCGGATTAGTTTCAATCCGGACCACTCGCTCCTGTATATAAACTAAGGTTTTTGGGCTAATTGATATGCACATTTCTATATTCCCTTTCCATATTCCAACCACTCACATTGGTGGAGGTGAGGAGCACCTTTGATTGTCCCTAAGGAGTGCTTAGATTTGGGATTTTGGTTTAGATCTAGCTTTTGCATTGTCTCGATCTAGCTTTTTCCATTTCCTTCTTTTTGTTCTTTCCTTTCAAGATTTTGGTTTAGATCTAGCTTTTTGCATTGTCTAGATCTACCATTTCCTTCTAGCTTTTTGTCATTTCTCTTCTTTTGCTCTTTCTTTTTCATTCGTCTCCATGGCAGATCAACAATCTCCTCCTTTGACTCTCGAGCAGCAGTTGGTCCAATTGCTTGATACTATGCGCTTGCAATTGAACAACCAAACTCAATTGATGGCGGCATTCACGGCACGTGGTCCAACTCCTCCTGCTCTTGGTGCCAATCCTCGCGTTCGGCCGGAGTTCTTTCGTGGGAATCCCGGGGATGATGTGTACCATTGGTTCGATCACTTCACGGTGATTGCCCCTCCTGCTCTTGGTGCCAATCCTCGCGTTCGGCCGGAGTTCTTTCGTGGGAATCCCGGGGATGATGTGTACCATTGGTTCGATCACTTCACGGTGATTGCCACATATCATTCTTGGGATGATGCTCGACATTTACGTGAGTTTCCCACGTGTCTCCAAGGGACGGCGTTGCAGTGGTATAATGGATTGGGTGCGGCCACTCGTGAGGATTGGAGTGTTCTTCCAGACGTCTTCAAACGTGCCTTCGGACATGCCGACAATTGTGAATATGCCTTCCAACAATTGCATCGTCTTCGCCAAGGGCCATCTAAATCTACCAATCCTTCCATTGTGTAGACTAGCTATTCCATGTGAAGCAACTAGTCATCCACCCGTACCGCAGTCCCACGGTGGATACCTTCGTCCGTGGATACTCCACACAATAGGAAGGACGTACGCATGGATGCCCAATACATACGATTTCAAATTTTAAGGGTAGGAATATACCTTGCTCAAGGGTATATTATATTTTTAAGTAGCCATTAATCAATGGGAATCGAACTCGTGCCATTTCCTCTGATACCAACTGTAGTGCACCTTATCTCTCTCCCCTTAAGCCAACTGGAAAAGGGGCAATTGCTTGATGAGAGAGCCCTTAGTGGCTATTTTATCCCCATTTATCCCCCAAGGTTCCAAGGATCCACGGTGACAGTATATCCAATGCGCTACACCATCTGAGTCGGTGATGCAATTTGGCGTTCGTTTCCAAAGTCTTTTGCTTCGTGTGGAGTCCAATATGTCAGAGCGGATAAGGCTAGGAATGTTGTGGCTAGCACTTCGTCAAGATCTTGTCGGCCTTGTGCATGCACTTGCTCCTGCCACCCTTGACGATGCTCTTCGCTTGGCACAACGTTATGAGACGTTGCCTCTTCCACTTCTCGCTGCACGTCCTTCCACTCCACTTTCTATGAGTGATGGTCCTGTTCCCATGGAGGTTGATGCTGCTGCTACTCGAGTCCAAGGACAAGGACGAGGACGTGGTCGTGGCCGTGATGTTCGTTGCTGGGCGTGTGATGAAGTTGGTCATACTTATCAGCGTTGTCGGCGCTTTCCGGATTGGCGACCTCCATTTCCTGGGTGGAGACCTTGGCGTCAACAACGTCCCGTTGGTGCTGCTGTAGTGGAAGGTTTGGACACCGAGATGAATCCGGGAAACAAGGAGTCGCGCGAGTAATGGAGGGACCTTGCGCGAATAAGTCAGTGACCCCTCCATCTTTCTTTCGGGAGTATCATCAAGGGGTTCACTCGGCACCAGTTCATCCAGTGTTTACTTTCCAAGCTCATCTTTATAACAAGAGGTCTCCTATTATTCTCTCCGTGTTGGTTGATACAGGTTCGAGTTTATCTTCTATTGCTCGACCTGTTACCACACGTTGTCGTCTACACTTGCGTCGTGCGGCGGAACCAGTTTTCATTCTTTATGGCAACGGCCGTACACATGCATGTGCACGGGATGAGGCAGACCTGGTTGTGCGTGTGGGCGATCTCGAGCTTAAGTTGCAGTCGTTGCGGGTGGTGCCGAGTCAAGCTTTTGACCTCATTCTTGGTATGGATTGGTTGCAGCGCAATCATGCCAAGTGTGACTTTGAGGCTTCTCCCCCTTGTCTCATACTTCCTTATGTTTCCTCCGTTCCTCTCACATCCGTACCTCTTCGTCCCTCTACTTCTACCTCTGCTTCCATTACTTTTGTTCCCCCACTATTTCCTCCTGTGTTTCCATCTTGTTCTGCTCTTCCCTTTTCCGATCCCTCCGACGATCTTTGTGTTGCAGCCGTTGACTAGCTCATGAAGGAGTATTCTGATCTTTTTGACTTTGACCTATCGTCTGGAGCCAAGATTGCTACACGTCATCCGATTCCAACTGGGGATGCTCGTCCAATTAAGGTTCCTGTTCGTCGTCGGTCACCAAAGGAGATCAAGATTTTACATGCAAATGTCCAGGAGATGTTGGAGAAGAGTGTTATTCGGAAGTCGCGAAGTCCTTGGGTATGTGAACCTCATCTTGTGACGAAGCCTGATGGGAGTATTCGTTTCTGCATCGACTATCGTCCGTTAAACGACGTAACGATCCCGGATGTGTACCCTCTTCCTCACACTGCTGATCTCTTGGATCGTCTGGGGCGAAGTCGTTGGTTCACTAAGCTAGATCTTGCTTCTGGGTACTGGCAAGTACCGATGGCCGAAGAAGATATTCCTAAGACTGCTTTTCGTACACCATTTGGTTTGTTTGAGTTCTTGGTGATGCCATTTGGTTTGAACAATGCTCCAGCAACTTTTCAACGGATGATGGACGAGGTTCTTTGCGATATGCCGGAGGTGACTGCTGACTTCATTGATGATGTCTTGATCCACTCGAAGGGGACGTGGGAGGAGCACCTTTGTGATGATTGTAAAGTGTTGGATCGGCTACGCGACATTGGTTTAAAGCTGAAGCGGTCGAAGTGCGTATTTGGATCCAAGGACACAACTTATCTTGGGTACCGTATTTCTCGTGAGGGTTTGCAAGTTGATCCTGACAAACTTGTGGCTGTTCTAAAGTTCCCTACTCCGAAGTGTGTGAATGATGTGCAGCGCTTCTTGGGCAAGGTGCAGTATCTCGGGCATTTTGTGGGTCATCTTTCTAATCGCACTGCGCCATTGCGAGCGTTGCTGAAGTCATCAACATCATCTTTCATCTGGTCTCCGGATTGTGAGCGGGCGTTTGGGGATCTCAAAAAGTTATTAACAACTCCTCCGGTTTTGGCATATCCTAACTACACTCGACCTTTTATTTTGCGCGTGGATGCTTCTGACATTGGTCTTGAAGGTGTGTTAATGCAAGAGAGCTCGAGTGTGCCTGGTCAGCGCCATCCCATTGCATATATAAGCCGTACATTACAACCAGCGGAGATGAACTACTCCACGACAGAGAAGGAGTGTTTAGCAGCAGTTTGGGGTTTTGAGAAACTTCATGCATATCTACATAGTTCTTGGACGTTACTTGAAGGTGACCATGCTGCTGTTACTTCGTTATTAAAGCGAAAAAACCTGGTTGGTCGTACTGCTCGGTGGGCTTTGAAGCTTCAGATATATGATTTTGATGTTGTTCACCACCCAGGGAGTTCTATGGCTGATGCTAATGCCCTTTCTCGAGCTCCTCTTCCTTCTTTATTCTCTTCTCATGTTTCTGACGAGCCTGTCGTTCCAGCATCTGTGGATTTTCTAGACGAGGATTCTGTGCTGTTGGCGGTTGCTATACTTGACGTTCAGTGTCCACAAGGTGTAAAGCAAGATCTACCTTCGCTTGATGAGGTTCGCGAGGCTCAAAAGATTGAGCCATGGATTCGAAGGCTTCGAGATGGGTTTGAGAATCCTGCATCACTTGTTGATGACTTGCCTTTCCGGCATTTACATTCTCAATATCGTCTTGAAGGTGGCCTTCTTTATTTTGTGGGGACAGATCCTGATGATCATTTACGGCTGGTGGTGCCTTCAGTGTTTATTCCGCGGTTTCTCCATGCCTACCATGATTCTCTTGTTCTAGATGGGCATATGGGACATCGTCGTGTAATCGAGAAGCTACACAGGTCTTTCTATTGGCCGGAGATGCGACGTGATATTATCCGGTATGTGCGTAGTTGCGTTTGGTGCCAAGCTCGTAATACTCCCCCTCGGACTGCAGAAGGACAGTTGGAGTCAATTGCAGTTTCCCGTCCATTTGAATTGGTGGCATTTGATCTTATGGGACCTTTTCCACGGTCAACTGTTGGCAATGAGTATGTTATTATTGCTTCTGACTATTTGACTCGTTGGGTGGAAGTTGGTGCTCTTGCTAGTGCCTCTGCAACTGCTGTTGGATACTTCCTCCTCAATCGAGTGGTGTTCCAACATTCTTGTCCAGAGCGGATTCTTTCAGATAATGGTCCCGCTTTTATGGCTGAGGCGTTTCATGTTTTGACGTCTCGGTTGGGGATTCGCCACACTTTCACGAGTGCTTATCATCCACAATCAGACGGTCTGGTGGAACAGCTCATTCGGACGTTCAAGGGGATGATTGCGAAGTATGTGAACTTTCAGCATTCGGATTGGGATGGTTATTTGCCGTCTCTTCGGTATGCATATGTCACTGGGGTGCAGAGTTCTGTTGGTGCTTCACCATATAAACTCCTATATGGTCATGATCCAATATTACCAACGGAGCTGGATTTACCTTCGCGATTGCCACGAGCTGCAGATGCTAGGTCATGGGATCAATATTTGACAAGCATTCTTCCACTTGTCCGAGCGGAGTCTGCCGAACACTTAGGCCGCATACAAGTGGGACAACAACGGCACTACAACTCCCGTCATCGTCCACCTGCGGAGTACAAAGTGGATGATTTGGTGTTAGTCCATTTTCCCCATCTTACGGTACGTGGTTTGTCTAAGAGGCTCCTTGCACAGTGGAAAGGACCGTATCGGGTGTTGCGGCAAGTTGGACCACAAGTTTATGAGGTTCGGCATGACGTCCAGCAGGCCGATCCTCCAGAGATTGTGCATGTGCAGCGGTTGAAACGCTTCATACAAAGGGATCAGGAGCAATTAACACCATCTACAGATCTACCGATGCCTCCTCCTGATCTTCCTCCAGATCCTGGCCTGTCTACAAGAGAACCCTGATGGTCTTCCATTATCCAGAGAGGGGGGGATGATGTGAGGGCCAAGTGTACGGCTACGATGCCGTATACTAATATTAGCGTAGTGGGATTTTGGTAGCCATCGGATTAATTTCAATCCGGACCACTCGCTCCTGTATATAAGCTAGGGTTTTTGGGCTAATTGATATGCACATTTCTGTATTCCCTTTCCATATTCCAACCACTCACAAAGTGTTATTTCTTGTAATGCACAATAAATATATAAATCTATATAAATTTTAAAGGGAATAAGCAATATTATTAGTTATTGTTAAACCTATATAAAATATATCTTGAGTATTAGATATTTTGGGATGTTCTACCATATAATAGTTGTTATTCATTTAGATTAATCTTGTATTTATAGATTATTAACATCTGTAAAGTTTTTAAATATATATATGTATTTACATATATTACCCTAGTTAGGTAATACATTAATTATAATACTATAGTATATAGACCATCCATTTGCAACTAAATCTAGTCCATCTATTGCAATTTGTCTCTAAAGGGCATAGTTTTTCAACAATGCTGCTATAGTGTTTGAGATTATATTTTTTATTCTTATTTCTTCATTCTCTTTTAGATCTAGATTTGCATTAGATTTTTGTAAGATCTAAAATTTTAACTATCACTATGCTTAAATCTACTCTTTCTTCTAATTTTCATTACATCCTCTTCTTCTACTATGCCATGCAATCATTAATCAAAGAGTATATCATTTAAGGTTGTTGATGTTACTCAATTGGATTGAGTTTTTGGTATTGTGGGGTGTCATCATATTAATGTTGCACTTATCTTTAGTTGTGTTGCCATTTCCAACTTCTATGGGATATGATTATATAACTTGTCTTATTCTCGGTGTTTTGCCATCTTCTGTTAATATAGAGCATAATTGTGATATTGATTGGTGAGCTATAGATGACACAATCCAATTTTTGGAGAATGTTCAAGGATCAAATTTATGGGAAAATAATGTTTACGAGCTCAAATGGATTTTGAATAGTGATGAGGAACTTGATTATTATAAAGAAAGCTTTAAAGATTCACAGGATAACTGTCATCCTTTAATTTGTCATTTGATCTTTTCTCTTTATTTTCTACTCTTTCCCAACCTTTTCTTATTTCTTGGTTTAAACCACTTTCTCATATTTTTAGTATTCCTTGTTTACAACATTTCCTTCTCTTGGTATATCAATCATTTCTGACTCTTATGATTTTTATTCTCAATCTAGTGTTGAGCTGAGTGTTTTTTATCCTTCTTATACTAATTTAGATGTTGAGTATCTACATGAAGTTAAAAATCTTACTTTTGTTTATTTAGCAGAGTTTTTGATCAATTCTAGTATTAAATATTCTTTATTCTAAAAGTTGAGTCACTTTGGTTAAAGTTTCAAGTTGAGTGAGTGTAAGAGCTTTTATTTTATCATTGAGGGTTATTTTGAGAGTGTGGACTTTTCTATTGGTTTTCATGTCTTAAATGTTGAGTTGTGTATTGAAGAGGTTGAGCAATGTGAATTTTTTGCTTATCTTATGTTAAACAAAGCATTTTATCATAATAAATCTTTTATTCTCCAAGTTTTGAACATGTTTCTTTCTTTTCTCCTCATTTTTACTTTGATAATTGTTGAAAATTCTTCTTCAAATGCTTTTTTATCCATTTTTTTCTTTCACAATATTTTTTCCTCCCCTTTTCTTGTTTTCTCTTTTTTGCTTTAATACTTTAAGCGTTTTTTTCTTCAAAGGAGGGTTGAGAGGGGATGGATGTGAGTCTGGCCTTAATAATAGAGTAAGGATAAATGAATATAGTAATGGAGCAAAGACAAACAATATAGATTGTGGAGTGAAGACGAATATAGAAAGTCTGAATGGCATATTCAGCCTTAATGTAATAAACCCAAACAAATGTAATAGTGAAGTGAGGCCCAAAAAAGATGGTAGAGTGAAGACAAATATAACAAGTTTGAATAGGCTTCAAAAAAAAATTCCTTCAAAAAGGCAATAAGGAGGATGTGGAAAACAATCCGACCTCTTATATATAGTGCTAAATAAAGACAAAAATAATGAGTTTAAGTTAATATGGGTCTCAAATATTGACCAAAGGGAAGATGCAAAAGCAAGTTCTAGTTATAGTCATAAGTCTGAATTAATGGTGGTCTTTGAAGGATCATTGATAGGCAAATTTAGAGATGGGATGTATTATTTGCTACAATGGTGATTTATAAATTATAATGGCTCTCAAAGTCTTTTGTTTCAGTTCAAAGTTATAGCTTTATAGTTGGTTTAAGCATTTAGTAGTTGCATATTGAGTTGCAACTAATTTATTGGAATTATATAGTCAGTTAATACTTGTGTTATAACTTTGGATTTTGTTTCAATCATAGTTATTAACAACTTTGTTGATGGTTTTATAGGAGTTTTAAATTTTTGTGATAATTTATAATTACTTAATAGAAACTTCAAATGTTCCATTTAACTTATTATCATCACCTTTTCATCTTTCAGAGGGAAAGATGGTGTAAAGTTTGTAAATATATGTATATAATATATATTACTTTGGCTAGGTAATATATTAATTATAGTACTATAACATATGAACCATTTATTTGGGGAACTAAATTTGGTCCATCCATTTTTATAAATAAGCACATTTAAACCTCAATTAATATAATTATTCTTATATTCCAAACACTCACACATCCTATATTCTAGTTTATTTTACTATTTAATAGTTGATTAATCTTATATTTAGAAATTATAACTTCCACTTGATCAATTCACTCCTGGCCGTTTGAACCAGTTAAGTAACCCAAAATATGCAGTAAATTATTTTTAAACAACAATTTTCATGTTTTTATATAATAAATTATTTAATTAGACTAAATTTTATTATCTCACAATTAACTTATGTCAAGCCCAAATAGATTAGCTAAAAAAGATTGCTTAACTAACTTTTGTGGCCACTTAGTTTGGGTATTTTCCTTGGTTAATCCTTATTTCATTAGTACATAAAAGTAGAAAACACAGAAAAAAATAAAAAATAAAAAATAGTAAGTCGATAAACTTTGGGATTCCAGAACTAGCGCTTTTTCCAAAAACGTTGGACACAAAAGAGGAAAAGTCTGTCAAAAAGACTTCCAATCAACAAAATGTACACATGATAAAGATCTGCAAACTTTTGATATCACCCCCTGGTAATATCATTGTTGCTGCGGACGTGCATGACCCCTCTTTCTTCGTCCCATACATCGTCGTCGTCCAGCCCAAAACTCTCCCCGAATATCTCGTCCACCTCGCCCTCGTCCGACGAAGACAGCACCGACGACGATCCCATCCAGCTCCGGAACCCGGCGTTCACTCTCCTCTCCATCTCATAAGGCGGCACCGCGCTGGCCGCGAGCATCTCCATGCCCACCGTCCGGCTGCCAAAGTGCTGGCCCTCGTCCATCACCACCGCCGCCTTTCGGTGCAAGAAGAAGGCCGTGATCCCAAACAGGAGAACCAGCCCCCAGCACACCACCTCGTAGCACCAGAAGAGGGCGATCGAGCAGCCCGTGTCGAGGGTGACGATGCTGGAGCCCAGGAAGAGCGCCATGAGGATGGCGGCCACCATGAAGCTCAAGTTGAGAGTGGACAGGCAGCGCACGCCTCCTGGGGGAGCTTGATCAAGAGCTAGCAAGAACTTCAAAGGAGAGGTTACCTCGCTTGGAAGCGCAGCAGCTGTTCTCCACGACTCTCACCATGAAATGCCGCTTTGGAGCTGCGTAAGCCACCACGATTCCTGGCGAGAAAAAAACCATCAATGGGATCCAAAGAACTTTTGCAAGCTTACCAGATGCTAGATACACCACGGCCACCGCGAAGAAAGCCGCGGTAGGGAGAAAGATGACCATCCAGAAGTAGATCCTGGCCTCCTCCTGGGTGAGGAGATAGGCGGCGCGCGATTCACCGAGCGAGGCTGCTGGCAATGGCGTCAAACGTTTCCTGGAGCACGAATGCCACTGCCCTACCTCGAAAACCATCGCGGTCATGGCGACCCCAGCGACAAACACCGCGGTTCCTAGAACAATCGTCGCCCACAGGAGCACTGGCCTCGCCAGGTTGTCCCACACTTTGTTTCCCACGGGCAGGCTCTCGTAATCCTCCCTCGACATGAAAGCCTGCTTCAGAGCATCCCCTGCTGCCTTCCTCATCCTGATCTAAATGCTAGAAACTCTAGAATCGCTCGCCTGTTTCTACAAAATCCTTGCGTGAATCACCAGCAGCAAGAGCGCGCGGAGATCTCCCTCTCCCTCCTCGCTCATGATTTTCCCCAAGAACCCTAAAATTCGGCCTTGAATTTGCCATGTGTCACGAGACAATAGCCGTTGGATGTGGGTTGATCCGGCGGCTGACAAAGTGGATGGAGCAAATGATCTAGGGCTCTAATGTAGGGTTTTAGATCGATCGCGCTCCCATTTGTCACAGCGATGGCGCCAGATCGTGGCGCAAATAGGCGATTGGATGTGCGGTCCAAGCCCTTGAAGAAGAATGGATTGGAGCGGGCGAGGAAGCAAGCGTCGCTGGGCAGGCAGATTCGCGACATTCAGCGCCTGCTGAAGCTGGTATTGTGCTTGGATTGCTCGCAGCCACCGAGGATTTCTCCTCCCCTCTCTGTCTCGCAGAATCTCTCGCAGGAAGTG
Source organism: Selaginella moellendorffii (assembly GCF_000143415.4). NCBI lineage: Eukaryota > Viridiplantae > Streptophyta > Lycopodiopsida > Selaginellales > Selaginellaceae > Selaginella > Selaginella moellendorffii. The sequence goes on from NW_003314268.1 coordinate 3,381,052, forward strand.
CGGCAGGCCCAGGAGAGCCGCTTGAAGCAGCTCAAGGACAATCACAATCCAGGGCTGCAGCCCTCCCGCGTCAAAGTGGATCGCAACATCTCCAAACGCTACAAGCAAGTGAAATTCGTCGGTGAGTTTTCTAGCTTGCGCGATCGATCCAATCACACGAGCGTTGTTGTTCCAATGTGCCTAAGGTAGAGCGAAGAAAGGTCGAGAGGGGATTGAGGCGTGCCGAGAAGGAACTTAAGAACGCTCCCGATGAGAAATCCAAGGACGAGGCCGCTGCCAAGCTCCAGCAACTAAAGCAAGACCTGGAATACATCAAGGTTAGTGCCATTTCAATCTTTTCTCCTGAAATCCTGCCACTTTTCTTGAGCAGTTCTTCCCAAAGAGCGAGAAGTACGTCTCTTTGTTCATGGAGAACGCCGACTCACACGCGATTGCTCGTCGGGAGAAGTTGCGAGAGACGATCCATGCTAATATTGCGGCAGCCGCCGCCGCTGGTGTGGAGCTCGAGGAAGAAGGTATGAGCTTCCTTAGATTCCTTCTTTGCTACCAAGAATCTCTCTCTCTCTCTCTCTCTCTCTCTCCGCTAACAAGAAACCATTTCTTTCAGAGACTGGTAGCGAGGAGGAGAATGACTCCGCGGTGGACATGAGCGAGGATGACTTCTTTGCGAAAGAAAACAGCGACGATGGCAATGACGAGGAGCAAGAGAATCCCATCAGGTAATCTAGTGTTTTGGATTTGGATTGTCCTCTCTTTTGGTTTTTTCTTGGCTGACAAGGAGTTTAGCAGTTTACCAAACACTAGCACAGCGACACAATCAAACTCAAACCCCGTACAAACACACCATCAGACTGCGACGCGACCGGTAAGTATTTGTATCGATCGAAAAAACGCTCTCTCATCTGGCGTACATTTTCTGTCTCTCAGTCGACACAGAACAAAAGGAAAATGGAACAGCATAACGCCACCACCACCCGTGGATCCACTGTCCAAGATGCCACACAGGACCACACAAGAGTGGCAGTGCCTGGGAATCTAGGAGGAGAGAAAGAGAAACGCAAGAGGAAACGTAAACGTCCCAAAAAGAAATAAAGGAGTACCTCTCACTTGAATTCTCGCGTCTTCTTCTTATTTTTATGCCCTTGCGAGCTTTGCTATCTGATCATCACCGGTGGAAGCCGGTGACCCGCGTTGTCGTGTCTTGCAGCACCGCGAGCGCAAGAGTCGCTTCCTTTGTGATCCATCCACCGCAAGCACTTGAGCTCCGAGTCTCTGGCGGGAACGCTCGGCGAGGACGCCAGGCCTCTCTTCCGGAAGTCGAAGAGTCTCATCGGGCTGGCGGGGACGCTGGACGCTCCGTTGGTCTGGCCGGTGAGATGCCTATGCCGCAGCGATCCAACCATGCCCGGCTGCCTGGTGTGAGCGTCCTCCAGCCTCAGCGGGCTGCTGCAAGCCAGCATTGCTCGTCGCGTCTGGATGTCCGAGAATCGTATGGGACTGGCTGCCAGGCTTCCGGGGGGGCACCTCATGTCGAGCCACGTTACTATGTCCTCGAAGACCATGTCGATGTTCTCGTCGGGCTCTCCGGACGTGAGGCCGTGCCACATACCGGGGTAGATCTTGATGGCTTTGTCCAGGCTCCCGGCCGAGTCGTAGAGCTCCTGGCTGATGGCCGGGTCCGTGACGACGTCGTTCTCTCCGTGGAGCACGAGAAATGGGAGCTTCACCTAGAAAAGAGAAAGCTCGCCAGCGATACGATGCGATTTAAGAAAAGCTTGGAAGGTGGTCGTACCTCATGGAGCTGACATTCAAGATTGAGACTTGTGTAGAGCATCTCCACCGCTGTCCGCAATCGTGGGCGGCCTTGATAGACGTAAGGGTTGTCTCGGATCTGGAAAACAAGCTCATGACGTTAGGTGGACGAGTTATAGTTCGATCGCTTGCAAGTCGTAAGCGAAGGAAAAGAGAAAAGCTTGAGAGAGATGAGTATCTCTTACCTCCTCTCGTTTCACAGGATCTTTAAAGGCTTGGCCGATCACGTCTTTGATGGGGACGACCTTCCAAGTCGGGATCGTGCGGGCCAGCTTCACGAGGACGCGAATTAGCAGTGGATGCGGCTTCATATTCTTTGATATCTGCGACAAAGATAGTGTAAACTTTGGAGAAAATCACGAGCTTTGTTTTGTTTATACCTTGCACATTGGAGCCACCAGGATTGCCCCGTTCCATTCGCCTGGAGTCTTCTTCTGGACGAGGAGCGCCACAGCGCCTCCCATGGACTCGCCGTAAAGAAAGCATGGCTTCCTTCTATACTCCGGCCATTCTATGGGATCCAAAAGTGTTGACGATGAAATAACAATTCCATGGAGGTTTCTCACCTCGGACGTTCTTAAAGAACACGATGCAATCGTCCACGAGATCGTCGAAGCTGCGAATGTAACATCTCCGCCCCTCAGATCTTCCATGGCCTTCATAGTCGATTCCAAACACCGCGTATCCAGCTCTTGACAGGCGTTGTCCAGTTCCTGGATAAAGATGAGAATTTATCACTGCCGACCTCTAGCGATCAATGCCTCGATACCTTTCATGAATCGGCTGCATTCCATTCCATATCCTAGGAGCACAAAGAGCGATCCAAGAACGCATATTTCAAGGAAGATCTCGGTAGAACAGGAAATATTTCGCGTTACCGTGGCAAAGAAAGACCAATCCCTTGACATCCTGGCGCAGCGGGATCCATCGGCAAGTGAAAAGCCTCGTGCCTCTGGAATTGTAGATGAATTCCTGCACAGAAAGGGAGAAAGATCCGGATTAGAGCTCGTCCTGGCCGAGAAATCACACCTCCGTGTAGCTGACACGATCGGCTTTCATCCCTGACATTGCCGGGCGCCCGCTCGCCCGATCTGCCGATTCGATTGCCGCAATGCGGGATCCGGAGAGGCTCCCAGGCAAGGCGCTCGTGATCTTGCCCGGTTCTTGCTCCAAAACCCAAAATATTAAATCCTCCACCGTGAATTTTGTGGACAGCGGCGACGCTAGGCGGGAGCGGCGCCGCTAGTCTCTATAAGTCTCCTAGCGGCGCCGCTAGAGTGTTCTACACAATAGGGACTATGTACCGGCCATAGCGCACAGTTAATGAATGAGAGTTGTTGACGAGGATATATGTGAAGGGAGGTTGGTTCTTATTCTCATCCGGACGTGTCCTATTCCAACGGGTGCGATGCTGACCTTATACCATACCGTGATGCTCTCCTTGCGACGCTCCAACAAGAGAGTTCCATCATTGAGTACAGAATTCACATTGACATAGACAATTCATCCACCCTAAATTGAACCATGATAATATGAACAAAAAATACAGCTGAATGTATCTCCAATACCCAGTACCATAAATATGCACGTCTTTTGCACCTCCTTTTTTTTCTTTCATTGCTGTAAGAGGCAACAACAGTGCTGCTGTGCTACCCATTTGGCATCATTTAGTGAATCATAAACAAAGCTATATATTTAAAATCCTAAAGATTACACATTCAGCCCAGGATTTAATCCCTGATCTCTGATACCATGTTGAAAACTAAGGAAGAAGAAAGGAGGAAGAGGAGGAAGACGATGAGCCCCCTGATCTGAACAATAAGATTCCTTAAATTTAATTTTTTTTCTTGAGGGCAGAATAGAATAAGATATCAGGATCTAGGGCTTAGGAACTAGGTGGAAGGCCAGCTATACATTTTAGACTACCATGCAAGACTGGATAGGCTATTGAGCGTGCTTGTGGCAGAATCTATGCCAAACCTGAAGAGGACAGGGTTGATTATATAATACATAGACTCATTGACGACCAAATGAGTCCTGATATGCAGAAGCTTAATAAAGGTAAGCATTGGCACGGTTGGAGAACTTTTTCGAGATTTAAACAAAAGAGAGTTTTTGGCAACTTCCAGGGGTCCATGTTTGTTTTATGGATTTTGTTTTAATATTTCTTCTTGGTTAATAATAAATTTTTGCATTGTTCATGATTTCCCAGGCATAAAATGAGCATGTATAATGATGTTAGTGTACAGCAAAGATTAATTGGCACAGGGATGAGGTTAGATTTTAATAGTGGTGTCAACCAGCATTGATAAAACTCCTACTTAACAAAGATTTATCTCACCAGAGAATATTCACACAAATATCCGATTTAGGGCTTTGGGAACTAGGGCAGAAGCTATGGCGCACTTGGGAGGCGGTGCTGAGGCGCACGCCCGGTTCAAGCAGTACGAGTACCGCGCCAACTCCAGTCTGGTGCTGACGACCGACACACGGCCGCGCGACACTCACGAGCCCACAGGTGAGCCGGAGAGCCTCTGGGGTAGGATAGATCCTCGGCGGTTTGGGGATAGAGTAGATCACGGCAAGCCGCCGGAGCTCCTCGAGAAGAAGGCCAAGGCCAGCAAGCGCAAGGAGAAGGAGAATCAGGACGATGTGCTGCGGCGGCCCAGCAAGCGATCAAAGGGGTCACAGGAGGAGAGTGTTTTGTCGCTGCAAGAAGAGGGAACTTATCGCCCAAAGACGAAAGAGACGCGGGCGGCATACGAGGCACTGCTCAGCACGATCCAGCAGCAGTTTGGGGACCAGCCACAGGACGTGCTGCGTGGAGCGGCGGACGAAGTGCTAGTGGTGCTCAAGAATGACAAGATGAAAGACTCTGACAAGAAGAAGGAGCTGGAGAAGCTGCTCAACGAGCTTAGCCAGGAGCGATTCAACCAGCTCGTGAATATCGGGAAGATCATTGTCGACTTCTACGATGGTGGTGACGCTGGCGGTGCTGCCGGGGAGGCTCTGGATGATGATATCGGCGTGGCTGTGGAGTTCGAGGAGGAGGACGAGGAAGAGGAGAGCGATGTTGACGAAGTCCAGGAGGAGAGTGAGAACGAGGAAGATGGTCAGGAGACGAACGAGGCATCAGCAATGCAAATGGGAGGCCTCGATGACGAGGACATGGAGGAGGCGGACGAAGGACTCAACGTCCAGGATATCGATGCGTACTGGCTCCAGCGGAAGATCACTCAGGCGTACGAGGAGATTGAGCCTCAGCACAGCCAGAAGCTTGCCGAGGAGGTTCTGCAAACTCTTGGAGAGGGCGATGAGAGGGACGTGGAGAACAGGCTCGTCATGCTCCTGGACTATGACAAGTTTGGGCTCATTAAGTTGCTCCTCAAGAACAGGTGGAAGATTGTCTGGTGCACTCGGCTGGCCCGATCGCAGGACGATAAAGAGAGGAAAAGGATTGAAGATGAGATGACGGAGGGAGGTCCGGTTTTGTCGGGAATTCTGGAGCAGCTCCACGCTACTCGAGCGACTGCGAAGGTAATGTATTTACATATTCTTGTTCCTTTCTTATCTAACGAGATCGAGCCTTTGCAGGAGCGGCAAAAGAATCTGGAGCGTAGTATCCGTGAGGAAGCGAGGAAACTCCGTGAAGAAGGTGGTGACGGAGAAAAGGATCGAAGGCCGGAGAGGGAGGTCGTCTTGGAAGGAGGATGGCAAGGCCAGCGGCAATTTCTCGACTTGAAAGACCTGGCGTTTGAGAAGGAGGGCCTGTTCATGGCCAACAAAAAGTGCGAGCTTCCGGAGGGCACTTACAGGACGATGAAGAAAGGATACGAGGAAGTTCATGTTCCTGCCATGAAGGTGAAGCCAATGGAGGAAGGTGAAGAGCTGGTGAAGATATCGGACTTGCCGTCTTGGGCTCAGCCTGCATTCAAGGAGATGAAGACGTTGAATCGCATCCAGAGCAGAGTTTATGAGACGGCTCTCTTTACTCAGGAAAATATTCTCCTTTGCGCACCAACAGGCGCTGGCAAGACCAACGTTGCGTTGCTCACCATTCTTCAAGAGCTTGGTTCGAAGCAGGAGTCGGATGGTACTTTTGATCTCAGTCACACAAAGATCGTCTATATTGCTCCGATGAAGGCTTTGGTCGCTGAGATGGTTGGGAATCTTCAGAAGAGACTGGCGGACTATGGTGTTGTAGTGAAGGAGCTCACTGGAGATCAGTCGCTTTCTCGGCAGCAAATTGAAGAGACGCACATCATCGTAGCGACTCCGGAGAAGTGGGATATCATCACCCGAAAATCAGGCGACAGGGCTTACACTCAACTTGTCAAGCTGGTTATCATCGACGAAATTCATCTGCTGCACGATGGCCGTGGTCCAGTTCTGGAGAGTATTGTGGCTCGAACACTTCGCCAGGTTGAAACAACGCACGATATGATCAGGCTGGTGGGCTTATCCGCGACACTGCCGAATTACGTGGACGTGTCCATGTTCCTGAGGGTGGACAAGTCGAGGGGCCTGTTTCACTTCGACAACAGCTTCCGGCCGGTCCCTTTGAGTCAGCAGTACGTTGGGATATCCGTGAAGAAGCCGCTTCAAAGGTTCCAGCTCATGAACGAGATTTGCTACGAGAAGGTGTTGGCTGTTGCGGGAAAGAGCCAGATTCTCATCTTTGTGCACTCTCGGAAGGAGACGGCAAAGACAGCAAAAGCTATACGGGACTCGGCGCTCACAAATGATACTCTAGGGAAATTCTTGAAGGGAGACAGCGCTAGTAGTGAGATCCTGCGGACCGAGGCGGAGAACGTGAAGAACACGGACTTGAAAGGCCTTCTGTCGTACGGTTTTGCCATTCACCACGCTGGAATGGCGAGAGCCGACAGAACTCTTGTGGAGGAACTTTTCGCAGATGGGCATATCCAGGTGCTGGTTTCGACTGCGACTCTAGCTTGGGGAGTAAATCTTCCGGCCCATACCGTTATCATCAAAGGGACTCAGGTGTACAATCCCGAGAAAGGTGCTTGGACGGAGCTAAGTCCCATGGACGTGATGCAAATGCTTGGGCGTGCTGGACGGCCTCAGTTTGATAGCACTGGCGAAGGCATTATCATCACTGGCCATAGCGAGCTCTCGTATTATCTTTCACTGATGAACCAGCAGCTTCCAATCGAAAGTCAGTTCATCTCCAAGCTGCCGGACAACCTCAACGCCGAGATTGTGCTTGGGACCGTGCAAAATGCGAGGGAGGCTTGTGCGTGGCTTGGCTACACGTACTTGTATATCCGGATGCTGCGGAACCCACTGCTTTATGGCGTCAACCCAGAAGTACTCGAGACTGACGAAACATTGGAGGAGAGGAGGGCGGACTTGGTAAGCACTTTTAGTAATAGAAAATCTGAAAACGTTACTTAACCTTGTTTTTGTAGATTCATACTGCGGCAACAATTCTGGACAAGAACAATCTGGTGAAATATGATCGAAAGAGTGGCTATTTCCAGGTGACGGACCTTGGCCGAATTGCTAGCCATTACTATATCAGCCACGGTACAATGGCCACGTACAATGAGCACCTAAAGCCAACGATGGGAGAGATCGAACTGTGCCGGTTGTTTTCACAAAGCGAAGAGTTCAAGAATGTTGGGGTCAGGGAGGAAGAAAAACTTGAGCTCGCCAAGTTATTGGACAGAGTTCCAGTACCTGTCAAGGAGAGTCTGGAGGAGCCGTCCGCCAAGATCAACGTACTGCTTCAAGCCTACATATCGCAGCTGAAGCTTGAAGGCTTCTCTCTCTTCACAGATATGACGTTCATAACACAGGTAAGAGAATTGGACTTGACTTTACTTCAAACTAACGTGCGCATGGTTTTGCAGAGTGCCGGACGGTTGATGCGCGCATTGTTTGAGATTGTTTTGAAGCGGGGCTGGGCTCAACTGGCTGAAAAGGCTCTCAACCTTTGCAAAATGGTCCAGAGGAGAATGTGGAGCACGCAGACACCGTTGCGGCAGTTCAAAGGCATTCCAATCGATGTTCTCACCAAGATTGAGAAGAAGGATTATGCGTGGGAGCGGTATTATGATCTGACATCGCAGGAGATCGGAGAGCTTATCCGCATTCCGAAACTTGGAAAGATGATCCACAAGTTCGTTCATCAGTTTCCAAAGCTGGAGCTGAGCGCACATGTTCAACCCATCACAAGGTCCGTGCTCAAGGTGGACCTGACCATCACACCGGACTTTCAGTGGGACGAGAAGATTCATGGCTTTGTGGAGCCATTTTGGGTCATCGTGGAGGATAATGATGGCGAGACCATACTTCACCACGAGTATTTCCTACTCAAGATGCAGTACGTGGAGGATGACCACAACCTGAGCTTCACAGTTCCGATTTTTGAGCCGATGCCGCCGCAGTATTTTATCCGTGTCATCTCGGACAGGTGGCTGAAAGCGGAAACTGTGCTTCCGGTTTCTTTCAGGCACTTGATTCTGCCCGAGAAGTATCCACCTCCAACGGAGCTTCTGGACCTGCAGCCTCTTCCGGTCACAGCTTTGCGGGAGCCTTCTTTTGAAGCTCTCTACCAGCAGTTCAAGCACTTCAATCCTATTCAGACCCAGGTGTTCACGGTTCTCTACAACACAGATGACAACGTTCTTGTTGCAGCGCCAACAGGAAGCGGAAAAACTATCTGTGGAGAGTTTGCCGTGCTACGCATGCTGCAAAAGAACGCGGACACAGGAGGTGGTAAATGTGTCTACATTGCTCCGAAAGAAGCTCTTGCGAAGGAGCGGTTTGAGGACTGGGAAAAGAAGTTCGCCGACTTGAAAGTTCAAGTGGTGCAGCTGACAGGGGAAACTGCTATGGACTTGAAGCTTTTGGACAGAGGCCAGGTGATTATCAGCACACCAGAGAGGTGGGATGTGTTGTCACGAAGGTGGAAGCAGCGGAAGCAGATCGGACAGGTTAATCTCTTCCTGGTAGATGAGCTTCACTTGATCGGTGGCGAAGGTGGTCCGGTTCTGGAAGTTATTGTTTCTAGAATGCGTTATATCTCGAAGCAAGCAGGAGACAAGATCCGGATAGTCGCACTGTCGGCGTCACTGGCTAATGCCAAGGACCTGGGTGACTGGATCGGAGCCAGCTCCCACGGACTTTTCAACTTCTCTCCGGCTGTGCGACCAGTTCCACTCGAGATCCACATTCAGGGAGTCGACATCACGAACTTTGAAGCTCGGGTTCAAGCGATGACGAAGCCAACTTTCACAGCCATTCTCCAGCATGCTAAGGGTGGAAAACCGGCCTTGGTTTTTGTTCCTACGAGGAAGCATGCACGCTCTACTGCTTCCGACCTCGTTCTCTACGCGCTGGCCGGCGGGAACAGCTTCTTGCAGTGCACTGAGAAGGATTTGGAGCCCCTCCTGGAGCGGATAAGGGATCCCGAGCTCAAGGAGACTCTGCAAGGTGGTGTCGGATATCTCCACGAAGGCTTGTCTCCAACCGAGCAAGAGATAGTTGGGGAACTCTTCAGTGCCGGAGCCATTCAGGTGTGCGTTGCAAGCAGCTCTATGTGCTGGGGGATGACACTTACTGCGCACCTCTTGGTGGTCATGGGGACGCAGTACTACGACGGCAGAGAGAACGCTCACACAGACTATCCTATTACGGATCTTCTGCAGATGATGGGGCGTGCAAGCAGGCCTCTGGTGGACAGCTCTGGCAAGTGTGTCATCTTATGCCATGCTCCTCGTAAGGAGTATTACAAGAAGTTCCTGTACGAGCCTTTCCCCGTGGAGAGCCACTTGGATCACTACATCCACGACCATCTCAACGCAGAGATAGTGGTGCATACCATCGAGAACAAGCAGGATGCAGTGGACTACTTGACATGGACGCTCATGTACCGGAGGCTGACTCAGAATCCAAACTACTACAACCTTCAGGGCGTGAGCCATCGGCACCTTTCGGATCATCTCTCCGAGCTGGTAGAGTCGACTCTCAACGATCTGGAGTCCAGCAAGTGTATCGCAGTGGAGGACGATATGGAGCTCTCGCCACTCAACTTGGGAATGATCGCGTCCTACTACTACATACGATACACTACCATTGAGCTCTTCAGCAACTCTCTGACTGCAAAGACGAAGATGAAAGGCTTGCTGGAGATCCTGGCTTCTGCGTCCGAGTACGCTACTCTTCCCGTGAGACCTGGCGAGGAGGATATCGTCCGAAAGCTTGTCAACCACCAGCGCTTCTCGGTTGACAAGCCGAAGTACTCGGATCCACACCTCAAGGCCAACGCGCTGTTGCAAGCTCACTTCTCCAGGCATCCCGTCCCGGGTAATCTGGCTATGGACCAGCGTGAGGTGCTGCTCCAGGCAATCAAGCTTCTCCAGGCCATGGTCGACGTGATAGCCAGCAACGCTTGGCTCAACCCGGCGCTTGCAGCCATGGAGATAAGTCAGATGGTAACGCAGGGACTGTGGGAGCGAGACTCGGTGCTCCTGCAGCTCCCGCACTTCACCAAGGATCTAGCGAAGAAGTGCAAGGAGAGGAACGTGGAGACGGTGTTTGATCTGCTCGAGATGGAAGACGGGGAAAGGCGGGAGCTGCTGGGAATGGACGACTCGCAGCTGCTAGCAATCGCTCGGACGTGCAACCGGTTTCCAAACATCGATATGGCTTTCGAGGTGCTGGACGAGGCAGAGGCGACCGTGGGAGAGCCAGTTGCTGTTCAGGTGACGCTGGAGAGGGAAGTGGAAGGAAACGAGGAGGTTGGAATCGTGGAGGCTCCCAGGCTTGCAAAGACGAGGGAAGAGGGGTGGTGGCTAGTTCTCGGCGACACTGCGAACAATGTGCTGCTGGCGATCAAGAGGGTGACACTGCAGCGGAGGAACAAGTGCAAGCTGGAGTTCACTCCGCAGGAGGCGGGTGTCAAGAACTATAAGCTCTACTTCATGTGTGACGCATACCTCGGTTGCGATCAGGAGTACGACGTGACCATCGATGTCAAGGAAGCTGCCGGCGGTGGTGAAGCGGGAGAAGTTCGTGCAATGGAAGAGTAAGGATTCGGTTTTTCAATGTATTTTTCTTTCTCATTGAATGCTTGTTCTCGCAGGTAGGCGGCGGTGAAGCGGGTTGTGCAATGGAGGAGTAAGACTTCCTCGTCTCATCGAATGCTTGTTCTTGCAGAAGTGAAGGACAACTAAACTAGTCGTGTGTATCATGTTTTCTTCGGATCCAAGTACTCTAAAACAGGATTCTACCACCGACGTGCAAGGTTTATTTGAGGCCTGTGCTGCATTTCGTTTGTGACAGTAGCCCCGGGACGCCTGGTCGTGCACAGCTTCGCATTTCCCCGCCATGCCCAGGCTATACTTGTTGCTGCAGGAAGAAGAGATGGAATAATATTGACAGACTGACCAAGATTGACTACCGATGACTGTGAGGAGCGAAAGTATTAAACACAAGAGAAAATTCTTTCCACTACTTCACTCCCACAAGCTCCTTAGCTCTCGGACTCAAGAGCAAAGGGTATGTCAACTCGCCAAGGGACATCACAAGACAACAACATCCACAACGATGCCGGCTTCTTCACGCCAGTGATGATTCCCAAAGGCTGTCAAGGTTGTACACCATGCCCTTATCCCTGAGCCATCATCAATCGTGCATTTTGCCCAGCAATTGCCATGTTAAAGAATTTTCTTTGGTTTGCTTTAGAATACTTAACATTGCCCTATTTCATTCCTTAACCAGACCGCGAAGGAGACGATCCTCCACATGGCAGCCAAGGTATGCCACCTCCGCTCGATAATCTTCCTTTTAAGTATGCCGTTCTATATGTACAGCATCGACCGGCTAGAAACGAAACTTGACCGGCTAGCAGACATTGTGGAGTCGAGAATGGGAGCTAACAAAGGTCAATTGGGACCTGTCCGAGGAACGAGGCATTTTTATGGGAAGGAAAGTTGAAAGACTTTGTCCGTTGCATTGTTCACGACAATGTATCACAAGGGTGCCGAAGATGGCATGGTACTTGGTTTATTACCTTTTTAAGTTAGTCCATCCAAATAATCAAAAAGTATAAAGAAAAGAGGCATGGCCTTTTATCCATCCACAACCGACGCAAAAGAGCGTGTTCACGGCTCCTCCCTCACAAGGCCGACGCGAGCTTGTGCCACTCGCTGTGAAACCACCCGCTTTGATCCACTCGCTCGTAGGTGTGAGCTCCAAAATAATCGCGCTGCGCCTGGACGAGATTCGCGGGCAGTCGCGAGCGCCTGTACGTGTCGAAGTAGGCCAAGCTCGCGCTCATCCCCGGGGTGCTGATCCCGGCATTGATCGCCAGCGTCACCACTTTCCTCCAGGCGCCCTGCCGCTCCACCATCTCGGTCGCAAACTCGGGATCCATGAGCAGATTAGCCAGATCCGGGTTGCGGTCGTAGGCCTTTTTGATCCGGTCCAGGAACACCGCCCGGATGATGCAGCCCCCCTTCCAGATCCGAGCCAGCTCGCCCAAGTTGAGGTTCCAGCTCTTCTCCATGCTCTTGGCCCGGATCAAGTTCATGCCTTGGGCGTAGCTGCAGATCTTGGACGCGTACAGCGCCTTCCGGACGCCGTCGATGAGCTCCTTCTTGTCGACGTTGCTGGGAGCCAAGATGTCCGACACCCCGAGCTCCTTGAAGTTCTTGGCCGCCGCCACTCTCTCCTCCTTGAGGCCGCTCAGGAACCTCGAGTCGAGCGACGCCTCGATCGTGGGAGCCGCCACCGAGAGCTCCGCGGCCTGCTGGACGGTCCACTTCCCGGTGCCTTTCATGCCCGTCTTGTCCAGGACCTTGTCCACGAGCTCGCCATCGCCCTTGTCGTCCTTGACCGAGAAGATGTGGGACGTGATCTCGATCAGGAAGCTCTCGAGCTCGCCCTTGTTCCACTGCGCAAAAGTCTCGTGGAGCTCCTTGTTGGTGAGGCCACCCACGGACTTGAGCACGTCGTAGGCCTCGGAGATGAGCTGCATGTCGCCATACTCGATCCCATTGTGAACCATCTTCACGAAGTTCCCAGCTCCACCAGGGCCAACGTAAGTCACGCAGGGGCCATCGTCCACCTGAGCAGCGATCTTCTTCACAACATCCTCTATGTACTTGAAAGCCTCCACGGCTCCACCGGGCATGAGAGAGGGGCCATAGCGAGCGCCCTCTTCGCCGCCAGAGACCCCCATTCCCAGATACAAGAGCCCCTTCTGCCGCACGGCCTCGGCCCGGCGCTCGGTATTCTCGTACCACTCGTTCCCCCCATCGATGATGCAATCCCCGGGCTCCAGGAAGCTCGACAGCAGCTCGATCGTCTCGTCCACCGGGCGCCCGGCCTTGACCAGGATTATGATCACGCGCGGCTTCTGGAGCGACGCCACGAACTCACCCGGATCCTTGAAGCCGTAGAGCGGGAGATTGCCCTCGCGCGCCGCGCGATCCACCGTGTCGTCGACCTTGCTCGCCGTCCGGTTGTAGACGGAGATGGGGAATCCCTTCTCCGCGACGTTGAGCGCCAGATTCTGGCCCATCACGGCCAGCCCCGCGAGCCCTAGCCGGCTGCCGCCCTGATGCCCTAGAGACGCCATAGCTGGAGGAGGAGGAATGAGGAACAGGGCAAGGAGACCCTTCTTCCAGCTTTATAGCGTGGACACGCATTGAGGTCCCGTGTTCGAATTGTGGACTGGTAGGTTTCACGGATTTTGAATTCAAAAAAGCTCCGCGGGACATCGGCCGTCCAATGAGGTGGCAGATCGAACCGCTCTGTGCGTTCCACGTGGCACGAGTCATTAGGTTATTATTTTGTTTTGTACATAAAATCAAAAGTTATTCCTCTTCTTCCTTCTTTTCTTCTTCTTCTTCTTCTTTAGAACGATTAGTTCGTCCGGATCAATGCTATTTACACCTGTACATAGCATATATGGATGGATATGGAGGCTATCTTCCTTTCCCCGCAGTCACACACAGCCTTGTTCCAGAAGCGCTTGAGCAACGCGGAGAAAGCTCGCAATGTTTGCACCGTAGACTAGTGACCTGATCCAAAAACACTGCGTGAGTTTTGCCGTGATTGAATTGCTAGTCAAAACAAAGAAAGTAAGCCGTGAATGGCTTGAGCTAGAAACTGTGAGAGGTTAGAGTTAACGAACGAGCTAAGCGAGAGGATGAGTTGCAAAGGAGAGAAGAAAACTTGCTTACTCTGGGGCTCCTCTGGGAAATCCATACTCGTTTGCCACTCCCAGGCACTTCAGGTACATCGTCCTGACGAAATCCTACACAAGAGGGATACAAGTTTAGACGCAAGTTTCACAAACGAATGACGTGCCTGGAGTTGAGCGTCGATTGTTTCCGCTGAGAGTTGAATGCAGCTGCTGTTTTGCATCGCCTCCAGGTCCGTAATGGCCACCTGGTTTGCCGCAACACATGAACACGTCAAACAAAGTGACCTGGAAGGTACAAACATTACCCCTCCGGCATTCGCAGCTTTGCTAGGCGCAATGAAAATTCCAGCCTTGCGAATCACCTCCGCAGCCTCCGTTGTGCACGGCATGTCGGACCCTGACAAGAGTAACTAGACAATGTTAAAAGAAAGAAGGCAACCAAAGAGACCTTACCTTCGATGAGTACTTGACATCCCGCATTGACCAGCGCCAAAGCATCTGAATGATTGATCTCGTTTTGCGTCGCGCAAGGAAACGCGAGATCGCATTTCTCTCCCCACGGTTTCGCGTCTTCATAGAAGCGTGCTTTCGAGTACCTCTTTGTGTACTCCCTGTTTCAGGATCGAAAATCGAATGCTTAGACATGAGCTCAATAGAATGTACCGCAAGCTTTTCCGTTGGAACTTGATTTCTTTTATCAGAGCGAGTTTGATATTGTCGAAACCATCGTCGTCTAGCAAGTAGCTCTTAGAGTCTGCCAAAATTGCAAACATCGGTTACTATTATCTTGAAGAGCAGACTAGACCTGATACGGTCACGGGAACTGCACCGAAGTTGATGAGTTTTTCCAATGCGTGCATAGCTACTTTCCCAGATCCGCTTACAACGCACCTAAAGCAGATTACATCGCTAAAGCTCAAAGCTCTTGTAAACAAAATATTTACCTTAGGCCCCTTAGATCCTTGTTCAGATCAGCCAAAAGAAACTTCGCAAAATAAACCTGAAACCGTTCAAACCAGGTCACCGAAGAACAAAAGTAAAAAAGATAGCTACTTACCAGACCATAACCCGTGGCAGCAGTCGCTATGCTTCGAATGTTTCGACTAGCCCACCCTGCTGAAGACAGCTGCAGTTATCAGAGATCAGTCCAGAGGCCAAAAAAGATTACAGAAAATGCAGATTACAAAGCAAGCATACGTCAAAATGGCCTGTTAGACGACGATACTGGCCGAAAAGATATCCCACTTCTCTGGAGTTGACACCAATGTCACCAGTAAACACGTCCTAGAAAAAATAGTTTTAGTCAAATAAATATTCTGAGCACAAAAAGACGATGACAACCTGATGAGCCTTGATGTGGCGATAAAGCTCTTCCATAAAGCTCTGACAAAAACGTAGAACCTACAAACTTCACACTGCCATGAATTTAGGCCACATTCTAAAACATACAAAAGCCTAACCTCGTTATCACTCTTCCCTTTGGGATCGAAATCACTTCCACCTCTTGCACCACCCAGATTGAGCGGTGTCAATGAATGTTTCAACGTCTGCAGCCGCACGGAATTAGAATCAATAAAGCTTACGAGAGAGAAAATGTTGGTCACTCACTTGATCAAAAGCCAGAAACTTGATGATGCTTAAATTCACAGACGGATGAAATCTCAAGCCACCCTTGTATGGACCAAGAGCTTGACAGAAATTTACCCTGAATCCTCTGTTCACGTGAATTTCACCTTTGTCATCCATCCACGGAACTCTGAAAATGATGATACATTCCGGCTCCAAAAGCCGCTCCAGGACATGAGCGTATCTATTGACAGCCGAAAAACAATCAGCTCTAAGCAAAAACACTTTTGAAGCTTACTGTGGATACTTGGTAAGAACAGGTTCCAAAGTATGCACAACTTCGTGTACCGCTTGGATGAACTCTGCTTCATTTGGATCTCTTCTTGCCACACCCTCGATTATAGACTCGGAAGTTCGTGATAGAAGAGCTTCGCCATGCAAGACAATGTGATCTTATAAGAGAAGCAATCAAAGTGGAAACAAATCGAGTACCTTTGATATAAACTGGACGCTCGAGCATTCCATGTCCCTTGTCTCTAGACGCTGCTTGCAATCGCAGTGCTTCCTTGTGTAGCAAACTGTTGTTGTGTTCTTCGAGAGCACTCATTTGCATGTTGCGGCTGCCCTCGTTCCCATAGGGATTCCTTCTGTGCTTGCGGCCAAACTCCTTGCAAACGCGGCAAAAAATTCGAGGACTCCCCTCCTGGAGCGCAACGTAGGCCCATTTGTAAGTGTCGGCCCATTCGTCCCTCCATTTCTTCACCACTTTCTTCTTCCGGGGAGCCTGTTGCTGCCCCTGCTGATGATCTTCCAAAATAATTTCTCGTGTCAGCTCTAAATCGCTGGAAATATCGAACTGATGAGGGAGAATCTCTCACCTTTGTCCTGCTGCTCCTGCTGAGCGGCCTCCTGGAGCGACAATGCGCTGCTGGAGCTCGCGCCATGCAGCGAGCGCTCGATTTGCTCGTGCTGCTGCTGGAGCTGGACGAGCGCCTGCGTGTCGAATCCTCCGTGCTCGTCCTCGGCTCCAAGCTCCAGATCGATGTCGTCCATCGCGAATCCCAGACCTACACTGGCGCCATGCCGCACTGAATTAGGTCTCCTGAATCCGCCATAGCCGAGAATGTCGCTGTACGTTATAGTGACGGAATATCCGTGCTCGTTTGGTTTGCTGATAAGTTTTGGTTGAGTGGGGACTCTACCTGAGAATGTGCTATGGATCCTTGTCTTTAATAGGAATCCTGTTGTTTACACTAGAAAACTCATCTCACTCGCTAGAGATTGTAATATCAATGTAGCAAAGAGAAGATGCCGACTTAAAGATCTGGTGTCTTGGACTGCGTTTGCGCAGAATGGGCATCTGCAAGATGCTTGGCATCTTTTCCAGACTATTCCAGTGCATAACACGGCAACTTGGAATGCAATGTTAAATCCTTTCGCCAAAGCTGGGTAGAAGATTTGTTTATCTCAAGGAGAATTTGAAGATGCCAAGAATCTTTCGGTGCTTGGAATGCCAGAAGACAGCCTCGTTTGCTGGCAACACTATCTTACTGGTTACGCTCTTCATGGAGACATTAATGCAACAAAAACAAAAACAAAAAACATTCTTCTCGGAAGCCATGCTCTTTTCCAAGGAATGGGGATATTGAGGCAACCACGTCTTTTGTCAGTGTTATGCCACAGCTTGATCTTGTTTCCAGGACCACTCTTTTAAACACGTATACTGAACATGGTTCTTTTGAGATGATCAACATAGTGATAACTAAGCTTCCAAGGTTTTAATCTAGTTGCTGTGAATTCCATGCTTGGGGCATTTTGTAAAGATTTCTTTGGTGAAATGGCTGTAAAAGACATAGTTTCGTAGATGACCATGTTGTTTGGGTTTACAAGTTCCAAGCCTTTGAAGAGTGTTGCTGCCTTTTTTATTTCTGTTTACTATTATTTATTAAACTTAAATATTTTAGGATATATTCATTTAGACAAATTATGTATTTGTAATTTATAAACTTTCCTAAACACTTCAGTTTATGTGATGATTAATATTAATTTTGTGTCTAAACACATTTGATTATATTTTAGATATATCAAAAACAAGAAAGACGCCTTATACTTAAATATTAGGTTTCAAGAGTCGATCAGCCCATTCTTGAGGGACTCCAAAGCCATGAAACTGTAGCACGAACTCTTTCACAGCCTCGTTCACCAGCAAATCAAGAAGTTAGTAATGAAAAAGTATTTCCAAAGAATATCTTGACTAGTCCATGGAGAAAGAAAGAAAGAAGGAAGAATTGCGTCTACCTCTTCTAAATCCATTGACAGAGAGATCCTCGGCAAGGCAGAGAAAACCGCAGCGCCATTGACGTCCCCCTCGATTGCCAAATGCCTGAGGTAAAACAACTCAAAACTCTTATTCCATCCTTTTTAGTTGCTGGAGCTTGGCAGAGGCCTCGTCCTTGGATTTCTCATCGGGAAAGTCTACCTAGCAGGTATTTTGCTCTTCGCAATGCCGCTCCCTCGAATGCGATCGATCAAGCCATATCTGCCACGGCTTTCGTCCAGGTAAGCGATCGCGTTGAGTAATGGAGTGATTTTCTTTTTTTTCTAGACGATCCAGAGAGATTTAAAGTACCTCTCCGATCCGGATCGAAACACCAGGCGAAAGGCATTGGAGCGCGTTGACAAGCTTATTGGGCCGAGTCTCGTTCTCCAGCCATGCTCCAGGTATTTTTTTCTTTCGCCTTTCTATCTCCCAAGCAAAAACCAAAGTTTGTTAGATTGTTTGTACTGAAACTGGTCCCTTCACGACCCCGTAGAGAGCTGTCGAGTCGAGATGTAGGATTTTAAGTTCCAATGCTTCTGTGCTAATTTTGATGCAGGTGGAGCAAACAACCTTTGTGATAGTTCCTGCAATAGCTGAGCGGCTTTCCCTTTGTTTGGATCTGGAAAACTTTGTGACAGGGCAACTTCCAGTGCTTGAACATTCCGAAGAGATACGTCTAAGTTTAATCAACTTGCTCAGTGCGATAATTTGTCAATGCTCAGTGGAGAGTGTTCCTGAGTTCTCTGAGCACATAGCAAGGGTGAGTTCAGTCTTAGTGGTTTTTTCTTTTGTGTTCCAATTGGCTGCTTTTGCAGGTAATCTGCGTGACGTTGTTGGATTCGTTTCACGAAACTAAAAAAGCTTCTTGTGTGCTGCTGTCTTGACTATGCAGTCGTACAGGTGTTATAGGTGAGAATGCAGATGCTATACTGAACGCACTTCCAAATATTTTGTATGCTCACTCAAGATGTTGAAAAAACGTTTCAAAGGTTTTCGGTTGTATCTGCACTCAGTGACGTTGTTTTGTGCAGGTTGTCAGCTCGTATGCTTGCCCAACACGTTGCTCCGGGCGTCAAAGCGGTCATTCTGATACAGTGAGAACGGCACATAAGCATTTTCTTTTCTCTCCCTGCGACCACGACATAGATATATTTACGAAACAAGAAAAGACTTTCCAACGCACGACAATCAAAATGGCCGCTCACCAGAACGCTGGCTTGATCGTCAGTAGCAACATTAATTCCCGGCCAAAAACATAAGTTTCTTAGAAGAAAGAGAAGAGAAGAATGCTCCTGCCCACCTCACAGCAACATTCATATGATTTCTATACGAGAGCCCAAGCAAAAGGGTTCAAGCCTGCGTCGCACACAAGATAGGAGATACGAATTTGGAAGATATGTTACCTGACAGCTCGGACCCCGTGAACACACAAAGATGGCAAAAGAAAAATAAGAAACCCTAAAATTGAAAGCCGGATAAGAGGTATGGAGGCGGCGTGGATCGGGCTAGAGGAGGACGGGGGTGGGAAGGCACTGCTCTTCCCTCTGCACAAATCCAAGCACCTCATGCTGGATGGCATCGCAGCGCACTGGGGGCTGGACCCGTGCACGCTCCGTGCCGCTGACTTGGCGCTGCTCAAGGACGCCGAGGGCAACTCGGTCTTGTCCCTGGATCAGATCACCTCGTTGCTCTCCTCGCAGCTCAGTCACTCGCAGCTGGGCGACGGCCTCTCGCAGCAAACCCCTCTTGTCATCACTGGCAAGCGCCGCCGCGATTCCCTCTTTGAAGCCTCGGACACATTTCACGAAACGAAAGTGGGCAAAGCGCTTGCCGAAGTGGAAGCCAGGAAACAGGAACTCGACCGTCGCAGGCGGATGAATGCAGCGAAAAGTTACGCCATGAAGGAGGAGTTGTACCAGCACAAGAGAGTTCACAAGTACGTCCTGAAGCTTATGGGCAATTCACCGCCAACTGTGGCGAACGCGCCTCTTCTGCAAGAAAAGGTGGGGAGCATGATTGGCGCGGTGCACCTCGTCTCTCGCCAATCGCCGCAGCCGCCGAGCATTGAGAGCCGCACGGGGATGGCGACTCTCATCAGGCCGAATGGCACCTGCTGGACAGCGCTGGGCTGCGTTGTGCCAGCGTCCAACAGCAGCAAAGGTGCCGACGACGCCATCATGGTCAAGTTTCGGGATGCCCCGTGGTTCGAGTGCAAGATCAGTGCTACTTACAACGATTCGGTGGCGTGCCTGGAGCCAGTTGATGGCTCCCTCAATCTAAGCTTCGACACCTGCATGTGTGCGGAGAAATGGCGTTGCGAGTTGAAGTATGTGGTCACAGTGAGCAGCTACTCGGTGTGGCCGGATCTCATCATGGGCGTCGTAGTTGGCGAAGGGGTGATGATGCCGTGTTCGACTGTCACCGAGCGGGGAGCTCCAGTTTTCCTTTCTTGCGGATACCTTGCTGGAGTTGTGGTGGCTCCTCAGCTTGGGCGATACCATAAAGGAGGGGTGAGGACGAGTAAGGGCAGGGAAGTGGAGCTCGCGCCCATTGCAAAGGTGCTGGAGGAACTGGGGAAATCAAAGTACAAGAGCTACCTTGAGGGTGAGTTTGTAGTTATACTACTCTTTTTTATCATTCGCTAGCTGCATATGTATTTTAGGTGAGACGGATATGATTATGGTTCTCAAAAGCCGCCAGCAGATGCTGGTGGAGTTTGCTCCCATCTCCTGGAAGCTACCAGAGCAGGAATGGAAGGATAATCATCCTCTGGAAGGTTTGTGTAATGCGTCTTCGTTTTACTTGTTCCTGAAAGCGTTTGTGGTTTTTGGTACAGAGTTTGCTGAGGCTGCAAAGTCTGTAAAGGGTAGACCGTTGATACCCGGGAAAGCTCCCAGAGGGAAGCTGCGGACGAGGGAAGAGTCGAAGGCGATTAAAGAGAGAAAAGAGTTGGAGGCAAGACAAGTATTGGCAGCGAGAAAACAAATGGTGAGGACAGTTTATGGAGGCGACGAATGAAGGAATTGTCGTGGAGTGAAATAACTAGTGTTCTGCAAACACTATGGTAAGATTAAGCTAAGTATTTTACTTATTCCCTTGAGGCTTTGTGAATTTGGGCTGAATTACGAAATGGTCCTGTTTTTTTTTCAATATTTGTTATAAACATTCTTGAAAGTGTTATTATTTACTGTTGTATTTAAAACAGTTAAATACATAGTAGTTTACAAATTATACTTTATAAAATTTATATTAATTAATAATAGAAATAAATTACATTTATATTAATTAATGATCTATGTTTGTTATTTTATTTTATCATATTTTTATTTTAATTTTATAATGTAATATTTTTAGTGATAGTGGATATACTTAAAATACGCTTGAATATTTTGGGATATTCTACCATCTAATGGTTATTATTCATTTAGATTAATCTTGTATTTACATTTTATAAAACACTAAAACACTTTTTCATATATTCTATTTTATTCTACCATCTAATGGTTGATATGTAATAAAATTAATCTTTAATTTATAAATTATAAATATGTTTATGATTATAGCCTTTCAAGCTAAATACAATAAACATTTTTGGGCTTAAAAGATGAGCTTTATAAATAATGCTTTAACACTTTAAAGTGTGAAAGAGTAAAGTTACACCATAAAAATAAAGACTCACAATATGGTTATTACAAGGAAACTGTTCAATTACTTAGAAATGCAATTACATGCTTACTCAAAAAGTTCATTGTTAAACATAATACAGATTCATCAATCAAATGCAAATTTTGGAAAATTCACCAAACTTCATTCCAAAATATAATTATTAAAAATAAATGGCTTGTCTTTATGCCCATAGCTGTGTGATATATATTCATTTAGCTTCATATCTACTTCTCTTCTAGTAAAACTTTCAAAATTCTTAATTGAATCACATATTAATTAATTGGGTTAATAAATAATATTAAATAGGATTGAGACTACTATTAGGCAAATCAAGTGTTATTGTATGCAATGGATACCAAATTATTTTGATATTATATACAGCTTACTTAAAATTAAATTATTATTGATATAGAAATATTCTTAATTATTTATATTAATAAAGGACTAAGATTCATTTAATATTACAATCCCAAGCCTCTAAACTTTAAGATTAGGAAATAGTGGGTGATATACCTAAACTGAGTTTGAGTTCATTTTGGATTGAATTTTGTCAACTTTATATAAGTAGATATCAGTTATAACTATCATTCAATATGTAATTTTGCTATTATAATTTTTTTGGATGAAATGAACTATTACTTTTTGTATTCATACAAAATATGACTTAATGTACTAGATCACCCTAGATCTATAATAGAGTAATACTGCAAATATAATTACAAAGACTTTTATTTGAGTAATAAAAAATTACAATTTTTTTTAATTAAAAAAAGTATATTATGAATATTGGGTGGTCTAGATTCAATCCAAATCATATGTTCATATACTAAATTATTAAAATTAATGTATTTATATATATTTACATGCATATCTATAATAATAAGGAAGAGTTGCTGAGGTTGCTAGATCCAATCAATGGCAGCTGATAAAAGGGTAAATTTCAAAAAGTTATTTTCTTAACTATGTCTTACTGAAATATTTTAATAAAGTTTTATCCTCACCAATATTATCTACCAGAACTTATATACCCATTAAGAATTTAGCTTTAAGTTGTAAATTACTCTATTTTTACTTTTTATGTGATCATATATAGAACCTTCAAGTAAAATTAAAAACCTATGTGTAAATTGTGATTTTAATTTTAGAGCACTAAAAAGTTATTCTCAATTAAATTGGCCTGGACATCTTCACCTGACTTCAAAACCAAGTAGAGATTGATTAGGCATAACTAATGTGATTTACTGTAATATGAAGATAATACTAATAATTCCAAAATACTTTATAGATAAATATAGTAAGTTTTAAAATGTTAGTGGTTTCGTAATTCTCTTTATGAGGAAGTTGTTTATATATTTAGCCAATAGCTTCGTGACACGTCGGCTCTACAATGTCATAGCGTGTTTTGCCCTGCTTGATGAGCGCCCTCCAGGAGGAGCTACGATATGGCGCTGCTCCCTTCCACCAATCGCGATCTACAATATGACAATGCCAAGCTTAGGCGGCGCTCGGCCATTCGGGTACGTTTTCTTGCTCTCCCGCTGGATCTAGCTCGATTTGTCGTGCCCTGAGCTGCCGACGATTGAAATGGATCGAAATCTCCGGGATTTGGAAGCATCAGTGGCAATTGGGCCCGATCCGTGAGAGAATGCGTCGCGCTTCTTCAATCCAGCATTGTAGGGCTAGGTTTTGATCTCTCTCCGGCCTTCCATTGACTGTTTTTTTTTCCCTCTCGATCCTTCGAGTTTGTTTGTTTCCTCTTTATATAAGTGTGCTTTGGTTTTTGCTCTTTTCTTTTCACTGTAGATTTTTTCTCTCGAGCTCTCAACGTTTGTGTGTCATTTTTTCCTAGCCATTTTGTTTCTCATTTATTGTTTTTATCGATGTGTTTGGTTTTCTTTCAGGTGGTAGTACGAGCTCTCTTCTCAAGTGGAGTACGAAGGAGGTGCTGCTCGTCATGCGGGCTAGGACAATTACTCGCACTGCTCATGTTGATGGGTCTCGGGTACCTTGCATTCCTCCAGCCGGATCAATCCGGTCACACAAACAACAAGAGTTTGCTGCGGAATCTAGGGGGATACAATGGCCACAGGTGGATGAAGGACAGTCCTTTCCTCAAAAAGTTTTGGAGCACACACAGGCTCCCGAACTTACCACCAAAGCTCCGGCTCGGCCTGCTTCGACAAGTCAGTAGCTCCGGCAACTCTAGCAACCATCAAGAGAACGAGGTGAAGCTGCCATTTATCGCGGAAAGAAACAGCCCCGAGGAGCTCGTGTGGATAAAACGCCAAGCTGCCGTGGTCGACGCTTTCAAGCACGCGTGGAATGGTTACAAGCAGTTCGCTTTGGGATTCGACGAGTTGCAGCCAGTGAGTAGAAGAGGTATAAATGGTTTAGGAGGGATTGGAGCCACCGCGATCGACGCTTTAGACACCGCTATGATCATGGGACTAGACGACGTAGTAGAAGAGGCCGGGGGATGGATAGAAAAGGAGCTCGCGAACAGGTTTAGCCACCAGGGACAGGTAAACTTGTTTGAGACAACCATACGAGTGCTCGGAGGACTTTTGAGTGCGTACCATCTAAGCGGAGGTGACACTTCGGTGCCTGGTATAGACGGGAGTAAGAATGGAGTTGCTCTCTCGCCCGGACCGAAGCCCGAGGTCTATCTGAAGCTAGCGAAGGACTTGGGAGACCGGCTGATGGCCGCTTTTGAGGCGAGTCCGTCGGCGATTCCATTCTCGGACGTGGTTTTGTCGGCGAGAAGCGCTCATCCGGCTGCCGGTGAGCGTGGAGCGAGCAGCACGTCGGAGGTGACGACTTTGCAGCTCGAGTTTTGGTACTTGAGTAAAGTCACAGGTGATCCCAAGTATGGAAAGGCTGCAATGCGCGTCTTCGAGCACATCAAGGGACTCCCTAAGCTCGAGGGGCTGGTTCCTATTTACATGAAGTAAGTAAGCTTCTCTTTCTCTCTCTCTCTCTCTCTCTCTCTCAGTTACTAATAAGGTGAGTGTTTGCTCTTTGCAGCCCGCATTCTGGAACGTTTCAAGGGAACAACATAAGACTCGGCTCGAGAGGGGACAGCTACTACGAATATCTGCTCAAGGTCTGGATCCAACAGGGAGGCGTTGGCGATGGACAGGATGTCCAATATCTTCGAGATATGTACGACGAAGCAATGGCGGGGGTCAAGCACCTTTTGGTCGCGAAGTCAGTACCAAATGGCCTCACTTTCATAGGCGAGCTTCCGAGTGGAAGAAACGAAGATTTCAGTCCGAAAATGGATCACTTGGTACGTTTACGTTTCGCATATAGCGCTGTCTTGTTTACTTTTGAGACTGATTCTGCTTCTCCTTGTGCAAGGTATGCTTTCTAGCCGGAAATCTTGCTCTAGGAGCAACTCGAGGATTTCCCGAGAAGGATGCCAAGGAGTCCGGATTCTTGAGCGAGAAGGACGTGCAGGATCTGGCCCTTGCGAAAGAGCTAGCTAGAACTTGCTACGAGATGTACAACGTGACTACTACCGGACTAGCTCCCGAGATAGCTTACTTTAGAACTGAGGTAAAGTCTGCCAAGCCTTCATCCTCTTCTTTTCTTCGCTGTCCTCGAAGAGTTTAACACCGGCTTGGAACAGGGCGATCACACGGAAGGCATGGATGGCGGCAAGCCTAACGCTCAATACAAAGAGGACATCATCATCAAGCCTCTGGATCGTCACAACCTTCTTCGCCCCGAGACGGTGGAGTCTCTTTTTGTATTGTATAGGATAACTGGCGACTCGATGTAAGTTTTTCTTCCTTTGGAGCGTCTCAAGAGCTTCTCTCTCACTCTTTGCTTACTTCCAGGTACAGGGAATGGGGATGGAAGATCTTCCAAGCCTTCGAAGCTCACACCAAGATCAGCACCGGTGGCTACAGCAGCATCGACGATGTCACGGTCGCGAATTCTTACAAGCGAGACAAGATGGAGACGTTCTTCCTGGGAGAAACGCTCAAGTACTTGTTCCTTTTGTTCGGGGAGGACGATGTTTTGCCGCTCAGCTACTTCGTCTTCAATACAGAGGCTCATCCCTTGCCAATTACGTGGGAAGGAGCAAACAGCGTTCTCTCATGAAAAAGAATGAAGAAATTTTTTTTCCTTCCTCTTGCCCCTTTCGCCTTTTAGGGTTCTTGGGTAGACCTAGGGTTTAGGGCTTTAGGCGCCATGGGGCGTAGGAGGCCAAAGAAGGGGGCGGCGCCAGGCGTGGCGGCCCAGGAGGAGGAGGCGGAGCCCATGGATCTCGTGGCGCTGAAGAAGCCGATGGAGGAAATCCTCCCCGAGGAGCACGAGGTCGATCCCACCAGCGCGGATTATTACTTCGATTCTTATGCGCATTTCGGTAAGCAGTCGCGGGCTTGTGGCGTGGAGAGGCTGATTTTGTGTTTGTTTGCAGGTATTCACGAAGTAAGTGCCAGAAACAAGCGATTGTCTCAGCCACATTATTGTTTTTCTCTTTGGTGCTTGCTTGCAGGAAATGCTTAAAGATACTGTGAGAACGAAGACTTACCAGAACGTTATTTATGAAAATGGATTCCTCTTCAAGGACAAGGTAGTTCTAGATGTCGGTGCCGGGACGGGAATTCTCTCCTTGTTTTGTGCGAAGGGTGGAGCAAAGCATGTCTATGCGGTATGGTTTCTTCTCTTATTTCTGTTCCTCTAGATGGATTGCTCCTCGCCTCTTGCAGGTGGAATGCTCGCTAATGGCCAATACCGCGAAAGAAATCATACAAAAGAATGGATATAGTGATGGTAAGCGCGAACCAAACAATGCGTGTTTTAGAAGCTCAACTTCCTCTATGTGGTGTGCAGTGATTACTGTCCTCAAAGGCAAGGTGGAAGAGATCGAGCTCCCTGTTCAGCAAGTAGACGTGATCATCTCCGAATGGATGGGATATTTCCTTCTCTTCGAAAACATGCTCGACACTGTCCTGTATGCCCGTGACAAATGGCTCGTAAGTTGTCCAGTTCTCTCTTGTTTCCATCGTAATGAATTCTCGATTCTCCCAGGTGCCCGGCGGCGTGGTTCTTCCGGACAGAACAAGCTTGCACTTGACAGCGATCGAAGACGCAGACTACAAGCACGAGAAAATAAACTGTTGGTAGTTTACTTTTACATGGCGTCTAGCTTGTCTAACGCAGCCATTTCAGTCTGGAGCTCGGTCTATGGATTTGACATGAGCTGCATCAAGAAACAAGCGATGCTGGAGCCTCTGGTTGACACGGTCGAGCCAAACCAGATCGTCACACAGACGCAGCTGATCAAGGTCAGAGCTTTCTTTCTTTACCTCTCGTTCTTTCTTGTTTGTCATCTCAGCTTCATATATCCTCATATCCTTCCATCATATCTTCAGTTTCTTTGTCTATGGTTTGGATTTCTTTGCTTCATATCTTCTATTTGTTTCTCTCATATTCTTCTATCGTTTTAATTTCTTTGTTTGCTGAGCTTGAAAGACTGATTTTCTTTTAAAAAACCTTGCAGACAATGGATATTAGCAACATGACACCCGGGGATGTGTCCTTCTCGGCTCCGTTCAAGCTCGTTGCCACCCGAAACGATTTTATCCATGCGCTGGTAGCATACTTCGACGTCTCCTTTACAAAGTGCCACAAGGTGGTGGGATTCTCCACAGGTAAAACGCCCTTCACTTTGCCTGAATTGGAGTCTTCTCACGGCTTGGATTTCTTGTAACAGGGCCTCGTTCTCGTCCAACGCACTGGAAGCAAACCGTCTTGTATCTGGAAGACGTGATCACGATTTGCGAGGGAGAGGCGCTTACCGGGAAGATGTCGGTGGCTCCAAACGCCCGCAATCCTCGAGACGTGGACATTGTCGTCGAGTATACTTTCAATGGCAAGCGCAGCCAAGCGTCTCGGAGGCAACACTTTAGGATGCGATAAGCCTCCGTTGCCTTTGATATTGTATTTTGCTTCCTCTTCTTTTGAACGCCAGCCACCACCTTTTCTACATGAGCTGGAAACTGCTGCAAGAAAGCCCATGCAACGTTAAATCACCAAAGAGTTCCCGGTATGTGAGTCGGAGGAGCGACCAAGCAATCCAGCCCCAGGCCGAGCGCCGGCTTCCTTCCGTCGCACGAGCACACGCCCTTCTCGATGTGGTGGAACTCAACGTAGTCCCTTACGATTATCCTCCTGCCGCGGATCTTGGAGAAGAGCTTGATCGCGTGGTGGCAGTCGGCGCACAGCTTGAGGTTCTTGACCACTCGGATGGTGGTGCCGGGCAGCGTGCTCACCAGCCCCAGCACCACGGCCCTCTTGGCGCTGTGGTTCTTCTCCTCCACCTTGCATCCCCGCTCGATGGTCAGCTCGATGTTTAGCCGGTGGAGCTCCTCGTCAACGGCGGCCGCGTAAGGATGCGCCGCCGTCTCCCCCGCCACGATCTCGTGGATCTGGTTCCTCGTCTCGATGAAGCACCGCCCGACCTGGCGCTGGATCGAGTTGAGCTTGTCCGAGACGTTGAGCCGCTCCTGCCTGTAAGTCCGGACGCCCGAGTACATGTACGAGAGCGCGAAGTAGATCCCGGCGTTGTGAGGCTCCGTTTCTAGAGCCTTGTCCGCCGCCACCTTTGCTTTGTCGTAGAGGGTCGAGTGAGTCCGGCACGCCGCCAGGAGCGTCGTCCAAGTCACGGCGCTCGGCTCGAACGGCATGCTGTCGATGAGCTCCTCGGCCCGGCCCAGCAGCCCCGTCCGGCACAGCAGATCCACCACGCAGTCGTAGTGCGCCAGCGTCGGACTCACGCCGTAGTCCTGGATCATGTTGGTGAAGTAGCTCCTCCCTTCCTTGAGTTTTCCACTGTGGCTGCAAGCGAAGAGCGCCGCCAGCAGCGCGACACTGTCCGGCGCCACCCCGTCCAGCTCCATCTCCGTGAACAACCGCAGCGTCTCTCGAAACTCGCCGTGGTGAGCCAGCGCCAGCATTGCCACCGTCCAAGTCACCACCGTCTTCCTCTCCAGCTTCGCAAACGTTCCCAGCGCGTCCTCGAGGCTGCCACACTTGCCATACATGTTTACCAGCGCGACCCCGACCTCCACTTCCTTCTCAAACCCGGCCGGAGCCAGCCTTGCGTGCGCAGCTCGGCCCTGGAGCAGCGCTCCCACCGTCGAGCAAGCCGTGAGCATCGCCAGGAACGTCAGAGAGTTTGGCTGCGCGTCCATGGAGTGGTAGAGGTTGAGCGCCTCCTTGCCATACCCCCACTGAGCATACGACCCCATGAGCGCGTTCCAAGTGATCGTGTTCTTGTCCGCCATCCCATCAAAGAGCGACTTTGCAGCGTCGAGCACTCCACACCTCCCATACATGTTGAGCAGCGCCGTCCCCAGCACCACGTCTGGCTGCTGGATGATCCCACTCACGAGCAGCCGGCTGTGGATCGCTCGTCCCTGGCTGAGAGCCCCGATGCTGGAGCAAGCGTCGAGAGCACTGATGAAAGTCACCCGGTCGGCCTTCCTCCCCTGCGACTCCATCTCCCTGTAGATCTCAAGAGCTTCCTCGCCGAGGCCGTGCTGTGCGTAGGCCGCGAGCATCGACGTCATGGTCACCGTGTTCTTGAGCGGCATGGTGTCGAAGACCCTCTTCGCCTCGGCGAGGCAGCCGCACTTCCCATAGGCGTTGACGAGCGACGAGGCGACGAACACGTCCCACTCCAAGCCCGAGAGCTCCAGCTTCTTGTGGATCCTCCGGACGTCCCCCGCCGCCTCCACGCCGCCGCAAGCATCGAGGACGTGGAGAAAGGTGACGGCGTCGGCCGCGACCCCCTCGGGATCCATCCGCTGGAAGAGCTCCATAGCGTGGCCGCGATGCCCCTCCTGGGCATACGCCCCGATGATCACGTTCCACGACACCAAGTTCTTGGCAGTGATCTTCTCGAAGGCCTTCCGCGCCCTGTGGAGCTCCTTGCATCGCCCATACATGTTGACAAGCCCGTTCCCCAGGTGGGTGTGGTGATCCAGTTCCCGGGAAGAGATTTGCGCGTGGATGGCTCTCCCATCGTCGAGAAACTCTGCGCTGGAGCAGGCGGTGATGGCACTGAGCAGCATCACAGTGTCCGGGGGCTCGCTGGATACGGAGAGAAAGCGCTGGTAGAGCTCGAGCGCTTGGCGGCTATGCCCATGGAGCGCATACCCGGAGACCATGGCCGTCCACAGCGCCATCCTCTTGGAATCCACCGAGTAGTCGTCGAAGACGCGCCTAGCATCGTCCAAGCTCCCACACTTTGAATACATGTCCACCAGCGCGGTGGCCACCAGATCGTCCTCCTCGCCCGCCACCGCCACCGCCACCTCTCCTCCACCTCCTCGCCGCCACCACTGGCAATAGCGCTCGTGGAGTTCCCTGCCTTGCGAAAGAAACGCTGAGCCAAGGCGAGCGCAGGCAGAGATGGAGCTTACCAGATTGGAGGCGCTCCTGGGGACGCCCTCGAGATCCATCCTCTTGCCGATCTCCAGCGCCTCGCGCGGGAGATGGTTGCCCAGGTACGCCGAGAGCATGTTGTTCCAGGTGTAGGGCGTGCGCACTGGATCGCAGGCGCGGAATGCCGCCTCGGCATCCGCCACGCTGCCGCATCTGCCATACATCTTCACCAGGTAGCTGGCGACGATGGGATCGGCGGCGCTGCGCTCGAGGAATCCGGATTCCAGGAGGTGCGCGTGCAATCGCCTGCCCTGGGGCAGCGCGCGCTGCTCCAGGCAGCGCCGAAGCAGCGGGATATAGATTGCGGTACTGCCCGCCTCTCTGCTGCTGCAAATGCGATCGATCGCAGCCTCCAGCGGCTCTTCGATCGGCCTGGTGCCGCCCCTGACGATCGATCGCGCCATCGAAAAGCCCTAAACCTCCATAAAATTAAAAACATTGACCTCTAAAAAGGATAAATAATTAAAATTAATGAGCCAAAATTGGTTTTTATTAACTTTTAACAAATGGAATAATAAGCATGAGAATTAAAAAAACCAAAAGCTGAACAAAATCTATAATTAAGTCATATATAATAATGATCACTAATCTCACAGCAATTAATTTCAATGCATAAAAACAATTTATAATGTAACAACATAATGTTCTTTTCAACATATTTATAAACCAAAGCTTCATAATGTGAAAGTTAATGAAAATGATTTATATATCAATCCAAAAAACTAACTGTAATAAAGTTATGTTCAACAATTGATCATTAAACTGATCTTTTGTGAACCCATATTCCACATTAAAATTATTTCATTTCAATAATAATTAATAATAAAAATCATCAATGATTGATATTTTTAAAATCAAATCCAACAAAGATCCAATAATTCTAATATCAATCATTAACTCTTTTTGCAAAGTTAGCATAAACTATGATTAAACCACTTTTCAAAGAAAAACCACCTCTACTAAATAACCTCGTTTAAAATCAAGTTGTCATTTGAATACTAATATAGTTGCCAATTAGTAATTGCATGAATGCCAATAACACAAATGTAAGATCATCAACATCATTATCACCAAGATTAGCAAAATTAAATGTCAATTTCTAAGGCTTAATCGACAACTAACGACTTAAATAATTGTAGATGGAAAATTCAACTTCCTTAATAAGCCCTAAAAAAACATCTCATCTCATTCCAATTCTAACACTAACAATATTAATGTTAATGCATCATCTACATGTCATCAATATTAGAGTAAAGTTAAAAGAAAGCAGGAGCAAACACCACTTAAATCTCTTTAATAATTAAGTTAACCAATATTGATGATACCTTATTTAATATATAAAACTAATTTTTCATCAATACCCAGTTACAAATAACACTTTATTAACTATGTCTAAAACTCAATACAATCTAACACCATAAACTAAATACAACCACATAATACTGAAGGAGGTAGAATCTATTTAGTAAGCAAGTCTATCACCACTAAATTATCATTAAGCTAATAAAAGTATTAACAATCCTTGATTAAATTTACAACCAATCATTAGTCATAAAACAATGAACAACCACTTTTCAACTTGCCTTTATGAAACCCAAAACTAAACTCACATTATTGAATCATATATTTATCTAACAAGAAGATAACACTTTAGGTATAATATAAAAGAAGGGGATGGTAAAGAATTAAGTTGAGCTCAACTCAACTCAAGTCAATGTTAGTCAATGTAGTTAACCATAAGTTTTACAAAGAAATTCTATATTAGAAAAATGTTATTCTTTGGTGAACTTAAAATTCATGAATTTAATTATTAATGGTTGAGGGAAGTTTATATTTTTTATACTGTTCATGGAGAAAACTTCTATTTTCTAATGCCTGCTATATAAATAGTTTCTAAAATTAAAAGTTTATTCAAACATATATAATTGTTATTTCTACATTCACAATGTTCTAGTATAAAGGAGCTTTTTTGGGCCCAAATAAAAATGAAAATACTAAGCTTCTAACGAATTTATTATATATTTTGACATTTGATATTTTAACATTTCAGCCATTGAGTACCACACATCAACTTAAAAATATATAAATAATTTAAAACACTATTTTATTCATTCATTCTCTAGAATTTTACAAAGGAAGACCAAAAATAGCCACTCGGCACTGGTGGAGAGGGCCAAGTCTCAGTTTGAGGCGCTGGTATGCGGTGAAAGCATAGCGGACAGCACTACCACTGTATGATCAACACGCTGGGACGAACCAACCGTCTGGAGGAGGCAATGCTGCTGGTGGAGAGCATGCCTTTCACCGCCAGTGGATCCGGAGTGACATGGTCGACGCTGTTGGCCGCTTGCTGCAACTGGAACAATGCAGAGGTGGGAAAAGCCGTGTTTGATCGCTTTGTGGAGTCGGACAGTGGTTCTAGTGACTCGGCTTGCTACATGCTCATCTCTATGGCAGCGCAGGCCTGGCATTTCGACATGCAGTTTCTGGATTGTCCAATTTTAGGTGAGTAGAGAGAAGATCGAGGTTTTCAAGAGTCCTATGTTATATGTGTATGGCATGTTGAACCAAGGTAGCAAACTATATTCCATCAGATAGTAGCAAAAAGATTTTTACATATACTTCCATCAAAAATTGGAAAACCTGAAAACTCTAGTGTTTACCGTCGGCTGGAGCACCTAAGTGATCTCGAGGAGGCACTTGCGTGCGTTCCACGCATTGAGCGCATCCTGGGGACTCCAGTTGGTGACTTGACGACCAACAAGAGTCTTGAGCATGCCATCGTAGAACCTCTTTTGCCCCCTGGCAAGCTCCGCTTCACCGCCAAGGGTAGGCATCTTGTTATACCCTTGCACCGTCCTGCAAGTCTGTCAATACCAAAGCGCTTGGGAACGCGGCTCTTACCTGATGAAGAAGCGGCCAACCGGGTGAAGACCATTGGGGATTCTCATCTCGATCTTAGCCAAGTCCTTCTTCCACGCTTCGAAGTTGTTCTGTAATTCGGCGCGGGTGAAGCTTGGAGTGAATTTCTTCGGATTCACCTCCATCTTTTCTTCTGGGAACTCTGCGTACACGACCACAAATAGTTAGACGGGCAGCCGTTTATGCAGTCATTTACCTTGCAAGCTGGCCTGATCAATCTGATGGTTCTCCACCCAAACAAAACCATCTATTTCCAGGATTCCGTAATACCAGTCATTCTTGTCACCGGCCTAGAAGACGATATGTCAGCGCTCATGATCCAAGTGACTCACTATTCTTACCATGATGGTCACTGGCGGCCTGTAGCTCTTCGGACGCGCCGCTGTCTCCACCAGTTCCTGTATGGTGTACATAGCTGGCCGGTAGAGATCCTCGACGCCCGCGTCGCGTCTGAAATCCACCGTCACCTTGAGGCGCAGTCCACGAAGCGTGTAGCGATTAGTGTACACGTACATCTTACAATCTGAGTGGTGCCTCGGAGAGCTCGCGGACTGAGGTTTTATCAGCGGGTAATCTGCTGAAGAGTCCGAAGACTGAGAGTTGGGAAGGTTTTCCTCGTCAACCTGGACCACCTGGGACTTGAGATCTTCCTTGTCAGCCTCATACTGGAGCACAAAGTCCGCTTTTTTGTCAGATGGCGATGACGGGTCTGGTGATTGGCCGCAAGCCGGCTCCTTTTCAAGTTCGCGGGGCCTTGTAAAGCGGCCAAGGTTCCGTAGCATCCTGTCCAGTATCGGTGCGACCTGCATCTCTCCTTTGCAATCACCTTGGAACGCAGTCGAGTAGGCGACATCGTTGGCGATGAGCCTGTTGACGCAGTGAAGAGTTTCGCCTGACATCTCCACGGCAGCAAACCTATAAAGGAGACTTGAAAAAAAAGAAACAAAGATTTGTCTAAAAACCTCACCGGTCGTACGAGGGCGTGTAATGCTTGATCTTGATCAAGCCATAGCGCATGCGAAAGTCGGCCTCTTTGATGTCGCTTGGAGGAATGGCGAAGAGTTGCTCCTCGCGCGCTCCAGCCAGTTGGGCGATCATGGCTTGTAGCTGTCCAGAGCCACATGTCGAGCCATGACTAGACAAGACAGGGAGAGCTTACCGATTTCACGGGCAGCTTGTTGAGGTGCTCCATTAGCTTTTGCCGCTTGGTTAGCCGCTTGCCCTGCCGTTCCACGTAGTCTTCGTCCTCCATTGAAGCCCTAAATCGGAATAGAATTCCTAACCGTTGAAGAAGAATTTATACTTTCCTCACGCAACCACCATTGATCTAGTTTTAATCTAACGGCTGATAAAACAGAGAAGGAACGTTATGCCCTAATCTCGATGTCAATTTTGTGTTTTTTTCAGAGCATGTGACTCTATGCATGTAAGGTCTTTCGTCGCCTACTGTGTTCGTCGAAGTTATGCTTCATCCACAAAAGAACAGAACTGGAAACAGTCAGCAGGAGCGGCAGGATGAGATCTATGAATAATCTGTGTGCGACGGCCCTCACCTCATCTACGACGACATGCAGCAGGGAATTGCAAGTCTGTGTGTCATGGTGCCTAGCGGGAGAAATCCAGCACAATGTCGGTGCACATTATGTCTCTCGAGGTAATGTTTGTTGAGAAGATTTTAACGTTTTTACCATGACCTCTCGCGAGTTTCTTTTCCTAATTGAGGGAAACATGAAAGTGTTCGACAAGATGAAACGCTGGGGCTCTATCTTTTGGATAATGCTCCTTCTGGGATATGTCAAGAGTGGGAGAGCAGAGGCAGGTGCTAGAGCTCCTGGCTGAAGTGGCCAATGCTCCAATGCTAGCTGCTGCTCTAAAAGCCTACTGGAGCCTGGCAACCAGAACAAACTTCAGACTTTGCCAGGCTAACGTATGCATTGGGGACTGTATTGTAAATGTGATTTCTAAAAATGTAATTTCAGGTATTGAAAGATATTTGTTAATTAGTCTTTTCAAACATTTTCTTCTACTAATGTCAAGATACATTATGATATTGTGTAACTCTCTAGTTCAAGCATAAGGAGCCCTCAATGTTGATTTTTTTTATAAAAACAAACTAGCATTGAAATCCAAGTGGCTGACTGACGAACTTCATAAACCAGAGTGTTTGATTTTGTAAGTGTGGCTTTTGAAAGGAAATGGATTTTTTTTAGTATTGAAATATAAATAAGTTCCATGACAAATTTTTCCATGTGTGTTTGGAACGGTTTTGATGTGAGAGTTATCTCACCTCCTAGTATAATGGAAGTAACTTGCTGTAGTATGTCTAGCATCAGCAACATATATGGAACAAGAGGATATCTAAAAGAAGTTAAAATTGTTAAGAAAATAAATGAAGATTGCACCCTTTGTCTTGCTTGCATGGCATACCAATATGTCACTAGCTATTGTGAAGGCAAGTTCTAGACTATAAAACTATACCTAATCAATCTCTCACTTTTTTATTTGTTTCCAATGCCAATGATTACTATAGTGGTTGTGGCAAAATTTGCACAAAAGAACATATGTCACCAATGCCACGTTAATGCCTTTTGCCAACTGTTATCTCAGCCCCATGTATAACCTTGCTAATATTTTGTTGAGCAACAAAGTTGTTATAACTCAATGAAATAAATTTATTGAAGCTAATGTTCTAATGTTGGGGTATGATTCTAGAGATATTCCCAGATATACTCAGAGATTATACATTTCATTATTGAGATGGATGATAGAACACATTTTTCAATGGCATTTTCTAGTGAGAGATTTATTTTCATGGGATTTGAATGTGCAAAGAGGTTGCAAGATTCCCTCACAACAAAGCAACTCTCTGCTATGAGCACAGAAGGGAAGTACAAACTTAAGATTCCTAATCTTGGCTTAGCAGTAGCTGTGGATGGAAGAGGTAATGGTATATCTCTTCTAAATCAATAGCAACATCAGAACAAGTACATGGTCTAAGAGGCATTAGGTGTAGAGGTGACTCAAGTTGTATAGTAAATTAAGTTATAAAGTTTTATAGGTTGAATGCCCCACAGCTCTAGAATATGAGCCAATTCCCACTATTTAGATTGGCCAACAAGCTTAACTGATAGCTGGCTTGTCTGGAACCAGCATGGGGCTGGTATAGCAAGCACCATCTATGGAGCTCTAGAAGATGGCATTAGACATTATAGTCAACGGTGAGGGAGTTCTCTAACTAGCTTTTCTTCTTTATATCTTATACACTGGACGGTATGGAGCACTTACTCCATACTGTGGATTGAGAGTTTTGTGATTTCTCCTACCCTAGAAAGCTATTCTTAGCAAGGCCGTCAACGACGGAACCGAACACAATGACTATCACCACCTACATAGTTGACAAGGAAGTCACGTACTAGATGTCTTCTAAGACATCGTCCATCACGAGGTTACAGAGTTTGAAGAGTATAGGCTCGAATGGAGGAGCGATCAATCTCTTGATAGATAGATAGATTCTTAGAGCGCTTACACTCTGTCCAGTATTTCCTCGTCGCTGGATTTTTGCGTTCCGTTTAGAATCGTGTATTTCACTGTGCCAATCTTGATTCCGGACTGGTCTTACACAGTCACAAATTCCTCCAGGGAAAACGGTACGTAAAACTTACTCCCCACCACCTGGATCTCGCCTGGCTGGCTCAGAATGACGCACTTGGATCTCACCATCTATAGCCATCATCAAGAAAAGAGTGCAAGTTAAAAACTTTTTTAAAGTCTACAAACTTATGCAAAGAAAAACTGCTATGTCTGAGAGCACGGTCTTCTCGTAAGACCATCAACACAAAGCTTCTGCCCTGCTAGATCTTAGCTCAAGAGGCTCATCTTCTTGTTGCCATCGCTATTCTCATCTCCAACAACTTGTGGTGGCCATTGCTTTATTGGGTCTCTCATGGCAATCTTGAAGATCAATGAAACACTGAACACTTGTTGTGAAGATGGTTATTGTTAGCTTGTCAACCTCTATGCATAGAGTTGGTTTACTATATCACAACCAAAGAAGATGGAGCACTCTTGCCTCAGCACGGCCTAGATCCTGGGTGGGGCCATTTCAAAGGTATTGTCAAAGATTTCAAGGCAACATATTGATGGACACAAACTAGAGGGATCCAGAAGAATGGGGGTCCAAAGTATTGGCTCAAGACCAATGGAAGTTTGAAAATAAAATGTTTTAATTGTAATGTCAAAAGAATATTTGGAACTTAAAAATTATTATTATCATTATGATTTATTTATCTTATCATTTTTTATATTATAGAGATAAATAAGTAAACTACAAATTACATTTTGGTTTAATAAATTTGAAATATAAATTAAAAAATTTACTACACATAAGTAATTAATAATTTAGAATATTTTCCCAGCTCAAACCCCTGCAAAATGTAGTGGGATGCTTGCCATTAGAGCTTGAGATAATAGCTTAAAGCTTAAACTCAATAAAAATAAGGCCATCTTTTAGGTTATGACTTTTCACCAAGGATGCTTTCACGAGTTTTAGGAAGCAAGCGCTTGACCAGCAATGGTTTACGGTCCTTTCAAGTGTACAGATACAATCCCCAAGATGGCAAATCACCCCACCTCCAAGAGTACAAGGTTGACACCAGCAACTGCGTTATGATGCTTGATGTTTTGTTTGAGATCAAGAACAAGCATGATTCGAGTATCACGTTTAGGCGTTCTTGTCGCGAAGGTGTATGTGGCTCTTGCGCCATGAACATCAATGGTAAGAACTGCCTGGCATGCTTAACAAAAGTTGACAGGGATGAGGATGGTATTGCTTCTACTGTGGTGTTGCCTCTGCCACATATGTTTGTGATTAAGGACCTGGTGGTGGACATGACTTATTTTTATCAGCAATACAAGAGCATTGAGCCATGGTTGAAGACCAAAAAGCAAAAAGAAGATGGCCAAAAAGAGTTCTTGCAAACCAAAGAGGAGAGAGCAAAACTGGACGGGATGTGGGAGTGTATCCTATGTGCTTGTTGTAATACTTCTTGCCCTAGCTACTGGTGGAACACACCTACATTCCCTGGTCCAGCAATTCTGCTCCAAGCATATAAGTAAGTACCATTCCATTCTTTTTCCTAGTAAAATTTTCCAAATGTTTACTGTTTATTAGAATGATTGCTGATAGCCGCGATGACTTTACCAAAGAGCGTGTGGAGGCCCTCCGTGGAGAGATGAAGATTGGAAGATGCCACACTATTCGCAATTGCTCTAATGCTTGTCCAAAGGGACTGAATCCCGCTGAAAAGATCCTACAGATCAAAGGGATGCTTGGGTAAAGAGTTCATAAATTTAAATAAACATCACAAGCTCATGTCGTTTTTAAATACTCTTGACAAAACAACACCGGTAGATTAGAATAAAGAGCAAATGGACGGCTTGGATGGAAACTCGTCAGACATGCCTTCTTTTTTCTTTTGCACGGGATTTAAATGGTAAGATCGATCTCGAAATATTTGTCAGAGAACATTATCTGTGACAGTGGATCGAGGACGACGGTGTTTGGAAGCCAGCTCGTTTAGAAGATCTCGATGTCGAAGAGTCAAGGTTTGGCTATTAACCATCTCAAGCCTGTATTCTCACAAGCTTTCATGGTTGACGCGACCGACGAGAACTCGCAGCTCGAGGAGGAGACTTCAAAAGCCAGGCCTGCCGCTTTACTTTTACTCTTATGGTTTCTTTCTTTCCAGAGACAAGCGAATTACATCGAGCGATCGTGAATTAGTACTTGAAAACAACCTCGTTCTTCTCCAATTTTATGAACGAGAACTTGAGGCTGGTCCGGCCAAGCTCGTGGCTCTTCTGGATTCCTTCCCGGCACAGTGTAAGTGCATCCTCGAACTCGGAGTTCTCGATGTTTCGGCTCGAGTTCTCCTCGTTGAGCCAGTCCAGGATGGTACTGCCAGCGGATCCCGCTGCTCCAGCTTTAACTCGCATAATTCCCAGCCCCGTTTCTGCGAACTTGCCGATGATGAAGCGCTCCTTGGCGTCCACAACGAAGATGTTGAAGTCGTCCTCCATATCCAGAAGGTCCAGGTAAACCACCAACGCTCGTGCTACGGCCGCAGCAGTGCTCAGGTGGTGGAAATCTCGAACCAAGAAGGACGAAGCGCGGTCTTTCACCTGGATCGAGAAACATTGCAAGCATTTTTTGTAATTTGATGAGCAGTGTCCTTACCTGGAGCGAGCCGGCAAACGCAAGCCACACGCGCTCGTTCACGTTCCAAATCTTACAGTGATCGTCCTTGATGAGACACTGCTCGGACTGGAAGAAGAGAGATCCATCGGCAGCCAGCAGCGTACCATGCTTATACGTAAGGCATATGAGCACAGTATTGCTAAAGCACTCCTGAAACCAGTTAAAGAAAAGAGCTTCTCGATCGATAGTCTATAGGAAGCTTACCTGTGCAGCTAGCTTCACGAACGCTTCTCCATTCTCGTTCACGCGGTCGTAGCTCCTGGCCGAGAAGAAATTGAAAAGGATAAAAGACGAATCCCAATTGAGAAGTTATCTACCTGGAACCGTCGGGAGTCTTAGCGCTCTCCCTGGCCGGCCCCCGCTCCGCCCCGTCGTCGGTCGTGTTCTCCTCCGCGATCTCTTCTCCATTGATCTTGTCCTGCATTGGCGTGAAAGAACTGCTAGCTCTCGAAACGATCAGAATTGCGGAAAAAGAATCGAGATGAAAGCATTGTACCTCACGAGCTTGTTCTTGTCGGCGCTGCTACCACTGCCGGAAAAACTTCGAAATGGAAAGCTCCAGACAGCGCCGATCTCTGGCGCGTCGTGCTTGTCTATCCCCTGGGAAGCTAGGATCGCGCTCCTGGTCGATCGGAAAGCTTTGCCGGCTGAAGGAAGCACTCCCTGGATGCAAACTCCTGCACCACGGCCATGCCTGGAAAAGAATTGGAAACAAGAATCAGCATGAAAGATCCATACCCCGTGACGATCTTCTTCGCAGCTCGCAGCATCGAATTCATCCAAGAAGAAGAAAGAAGTAGAAATAAAAAACGAAAACGCTATACCAAGATCCCTTTTCCCCTGCCTTCTACCATAGGCATCACGATACATTTCACGATCAGTGCAGGTTGATCATCATCAGATTATGTCAGATACCCAGAGAAGTGATACGGTGGCGGTTTGTAGTATTTCTACTATACGTATGTATACCACATGACGGTAAGCTAAGCGTTGACTTTGACACGCTTTTCCTTAATCGTAATGCTTATAGCTGACGAACCGTTCCTCTGAAAATTTCTCAGCAGTCTGGTTACATGGTGTTATTTTTGAAAGCCTGGACAAGCTTTTTCTCTTTGTAATCAGCACTAAACAATTCTCTCAGTTGGAATCCTGGAAGTTACACTAGGAACTCCTTCACCTTGTCAGCCAAGCTATGGTCGTAAAGGTACAAGACTTTCATTCTCGCGGTGCTCTGCATTTCCTGTAAGAAATAAGTTAAAAGTCTGTGCGTCTTGATCGAAAGTACGTGCTGCGAGCACCACTGGCGGCCATTGCCTGAAAGAAAATCAAGGGTGAGAACAAACAAAAGAAGCATTTTACTTGAGAACTGTTGATCAAAAGGAACTCTTAAGCTCTTTCTACAACTCACTCCAGTACGGTTGCTATTGAGCACGGAATCCAGCGTGGGGACGCTTACGTACTCCTCCACGTCGAAGAAGAAGGTCCAGTTGGTGGCATGCTTGTAGCAAAACAAGCAATCCCTATTGCTTTTGGGAAAAGGGAAGAGAGAGAAATCCTTGAAGCTGGGAAGGAAGGCAAAGGATGAGCCTCCCGGCATACAAGAGCACACTCACACAAACACTAGTGTCTCGATAGCAGTGAGTTGCCATGCTCGCTTGTGTGTGTTGTGGTCGGAGGCCACGAGACTACTATAACCAGTTATATTGACACCCCTCAAAATTCTAAACAGATTCCTTTTTCAACAGGAGTTGGCCATCGGCATCATCCCCATGACGAATGTGCCACTCTCCGGAGCACCTATATTCTTCTTCTTCTTCACAAAGAATAGGAGTAACTCAATTTTCTCCTTTTTGGCACTTCCTCTCTCCCCACTATCCATGTTCATGTCTTCCCCCTGGAATTCCCTCAAATTCCATTTGATTTCAGATGTGTATGAAGGCATCGGTCTCAGAAGTCCAAGCACATTTGTTTGGTATTCTATTCACACGATTAGAAGCGCTGGAATTATCATTCTCAAGCATTGGCTGGCAGACATGGAAAAGGAGCTGTCTGCCTTCGCATCCGCAGAAGTCTGCCAAACCTGGACGATATGGATGTAGCCACTATCCTGCCTTTCTTGTGTTCTTATTGTGGTGCTTTTCTTGATTTTTTTGACCTGGAGAACTTCACTCCTAACGAAAGGGAATCACGAAGACTATATGGTGAGGGAGAAGATTCAAAGCCAAAAGTCCAAGAAGTTCAAATCAAGCAAGCTCTTAGAGAACTTGATGAGTAGAGCAAGATATTCCATTGATTTGATTACTCTACTTTTAGTTTAATGTTTGAAAGACATGCTTTGATTTATTTTACAATGCATTGAGGCATGAACCATTTAACTTTTATTTTGTCATCAGAAATTGAATACTAATTTTATGTGCTAGTAATCATTTCTATATTTTTGTCAAGAACATTTAAAAAGTTCTTGATACTTATTGCTCTTAGTTTTTCATTTAAAATAGTTTAACTTTTATAGTGCACTCTCTCTGAATTCACATGAAAGTTTCACTACATTAATGTTTGAGAATCCTTCTTAAAAACTAGTGCTTGCTCTACTCATCAAGTTCTCTAAGAGCTTGCTTGATTTGAACTTCTTGGACTTTTGGCTTTGAATCTTCTCCCTCACCATATAGTCTTCGTGATTCCCTTTCGTTAGGAGTGAAGTTCTCCAGGTCAAAAACATCACAATAAGAACACAAGAAAGGCAGGATAGTGGCTACATCCATATCGTCCAGGTTTGGCAAACTTCTGCGGATGCAAAGGTCTGAATCTCTAATAATATCTATAATGGATTATTAAGCTAAGATGGACCATTGCCAAAGTCTCAACCACTAAAACAAAGAGGAAAACCTTAAGGGAGGCCGAAAAGATCTATAAAACCTGTAAAGCTAAACATATCAAATTAGTTAATTAGTTGCTTACATGAATTTGATCCTACGAACTCAAAAGAGAAAAGATAATTAAAGAGAACAAAAGTCACTTAGAACAGGTAGGAATTCAAACTCCTGTGGCAAGTTAGTAATGGCTCCTTTTGTTATTTTAGACTCTAAGTTGATGAGTCTATCTAGCTATTGTAAATTATAATTTGAATCTTATATTTTATGAACATATTTTTTTTCTAAACACAAGCTATATATTGAAAATATAGTTTACAATTATAGTTCTAATTTAGAAAATGGGTTAGAAAATGAATAAGTAGCTCTTGATGCATTAGCTCATAACCATTGGGGATAAAACCAGTTTTAATTGAATATTTTAATATAAAAAACAGATTCACAAAATCAAACACGATTAAGAAAGAAACATAAATATAAATACTAAATAACTATTTATAGAGTTTAGGCTTTTATGTTTTTCTTAATTAAGTTAAAAGGAATTTAAGTTTTTGTCAGTTCTAATAATAAGCATCTAAATCTCAACATTCTTCCATTTTTTAGTTTTTAGGAAGGATTCTTAGATATTATTGCAGTGAAACTTCTGTATTGAATTCATCATAGTTTTAATTTAAATTTTGTATATAGGTTTTCTGTGGGAACTAAACCTTAAGCTTGCATTCACAATCCAATCTATATGATAAAGGAATACTTGAATTGGGCTAGCATATTTACCACTCATAACAAACTCAAAGAAGGTTTCTTTTTATCTAAAGTAACATAGTAACAACTTATGATAACCACATATAGATAATATTAACTACAGAGAGCTAATATATTATAAAATTAATTGTGTGAGGTGCAAGTATACAACTATGATACTGTATATTAATATTAGTATAGTGGGATTTTGATAGCCATCGGATTGGTTTCAATCTGGACCACTCGCTCCTGTATATAAGCTATAGTTTTTGGGCTAATTGATATACACATTTTTTAATTCCATTTCTATATTTTATATACTTATATTGGTGGAGATGATGGGTAGTTTGGCTTTGATTATCCTTGAGGAGTGTTTAGATTTGGGATTTTGGTTTATATTTAGCTTTTGCATCATTTAGATCTCACTTCCTTATAGCTTTTTTAATTTCTTTTTTTTCTTTTTTTCTTTTTCCTTTTCATTCATCTTTATAGTAGAGCAGCACCTTGGAAGAGTCTCACTCACAGCTTCTATAAGTTTTATTTTGGACTTAAGGACTTGCTAACCCCAAGAATGACATCCATGCCACTCAACCATTGCATTTGGTCCAAGTGCTCCACGTGTTTGATCCCATGACCGAGAGGTACCACTGACATACCAACCCATTACCTTAAGGCCATGCCCATTCATCTTGGTCACTCCGATGGTCCAACACCACTTACATCATAGTCTTGTCTCTCAAAGATTGGGCCATTTGTCCATGAGTCACCATCCTAGGTCCACTCTTTAGCATCTTTAAAATGCTTGCAGACATGGGGGAATAGCCTTTCCCAATATCCCTTTTACAGTTCCCACTAAATCCCTTTCTCTCCATAGTTGTGTTTGCCAACATTGCCATTAGAATAAGGCCTATAGG
Source organism: Selaginella moellendorffii (assembly GCF_000143415.4). Taxonomy (NCBI): domain Eukaryota; kingdom Viridiplantae; phylum Streptophyta; class Lycopodiopsida; order Selaginellales; family Selaginellaceae; genus Selaginella; species Selaginella moellendorffii. The sequence continues at coordinate 3,424,763 of NW_003314268.1, forward strand.
CCTAACCACTAAGTCCCACCTCATAGGTACTCTCCCCACCTTCCACCTTTGAGTGCTCTAGCCATGGGCTTAGAGCGAGGTTCTATTGAGCCATACTATGTATCCAAGTAGATAGTGCCACCCACACTTGGATTGGGAGCATCGGCCATTCGAGCTTTTGAGGGAACTAGAGTTGGCTCTTGAACATTTCACCAAGCTACCTTGCTTGTTGGTCTATATTAACTCTAGCCTTGGACTTCCTAGTGGTTATCCCATCACCCAACATCTGGGTCTAGCCTTCTTGGGCTAAACTGGCCTTTCTTGGCCAAACTAGCTCCACTGAAGTCTTCCCCCTACTATACTTTTGGAGCTCACCAAACCCCCTAGGGTCTGGGAGACGAACACTTTGGGCTTTCACCCTCAAACTCGGACTTGGCCTTGGCCTCGGTTTCGGGGTCTCGATCTCGGTCCTAGTCCCGGTTTTGGTCTCGGTCTCAATTTTGGGCTCGACGTCAGACTCCATCTCGGGTCCTTCTTAGACTCCATCTCGAACTCCATCTCGGTCCATCTCGGTCCATCTCAGGCTCCATCTCGGACTCCATCTCGGGTCCATCTCAGACTCCATCTCGGACTCCATCTCGGGTCCATCTCAAACTCCATCTCGGACTCCATCTCGGGTCCATCTCAGATTCCACCATGTGTCATGTGTTGGTCCTCTTGTGTCTCTTTTCTAGAGACTCTCTTATTGCTTGCTTTATGCTCGTTCCTTGAGCACTCCGTTGGGAGTTCCACTCCCGCTCTTGACCTTTCAAATCGGAGCTTTTAGTCCAAACGTGTTACGCTTGTTTGGCTTTTGCTTCGGCCATTACCACATGGTACCCTTTCAGCTCTACTTTGGGGCTTAGGGATTTGTGTCTCACAACTCCATCACCTATAGATAAAGTTTGATGTCCTCATCGAACAGTAAACCCTTTTATAAAGTAACATTAACATGTATTACCCTTTCCATCCTTGGCACCCAACTAATATTCATCAATGGTTTGACACTGAAGGCTCATCAATGGTTTTCTCCCTCTTATTGATTTACTTCTTGCTAAATCCATTAGAGACACTTTCTCTATCTCAATCTCACTACCATTCTCAAGTAATCTCAACTTCAATTGATAACCATTCCACTTTGGAACTTTTAATCTTGACTTTTTGAAGTCAATTTCCTAGGTGTCTTTGACACCTTTCCTTGCACATATAATGCAAATTCCACTTCCCCATTCTAGGAAGTTCTCTACTACTATCATCCTCTTTTCTATTTTATGCCACTTCTGGCACTAAGTTACTATCATCCTCTTTTCTATTTCATGCCACTTCTGGCACTAAGTTATTGTAAGCTCCTAAGTTTGGACTTCCCAGGAGGTCACCCAACCCAGTACTATTCAAACCCAAGGACACTTAACCCTAAATATCCCAAGACCCTTAACCAATTGGAAAAAGGGGTGCACTCTTGTTCATGGGCCCTTTCCCTCTATATTTGAATCTCTATGGATCGTCTTTCAAGTCGTTCCCTTTGGTTGCTTATAGTTATCATAAGTTGTGCTAGGGCTGTTCATAACCCTATCATTTAGTTACTTTGCCGCTCCCTCCCTTGGAACTTTCACCTTTGCCAAATTGAAGTATTTGGGAATCCATCTTTGGAATCACACTCCCTTTCCCAATATCCATTAGCATCTAATACATTAGTGTTCCTTGCCTAATATTGCCATTTGGATTTCTTTTAACGAATTTCATGGCCCACACTTGGCCACTAATCTTTTGCTCCTATCCTTTGATGGTTGCACTAAGCAACATAGGATCACTACCTCCATTCTCAAAGTATCATTTTAGTTCCATGGCAAAGGCTCTATTTTGCCAAGTCCATAAGGTGCTCACCTTTAGTAGTTCTTTTTAGCATTTTCTGCTATGGGTTCCATCGACGGCCCAACTTTTCGACCCTCCCATGGGTCTTTCATAGAAATTACTTTCTTGGACTCATTATACCATCCTATTGACACACTGATTTCCATTTTGGTGTCCTTCCCTCTTGATCACCTTAACCAAGTCATGCCATTATTAACAGTTCAAATCAACACTTTGAACTAGGGACTTTCTTCCTTAACCTCACAAGGACCCCATCTTTGCTTAGCCATGAAATCACATAGTGATCTAATCTTGACACCTTAACAGATTTGCCAATAAGTACTAGGTCCTCTAGACCCTTTTAAATTGTTTACTATGACCTTGGATGCTTTATTTCGTTAAAGTGGGACTTTTCATTATCCCACTTATGGTGTGTGGCCACATGCCATTTTTATAACAACAATAAAAAATTGAAGTTTTAACTTTATAATTTATAAATTAAAAACTTTTCATATGATTTTGTGTTATAATATTGTGAAATATAAAAAAATAAATTAAAAAACTGATAGAAATATTAATAAATATTAATTAAGTACTAGGAAATGGCATGTGGACACATGCTAATTAATGTCCCACTTTACTGAATAAGTCCCACTTTAACGAAATAAAGCATTTGGGGGCATCCCCCACACTTGGCGGTGTGCCCAAGCTAACTCTTCCGGCAATAGTGTGGAGACATCGAATGTGCCAAGGCGTGACGCTTTAAGAGCAAGTCAGCAAGTTCATGAAACCCCTTCCCAAAGGAATACTAATGGAAATGGGAATGGCATAGCTTAAGCTGGAAGCATGTGGTCAAAAGTGTGGTGACTCAAGTAATGATGGAGGTGTGGAAGCACCAATAATGAGTTGTAGGACTTGACAACTATGAGACAAATAAACAAAAGGTGCAAAATAACTACCCAAGACTTCTAGGATAAGGAAGTTAGATATATCTTTATAGGGAATAAATTGCTTATGTTGTGATATAATAAGTCAATGTCATAAAGGGAATGCTCATTGTCAAAGAAGGCCATCATTGGGACACCCAAACACTTTAAAACACCAAGAAGTGGTGTTTGGTGTCATGAGGGTATTAAATAAGGCCCAAGGGACTAAATCTTTAGCAAATGATGGATAGAAAGTGCTATCTAAACATCCAAGGTTGCAGAGATGGGAGAAGTCTGTCTACCCAAATTGGACAAAGCCAAAAAAGATTTTAGCAAGGCTAGTGATGGGCATATAAAGGCCCATAAATAGCAAAGTTAATCCTGATGTGTGGGATTACAAAGTAAGCATACCTGGATTGAAAAACCACTCCCTAGGCTATCAGGTAAGTTCATCTTTAAGAATACTTGCTAAAGCATGGTAAAAAGTGCAAAGCTATCCTCCTAGTTTAGAGGAGAATAACCGAAAGAAACATATGAAGCCAAAAGCAAATAGTAAAGGGATAGAATTAAACCATATTAATCGAAGGGCATAACCAAGAGTGGTTATGTAAGTTGGAAGTGGAGAATTATAAGGGTGCTCGAGTGTGTTGCTACTAGTAACCGTGATGCCATAGAAAGTCTAAAATATAGAATTATCCATGTTAGATTATATGACAATTAGAAAGCTTGCGAAAGGAGAGGCCTTAGCAAGCTAAGGGATAAAGTTCCTTCAATATTCCCAAAGACAATTCTAAGTAGTTTAATACCTAGAAAACCAAGTGTAAATAGTTTATAGAGCACCAAAGACGTGGTGAATGAGATGGAGACACCCAATCTCAGTTGCTATGGACCCTTGGGCTCCACGAGCCTACCTTTATGATACTTCTCACTTGTGTCTAGGTCTTTGCCAAGTTCAATATAATTCTTTCTCATGCTAACTATCCGTTAGCACTACACTATAGAGTTTACACACAACTTTATGTCAGAGTTGTTTTCTTCTAGGAACACTTTTCCCACGACTTTAGTATGGCATATTCTACCATCAATGAGATACTCATCGTTCTCATACTTGGATTTTATGATCCTCCCCATCCTTCGTGGGGCATAACACACCTCAGTCCAAATGCTTTTACTAATCCTTTCTTGACTCTACTTGAGTTATCTAGCATTTTTGGACTTTGCTAATTTAATGACCCATAAGGTCTTATTTTTGAGGTGCCAGCTTGCTAGAATACAACTTCATGTATTCATATCCTACTCATAAAGACCATCTTTGCAAGTGTTACTCCAACACTTGATTATTTTCTATTTTCTATGGGCTACCTTTGCCCCTTAGGATTATTCGTCCCTATAATGAGAATACCAACTCATCCTCTAAATACACCCCCAACTCCTTAGGTTTGTTCTAGCATTTACAAAAGGTAGCCCCGGCTACCATTTCAAGGACTCGTGTTCTTATCCATATTTGACTTTTTATAGTCATTAATTCTGGTCTCAAATTCATGAGCACCAGCCTCAACTATATGAGGATAATCTTATGACTCCTTTATTGTTTTGGAGTCCCTATCTTTCCCGTGATCCCAACTATATGTTTATCACAACTACATTAGCTAGTTTGTTAAGTTAAACACTCATCTGGATCACATCCTCAACTCTCTAAGGAAAACCTTTTATTGTTCCCAAGATCCCAAAGTCGTTCCATTATTGGCCCTTTTCTATCCACCACCTCATCTCCAAGTTCATATATGAACTATAGTGGAGAGTTATGTCTTCCTGACTTGCTACTTCCCAAGGATAGGCCCACTCCTAGGACCTTCTGATACTAACACCAGTGGTGATATACTTGAGCACCAATAAAAGTCAGACTAAGGAACAACTTTGATACTAAATTTTAAGCGACTAAATTTTCCATTCTACTTTAGTCACTTAACCACACTTTCGACCACTTGGAAGAGTCTCACTCACAACCTCCGTAAATCCTATTCTGGACTTAGGGATTTACTAGCCCCAAGAATGGCATCCATGCCACTCAACCATTGCACTTGGTCCAAGTGCTCTAGGTGTCCGATCCCATGACTGACACCACAAGGTACCACTGACATACCAGCCCGTTACCCTAAAGCCATGCCTATTCACCTTGGTCACACTGGTGGTCCAACACCACCTACATCATAATCCCATCTCTTAAAGATTGGGCCATCTGTCCATGAATCACCATCCTAGGTCCACTCCTTAGCATCCTTAAGATGCTTGTAGACATAGGGAATAGTCTTTCCTAATATCCCTTTTACAGTCCCTACTAAGTCCCTTTTTTGTCTATGGTCGTGTTCGCCAACACTACCATTGATACAAAGCCCACAGGCTCGACCACTAAGTCCCACTGTCCTCTAGGACTTCCTCACCACATGACTGTATCATTAATCACTACACCATAGGACCACTTTTCTTCTTTTCCATATTCTGGGACTTTGGGACAACATTTTGGAACACTGTGGCCCTACATGAGCCTCATGGGTACTCTCCCCACCTTCCACTTTTGGGTGCTTTAGCCATGGGTTTAGAGCGAGGTTCTATTGAGCCACGCCAGGTATCCAAGTAGGTAGTGCCACCCACACTTGGACTGGGATCATCAGCCATTCGATCTCCCGGGGGAACTAGAGCTGGCTCTTGAACACTTCACCAAGCTACCTTGCTTGTCGGTTCATATTAACTCTAGCCTTGGACTTCCCAATGGTTATCCTATCACCCAACACCTGGGTGCAGCCTTCTTGGGCCAAACTGGCTCCACTAAAGTCCTTCCCCTACTATACTTTTCAAGCTCACCAAACCCCCTAGGGTCTGGGAGACGGGCTTTCACCCTCGAACTCGGACTCCACTTTGGCCTCGGTCTCGGTCTTGGTCTCAATCTTGGTCCTAGTCCTGGTCTCAGTCTCAGTCTCAGTCTTGGTCTCGACGTTAGACTTCATCTTGGGTCCATCTCAGACTCCATCTCGGACTCCATCTCGGGTCCATCTCGGACTCCATCTTGGGTCCATCTTGGACTCCATCTCAGACTCCATCTTGGGTCCATCTTGGACTTCACCATGTGTCATGTGTTGGTCCTTTTATGTCCCTTTTCTAGAGACTCTCTTATTGCTCGCTTTATACTTGTTCCTTGAGCACTTCGTTGGGAGTTCCACTCCCGCTCTCGACCTTTCAAGTTAGAGCTTTTAGTCCAAACGTGTTACGCTTGTTTGGTTTTCACTTCAGCCACTACCACGTGGCACCCTTTCGGCTCCACTTTGAGGCTTAGGGATTTGTGTCTCATATCCACGTGGTAGTGTTCTACGCGGAAGCCAAATGAAAGTAACATGTTTGGACTAAAAAATTCCGACTTGAAAAGTCGAGAGTGGGAGTGGAACTCCCAACAGAGTGCTTAAGGAACGAGCATAAAGCGAGCAATAAGAGAGTCTTTAGAAAAGGGACACAAGAGGACCAATACATGACACATGGTGGAACCCAAGATGGACCCGAGATGGAGTCTGAGATGGACCCAAGATAGAGTCTGAGATGGACCCAAGCTAGAGTCCAAGATGGAGTCCAAAATAGAATCGAGATTGAGACCGAGACCGAGACCGAGTCCGATGTAACGCTCCTGAGTTTGGACTTCCCAGGAGGTCACCCAGCTCAGTACTATTTAAACCCAAGGACGCTTAACTCCAAATATCCCAAGACCCTTAACTGATTGGAAAAGGGGGTGCACTCTTATTCATGGGCCCTTTCCCTCTATACTTGAACCCTTATGGATCGTCTCTCGAGTCGTTCCCTTTGGTTGCTTACATTCGAGTCCAAATACTAAATAAAGGCTGTTGGGTGAAAGCCCAAAGTGATTGTCCCCGACGGGGGGGGGGGTTAGCTACAGAGGGTTCCAAAAGTATAATAGGGAGAGTGTGGGGATTGGACCTTAGTGGAAACACTTTGGCCAAGAAAGGTTAATTTGGCCCAAGAAGGTTGTACCCAAGTGTTAGGTGATGAGATAACTACTGGGAAGTCTAAGGTTAGAGTGAATACGGACCGACAAACAAGGTCGTTTCAGGAAGTGTTCAAGAGCCAACTCTAGTTCCCTTGGGAGATCAAATGGTCAATATTCTCAGTCCAAGCGTGGGTGGTATTACCTACTTCGATACCTAACATGGCTCAACGGAACCTTGCTCTAAGCCCATGGCTCCCATGGCTAGAGCACCCAAAGGTGGAAGGTGGGGAGAGTACCTATGAGGCTCACGTAGGGCCATAGTGTTCCGAAATGTTATCCCAAAGTCCCAAATTGTGAAAAGGAAAAAGGGCAATCCTTGACCAAGGTTACAATCACATGGTGTGGAAGTCCCAAAGGACAGTGGGACTTAGTAGTCGGGTCTATAGGCCTTGACCCAGTGGCAATGTCGGTGAACACAGCCATGGCAAAAAGGGATTTGGTGGGGACTGATAAGGGATATTAGGGGTTGTTCCCCATGTCAAGGATGCTAAGGAGTAGATCTGGGATGACCACTCATGGATGGATGGCCCAGTCTTTGAGAGACGAAATTGTGATGCAAGGGGTGTTGGACCTCTGGTGTGGTAAAGGTGAATAGGCATAGCTTTAGTGTAACAGGTTGATACATCGGTGATACCTTTGGGTGTTGATCATGGGATCAGACACATGGAGCACTTGGACCAAGTGGCAAGATGCTTGCTAGCCCCAAGTCTGGAATAGGACTTATGGAGGTTGTGAGTGAAAATCCTCCAAGTAGTTGTAGGTGTACTAAATTAAAATGGAAACTTTAGTCGCTTACAAATATAAGCTTTTGAGTTTAAACTTCTCAGGAAGTCACCCAACTCAGTACTATTTAAACCCAAGGACACTTAACCCTAAGTATCCCAAGACCCTTTATATTTGAACCCCTATGGATCATCTCTCAAGTCCTCTTTGGTTGTTTATAATCCACCACGCTTCCCTGCAAGTTTATGCCCTCGTGAACAAAAGCTAAGAGCCACAGCTCTCCTAAGAGCCCCGCTCTCTTGACACCCTACCCCTCGAGTCAAGCTCAGTTGGAGCAAATTGGATCTGCCAAATGTCAGTCAATATGTGGTGCAATTCCCCTAAACCAACTAACAGAGTCAAACTTGAGATCTTCTAATACCAAATGTAAACTCTTGAGTTTGGACTTTCTGAGAGGTCACCCAGCCCAATACTATTCAAACCTAATGACACTTAACCCTAAATATCCCAAGATCTTTAACTAATTGGAAAAAGGGGTGCACTTTTGTTTATAAACCCTTTCCCTCTATATTTGAACCTTTATGGATTGTCTCTCAAGTCATTTCTTACATCTGACAACTTCAGATATACATGAAATTTTTTGAAACCCTAAATTGCTACTAAACACTCTTTTTCTATCATGGAGTAGTTCACTTCTATTTTTTATAAAATACAGTTGATGTATGCAATGGGATAGCATTGACCATGCATACTCAGACTCTCTTGCATTAGCATACCTCCAAAACCAATATAAAAAACATTCACGAATAAAATGAAAAATCGAGTCTCATCATGATATAACCAACCAAATTCTTCCACTTGCATAATGAAGTAACTACAATATGATCACCTTTTAGTAATGTCTAAGAACCATTTAGATATGCATGAAGTTTTTTAAAACCCCAAACTGCTACTAAACACTCCTTCTGTATCATGGAGTAGTTCACTCTACTTTTTGTAAAATACGGTTGATATATACAATGAGATGACACTGATTACACACACTTAGGCTCTCTTGCATTAACACACTTCCAAAACTGATATCAGAAGTATCAGCTGATTGTGAGACACAAAATCCCTAGGCCCCAAAGTGGAGCCGAAAGGGTGCCACGTGGTAGTGGCTGAAGCGAAAGCCAAACGAGCATAACACGTTTAGACTAAAAGCTCCAACTTGATAGGTCAAGAGCGGGAGTGGAACTCCCAACAAAATGCTCGAGGAATGAGCACGAAGCGAGCAATAAGCGAGGCTCTAAAAAAGGGACCCAAAAGGATGAACACATGACACGTGGGAGTGCCCGAGATGGAGTCCAAGATGGACCCGAGATGAAGTCCGAGATGGACCCGAGATGGAGTCCGAGATGGACCGAGACGAAGTCCGAGATATACCGAGATGGAGTCCGAGATGGACCGAGATGGAGTCCGAGATGGACCAAGATGGAGTCCGAGATGGATCGAGATGGAGTCCAAGATGGAGTCCGAGATGGACCCGAGATGGAGTCTGAGATGGACCAAGACGGAGTTTGAGATGGAGTCCGAGATGGAGATCGAGAAGGACCCGAGATGGAGTCCGAGGCCGAGGCCGAGGCCGAGTTCGAGTCTACAAGGGTGAAAGCCCAAAGCGTTCGTCTCCCAGACCCTGGGGGGTTTGGTGAGCTCCAAAAGTATAGTAAGGGGGGGACTGCAGTGGAGCCAGTTTGGCCAGGAAAGGCTAGTTTGGCCTAGGAAGGCTGTACCTAGTGTTAGGTGATGAGCTGCCCACTGGGAAGTCCAAGACTAGAGTGAACACAGATTGACAAGCAAGGTAGCTTGGTGAAGTGTTCAAGAGCCGGCTCTAGTTTCCCCGGGAGATCAACTGGCCGATACTCCCAGTCCAAGTGTGGGTGGCACTACCTACTTGGATACTAGGTGTGGCTTAACGGAACTTCGCTCTAAGCCCATGGCTAGAGCACCCAAGGGCGGAAGGCAGGGAGAGTACCTAGGTGGCTCACGTAAGTCCACAGTGTTCCGAAATGTTGCCCCAAAGTCCCAGACTGTGGAAAGGAAGAGGAGCAGACCTCTGGCATAGTGACTAAGGACATATTCACATGGTAAGGAAGTCCTAGAGGGCATTGGGACTTAGTGGTCAGGCCTGTGGGCCTTGACCCAGTGGCAGTGTTGGTGAACACGGCCATGGGTAGGACGGGACTTGTTTGGGACTGAAAGAGGGATATTGGGGAAGGTTGTTCTCCTTGTCGGTGGGCATCCGAAGGATGCTAAGGAGTGGATCTGTGATGACCACTCATGGATGGTTGGCCCAGTTTTGGAGAGGCAAGACTGTGACGCAAGTGGTATTGGACCACTAGTGTGGCAAAGGTGATTGGGCATGGCTTTAGCGTAACAGGCTGCTATGTCGGTGGTACCTTTGAGTGTCGGTCATGGGATCGGACACATGGAGCACTTGGACCAAGTGCAAAGGTGGAGTGGTAGGGATGTTATTCTCAGGGCTAGCAAGCCCAAGTCCGAAATAGGACTTATGGAGGTTGTGAGTGAGACTCCTCCAAGTGGTCGAAGGTGGGGTTAAGTGGCTAAAGTAGAATGGAAAAATTAGTCGCTTACACTGATCTAACATCTTATGAGGATGTATTCCTTTTATGTCACTTCTAAGTGGATAAAGATATCATTGATGAAGTCAATAGTCACATTCAGCATATCATAGAGAACTTCATCTATCATCCGCTAGAAAGTTGTTAGAGCATCATTCAAACCAAATGGCATCACCAAGAACTTATACAAAATAAATAGTGTATAAATCTTCCTTAGCCATCGGCACGTACCAATACCCAAAAGCAATATTTAACTTGGTGAACTAACAACTTCTCCCCAAACAATCTAGGAGATCAGCAGTGTGAGGATGAGGGTACACATCCAAAATCGTCACTTTGTTTAATGGATAATAGTCAATGTAGAAACAAATACTCCCATCAAGCTTTATTACAAAATGAGGTTCACACTCTTAGGATTTTGTGATTTTCAAATAACACCTTTTTCCAACATCTCCTTGACGTTTGTATGTAAAATTTTAATCTATTTTGGTGAGCGACGATGAACATAAATCTTGATTGGATGAGCATCCCCAATTGAAATAGGATGAAATATTACAATCTTGGCCCTAAATAATAAATTAAATTCAAATAGATCGGCATACTCCATGAACCAGTTAACTACTACAACACAAAGACTGTCAAAAGGATCTAAAGAGGGAATAAAGGAACAAGATGGAAACATAAGAGGAAGTAATGGGGAGACAAAAGTGATGGAAGTAGAGGGACAAAAAGGAACAAAAGTGAAAGGAATGGAAAAAAATATTAAAAAGTATCAGATACAAGGGAGAAGCCTCAAAGTCACACTCACTTAGCTGTAAGGAACTAACTCCCTGAGGTGTCATATGCTAAAGGATCCTTGCAACTATGATTGAAATGATAAAGAGTTCATCAGATGAGACCGAGTCCAAAATTGAGTCTGAGACTGACTCCGAGACCAAGTTCAAGACCGAGTCCAAGACTAACTTCAAGACTGAGTTTAAAACCAAGTCCCAAGACCCGAGATTTGAGATTGGGTCTGAGACCAAGTCTAAGATCACATCCAAGACTGAGTCCGAAATCAAGTCTAAGACCGAGTTTGAAGTCGAGTCAAAGATTGAGTCTAAGACTGAGTCCAAGGTCGAGTCTGAGATTAAGTCCAAGATCGAGTTCGAGATCGAGTCCAAGGTCGAGTCTAAGATGGAGTCTAAGATCAATACTGAGTCCGAATACTAATACAGATCAGATTATAGGGTGAAAGCCTAAAGCGATCGTCTCCTAGGGGAGCTGCATGGGGTTCCAAAAGTATAATAGGGATAGTGAAGTCTAGGAATCAGTCTTGAAGGAACTCTCTAGTGGTGTTTCCAAACCAGCTTAAGGTTGGGACTAGGGGTTAGGGGCTTTAAGTGAGAGTGAGCATAGACTTGAGTGGTGCCAAATACACCACCTAAGGAAATGCTCAAGAGTAACTCCCACTCTTGGAAGGGAAATTGACAACAATGCTCTTAACTCATATGGAGTGGTGCCCTACATGAGTACCATTCTCGCTCCTTTTTAAAGGCTTGGGCCTTCCCTTTGGGATAGAAGTGGGGGAGTAAGTGTACCTATACTGGGGCATTAGGCCACAATGTTTCCCTTGGGGTCCCAAAGCAAGTGATGCACATAAAGTTTAGGATTTAGAGGGTCTTATGATCAAATCTTGTTGTACTAAAGGATGTTAAAAACCTAGAGGTTTGGTGTGCTTGGCTGCTTATGCCTACAGGGAGTGTTGCCAAACCTTAAGCTTAGTTTAACCTGGAGAGAGGGATTGGGAAAGAATTTGGGAATTTATAGATGGATGGCTAACACTTTGTTGCTTGTGTAGTGAGTAGTTGAAACCAAATAAAACCAAGTAAGAACTAGTATAATAAGTGGGAACTTTGGTAAGGGAATTTAACTAATGCCAAGGTAGTGGTGGTTGAATAAATGAGGTAAGTTGGCAAATTAGAAAAGAAAAATTTATAGATTATATTAGCATGATTATGTTACAATCAATCCATATTAAGGATGAAGTCAAAAGTTTAACTTGGCACAACTTGCAACGGTTGCAACTCAAGCTTGAGATTGCCCATACATACAACTAGGTCTATCTCATCCTAATTATACACATGTGTACAACTGTTGCTATAAAGAATGAAAATTGATTTTGCTGCATGACGCAAATGTAGAAGGCAACATGTGGCAACAGACTAAGCAATAGAAGATAAACTCAAGCTTATATCAACTAACACGGAGAGATTAATAGAAAATTAGATTGGAAAGTAAACATTGAATGAACTAATGGCGAGTGAACCCCTTAATGATACTCCCGTAAAAAAGATGAAGGGATCGCTAATTTATTTATACAAAAACCCTTTGTTACTCGTGCAACTCCTTGTTTCCTAGGAGCATCTCGGTGTCCATACCTTCCACTGCATAAGCATTAATAAGACATTATTGATGCCAAGGTTTCCACCCAAAAAATGGAGGTCACCAATTTAAAAAACACTGACCATGCTGATAAGTGTGACCAACTTTATCACACACCCAGCACCAGATATCACGGCCATGACCATATCCTTGCCTTTGTCCTTGAACTCAAGCAACAACAGCAACCTTTATTAGAATAGTACCATCTCCCACAAGTAGAGTTGAAGGATGTGCAGTGAGAAGTGAAAGAAGTCTTACATGATTTTGATAAAATGCTAGCCACAGCATTCCTAACTTGATCCATTTTGATATATTTGGCTCTGCACGAAACAAAAGGCTCTAGAAACAAACACCAAATTGCATCATTAACTCAAATGGCCCTTAATAAAGATAATGTAATTATTAGAAGGCATTATCATAATCATTGGCATATTTAAATGTGCATTTGAAGACATCCTTGAGAATGCTCCAATCCACACGAGTAGCTACATTCAAACCATTATACCATTGTAGTGTTGTCCTTTAGAGACACGTGAGAAACTCATGCAAATGTTGAATATCTTCCCAAGAATGATATGTGGCAATCATTATAAAGTGATTGAACCAATGGCATATTTCATCCTCAGGATTCCCATAAAAAAACTCTAACTAGATGTAAGGATTAGCAGTAAGAGAAGGAAAAAATGTACCACACACTATGAATACCACCATCAACTAAGTCTAATTCTTCAACTACAATCATATGGCATCAAACAATTACACCAAGTGTTGCTCTAGAGTCAAAGGAGGAGGAAGGTGCTGCTCTACCATAAAGATGAATGAAAAGGAAAAAAAAAGAAAGAAAAAAAAGAAATTAAAAAAGTTATAAGGAAAGTGAGATCTAAATGATGCAAAAGCTAAATATAAACCAAAATCCCAAATCTAAACACTCCTCAAGGATAATCAAAGCCAAACTACCCATCATCTCCACCAATATAAGTATATAAAATATAGAAATGGAATTAAAAAATGTGTATATCAATTAGCCCAAAAACTATAGCTTATATACAGGAGCGAGTGGTCCAGATTGAAACCAATCCGATGGCTATCAAAATCCCACTATACTAATATTAATATACAGTATCATAGTTGTATACTTGCACCTCACACAATTAATTTTATAATATATTAGCTCTCTGTAGTTAATATTATCTATATGTGGTTATCATAAGTTGTTACTATGTTACTTTAGATAAAAAGAAACCTTCTTTGAGTTTGTTATGAGTGGTAAATATGCTAGCCCAATTCAAGTATTCCTTTATCATATAGATTGGATTGTGAATGCAAGCTTAAGGTTTAGTTCCCACAGAAAACCTATATACAAAATTTAAATTAAAACTATGATGAATTCAATACAGAAGTTTCACTGCAATAATATCTAAGAATCCTTCCTAAAAACTAAAAAATGGAAGAATGTTGAGATTTAGATGCTTATTATTAGAACTGACAAAAACTTAAATTCCTTTTAACTTAATTAAGAAAAACATAAAAGCCTAAACTCTATAAATAGTTATTTAGTATTTATATTTATGTTTCGTTCTTAATCGTGTTTGATTTTGTGAATCTGTTTTTTATATTAAAATATTCAATTAAAACTGGTTTTATCCCCAATGGTTATGAGCTAATGCATCAAGAGCTACTTATTCATTTTCTAACCCATTTTCTAAATTAGAACTATAATTGTAAACTATATTTTCAATATATAGCTTGTGTTTAGAAAAAAAATATGTTCATAAAATATAAGATTCAAATTATAATTTACAATAGCTAGATAGACTCATCAACTTAGAGTCTAAAATAACAAAAGGAGCCATTACTAACTTGCCACAGGAGTTTGAATTCCTACCTGTTCTAAGTGACTTTTGTTCTCTTTAATTATCTTTTCTCTTTTGAGTTCGTAGGATCAAATTCATGTAAGCAACTAATTAACTAATTTGATATGTTTAGCTTTACAGGTTTTATAGATCTTTTCGGCCTCCCTTAAGGTTTTCCTCTTAGCTACTTTTGTTTTAGTGGTTGAGACTTTGGCAATGGTCCATCTTAGCTTAATAATCCATTATAGATATTATTAGAGATTCAGACCTTTGCATCCGCAGAAGTTTGCCAAACCTGGACGATATGGATGTAGCCACTATCCTGCCTTTCTTGTGTTCTTATTGTGATGTTTTTGACCTGGAGAACTTCACTCCTAACGAAAGGGAATCACGAAGACTATATGGTGAGGGAGAAGATTCAAAGCCAAAAGTCCAAGAAGTTCAAATCAAGCAAGCTCTTAGAGAACTTGATGAGTAGAGCAAGCACTAGTTTTTAAGAAGGATTCTCAAACATTAATGTAGTGAAACTTTCATGTTGAATTCAGAGAGAGTGCACTATAAAAGTTAAACTATTTTAAATGAAAAACTAAGAGCAATAAGTATCAAGAACTTTTTAAATGTTCTTGACAAAAATATAGAAATGATTACTAGCACATAAAATTAGTATTCAATTTCTGATGACAAAATAAAAGTTAAATGGTTCATGCCTCAATGCATTGTAAAATAAATCAAAGCATGTCTTTCAAACATTAAACTAAAAGTAGAGTAATCAAATCAATGGAATATCTTGCTCTACTCATCAAGTTCTCTAAGAGCTTGCTTGATTTGAACTTCTTGGACTTTTGGCTTTGAATCTTCTCCCTCACCATATAGTCTTCGTGATTCCCTTTCGTTAGGAGTGAAGTTCTCCAGGTCAAAAAAATCAAGAAAAGCACCACAATAAGAACACAAGAAAGGCAGGATAGTGGCTACATCCATATCGTCCAGGTTTGGCAGACTTCTGCGGATGCGAAGGCAGACAGCTCCTTTTCCATGTCTGCCAGCCAATGCTTGAGAATGATAATTCCAGCGCTTCTAATCGTGTGAATAGAATACCAAACAAATGTGCTTGGACTTCTGAGACCGATGCCTTCATACACATCTGAAATCAAATGGAATTTGAGGGAATTCCAGGGGGAAGACATGAACATGGATAGTGGGGAGAGAGGAAGTGCCAAAAAGGAGAAAATTGAGTTACTCCTATTCTTTGTGAAGAAGAAGAAGAATATAGGTGCTCCGGAGAGTGGCACATTCGTCATGGGGATGATGCCGATGGCCAACTCCTGTTGAAAAAGGAATCTGTTTAGAATTTTGAGGGGTGTCAATATAACTGGTTATAGTAGTCTCGTGGCCTCCGACCACAACACACACAAGCGAGCATGGCAACTCACTGCTATCGAGACACTAGTGTTTGTGTGAGTGTGCTCTTGTATGCCGGGAGGCTCATCCTTTGCCTTCCTTCCCAGCTTCAAGGATTTCTCTCTCTTCCCTTTTCCCAAAAGCAATAGGGATTGCTTGTTTTGCTACAAGCATGCCACCAACTGGACCTTCTTCTTCGACGTGGAGGAGTACGTAAGCGTCCCCACGCTGGATTCCGTGCTCAATAGCAACCGTACTGGAGTGAGTTGTAGAAAGAGCTTAAGAGTTCCTTTTGATCAACAGTTCTCAAGTAAAATGCTTCTTTTGTTTGTTCTCACCCTTGATTTTCTTTCAGGCAATGGCCGCCAGTGGTGCTCGCAGCACGTACTTTCGATCAAGACGCACAGACTTTTAACTTATTTCTTACAGGAAATGCAGAGCACCGCGAGAATGAAAGTCTTGTACCTTTACGACCATAGCTTGGCTGACAAGGTGAAGGAGTTCCTAGTGTAACTTCCAGGATTCCAACTGAGAGAATTGTTTAGTGCTGATTACAAAGAGAAAAAGCTTGTCCAGGCTTTCAAAAATAACACCATGTAACCAGACTGCTGAGAAATTTTCAGAGGAACGGTTCGTCAGCTATAAGCATTACGATTAAGGAAAAGCGTGTCAAAGTCAACGCTTAGCTTACCGTCATGTGGTATACATACGTATAGTAGAAATACTACAAACCGCCACCGTATCACTTCTCTGGGTATCTGACATAATCTGATGATGATCAACCTGCACTGATCGTGAAATGTATCGTGATGCCTATGGTAGAAGGCAGGGGAAAAGGGATCTTGGTATAGCGTTTTCGTTTTTTATTTCTACTTCTTTCTTCTTCTTGGATGAATTCGATGCTGCGAGCTGCGAAGAAGATCGTCACGGGGTATGGATCTTTCATGCTGATTCTTGTTTCCAATTCTTTTCCAGGCATGGCCGTGGTGCAGGAGTTTGCATCCAGGGAGTGCTTCCTTCAGCCGGCAAAGCTTTCCGATCGACCAGGAGCGCGATCCTAGCTTCCCAGGGGATAGACAAGCACGACGCGCCAGAGATCGGCGCTGTCTGGAGCTTTCCATTTCGAAGTTTTTCCGGCAGTGGTAGCAGCGCCGACAAGAACAAGCTCGTGAGGTACAATGCTTTCATCTCGATTCTTTTTCCGCAATTCTGATCGTTTCGAGAGCTAGCAGTTCTTTCACGCCAATGCAGGACAAGATCAATGGAGAAGAGATCGCGGAGGAGAACACGACCGACGACGGGGCGGAGCGGGGGCCGGCCAGGGAGAGCGCTAAGACTCCCGACGGTTCCAGGTAGATAACTTCTCAATTGGGATTCGTCTTTTATCCTTTTCAATTTCTTCTCGGCCAGGAGCTACGACCGCGTGAACGAGAATGGAGAAGCGTTCGTGAAGCTAGCTGCACAGGTAAGCTTCCTATAGACTATCGATCGAGAAGCTCTTTTCTTTAACTGGTTTCAGGAGTGCTTTAGCAATACTGTGCTCATATGCCTTACGTATAAGCATGGTACGCTGCTGGCTGCCGATGGATCTCTCTTCTTCCAGTCCGAGCAGTGTCTCATCAAGGACGATCACTGTAAGATTTGGAACGTGAACGAGCGCGTGTGGCTTGCGTTTGCCGGCTCGCTCCAGGTAAGGACACTGCTCATCAAATTACAAAAAATGCTTGCAATGTTTCTCGATCCAGGTGAAAGACCGCGCTTCGTCCTTCTTGGTTCGAGATTTCCACCACCTGAGCACTGCTGCGGCCGTAGCACGAGCGTTGGTGGTTTACCTGGACCTTCTGGATATGGAGGACGACTTCAACATCTTCGTTGTGGACGCCAAGGAGCGCTTCATCATCGGCAAGTTCGCAGAAACGGCTGGGAATTATGCGAGTTAAAGCTGGAGCAGCGGGATCCGCTGGCAGTACCATCCTGGACTGGCTCAACGAGGAGAACTCGAGCCGAAACATCGAGAACTCCGAGTTCGAGGATGCACTTACACTGTGCCGGGAAGGAATCCAGAAGAGCCACGAGCTTGGCCGGACCAGCCTCAAGTTCTCGTTCATAAAATTGGAGAAGAACGAGGTTGTTTTCAAGTACTAATTCACGATCGCTCGATGTAATTCGCTTGTCTCTGGAAAGAAAGAAACCATAAGAGTAAAAGTAAAGCGGCAGGCCTGGCTTTTGAAGTCTCCTCCTCGAGCTGCGAGTTCTCGTCGGTCGCGTCAACCATGAAAGCTTGTGAGAATACAGGCTTGAGATGGTTAATAGCCAAACCTTGACTCTTCGACATCGAGATCTTCTAAACGAGCTGGCTTCCAAACACCGTCGTCCTCGATCCACTGTCACATATAATGTTCTCTGACAAATATTTCGAGATCGATCTTACCATTTAAATCCGTGCAAAAGAAAAAAGAAGGCATGTCTGACGAGTTTCCATCCAAGCCGTCCATTTGCTCTTTATTCTAATCTACCGGTGTTGTTTTGTCAAGAGTATTTAAAAACGACATGAGCTTGTGATGTTTATTTAAATTTATGAACTCTTTACCCAAGCATCCCTTTGATCTGTAGGATTTTTTCAGCGGGATTCAGTCCCTTTGGACAAGCATTAGAGCAATTGCGAATAGTGTGGCATCTTCCAATCTTCATCTCTCCACGGAGGGCCTCCACACGCTCTTTGGTAAAGTCATCGCGGCTATCAGCAATCATTCTAATAAACAGTAAACACTTGGAAAAGTTTACTAGGAAAAAGAATGGAATGGTACTTACTTATATGCTTGGAGCAGAATTGCTGGACCAGGGAATGTAGGTGTGTTCCACCAGTAGCTAGGGCAAGAAGTATTACAACAAGCACATAGGATACACTCCCACATCCCATCCAGTTTTGCTCTCTCTTCTTTGGTTTGCAAGAATTCTTTTTGCCCATCTTCTTTTTGCGTTTTGGTCTTCAACCATGGCTCAATGCTCTTGTATTGCTGATAAAAATAAGTCATGTCCACCACCAGGTCCTTAATCACAAACATATGTGGCAGAGGCAACACCACAGTAGAAGCAATACCATCCTCATCCCTGTCAACTTTTGTTAAGCATGCCAGGCAGTTCTTACCATTGATGTTCATGGCGCAAGAGCCACATACACCTTCGCGACAAGAACGCCTAAACGTGATACTCGAATCATGCTTGTTCTTGATCTCAAACAAAACATCAAGCATCATAACGCAGTTGCTGATGTCAACCTTGTACTCTTGGAGGTGGGGTGATTTGCCATCTTGGGGATTGTATCTATACACTTGAAAGGACCGTAAACCATTGCTGGTCAAGCGCTTGCTTCCTAAAACTCGTGAAAGCATCCTTGGTGAAAAGTCAAAACCTAAAAGATGGCCTTATTTTTATTGAGTTTAAGCTATTTAAGTATTTACGTCGCAACGACAAAATGTAATTTGCACTATTTTATCGTAACTAAGCTCCAACATAATTTAAACATTTTATTTTGTGATTTACAAAATAATATTTTGAAAACCACCTTTTTTTCAAGGCATATATATATATATGCCTTGAAAAAAAGGTGGTGTTCTGGAACGTACTGATACTGGGATACCCCGAGGTGGCTTTGAATCTTTACGCACGAAAGATTCAAAGACGAGGAGACGAGGAGAGACGGCTGTGAGGCGGATTCTTGGACTTTTCTTGCCGTGCTCAAGGCTTGCGGAAGCTTTGTGGCTCTGGAGACCAGAAACGGGCGATCGATCATTCGCGAGCTTGATGGCATTCGATGGTAAGTCCCGGGCATGCTCTTCACAGGGACGTTTATCGGCATGGACATGGTTCTGGCGACTTGCTTGGGGGTGTGGCCGCTGCTCAACGGGTGTTCGACTCATTTTCTACGAGGAACATTGTCAGCTGGAGCGCACTGATAACAGGCTACAGCCACCTGGGAGATGTGAACCAAGTCCTGGATCATTTCCCGTGACATGGAGCACGGAGGAGTGCAGCCAAGCTCACTTCCGTCCCCGCGGCTTGCAGTCATGCGGGCCTGGTTGACGTCGCCAGGGACTACTTCAAGTAATGAGCTTGAAATATGGTATTCGTCCGGGCATCAATCACTACCACTGCTTGGTGGATGTGCTCGGGAGAGCCAACCATTTGGACGAAGCAGTGGCTGTGATAAACGCCATGCCTTTCGAAGCCAACGCCATGACTTGGAAGACGCTGCTGGGAGCATGCCGGAAAGTGGAAGAACGTAGAGTTTGGGAGGCTTGCATTCGAGTTGCTGCTAGAGCTCGACGAGAAAGACGTGGCTGCCATACAATGTCACATATACCTGTGTGGCAAACTTTGGCGATTTGACATGTCATATTGATGTTGCCATTCCCATACACCTTAACCATTGACTCATGTAATGTATGTGTCTTATTGCATATTAGGCAACCAGGCTGCCTGCTACAAATTGATTGCCATAAATATCAACTTTATAGGGGTGAGTTGGGATTGTATTTGTATACCTGAAAAGACTATAGCTTCTTTCTTAAAACTAATGTGGTTTTATTTTTATTGAGTTTAAGCCTTAAGCTATTATACTATATCTGGGAATATCTCTAGAATCATACCCCAACTACTTCTCACAGAAAGAATATTCTAAGATTCCTTAGTTTCATCAGATTGGATTACTACAGGTCTTGGGACACCCAGGAGGTGACATAAGGAAAAAGATATTGTGCAATCGTGATTGCTACTGGTTACCAGACGGATGATCCTTGGATGAATGTAACCAGAAATGGCTTAGTTCATCTGCTCTTTTTATACTTCGCCAGTCAATGTTATATCTGAAGACGTAATGGAGACAGAGTGAATTCTAAACCTAAAAGTGCATACTGAGTTTTTGTCTTATACCAATGCCTCTAAGAACATTCCAATTCATGATACATTGGCAAATACTAGGATCATACTTCTGGTGGATTTAGTGTTTCTCCAAACATTTGAACGTCCTAAGTCCAAGATTAAAATCAAAGAAGCTATTATGATTGAGAATAATTTCTTAAATTCACATGTGCAGCAAGTTATTTGTTATTGTCTTTCTAAGTGTCTTCATTTTTCTGATTTAATTACATATGCCATGCGAAGCTCTACATGCCCGCACACAACCATGTGATTACATGGACAATTGAGGAAGTGCAAAATTTGTTGGAGCTTATCAGCCTCTGAAGAGTTCAGGAGATGTGATTCCAGCTTTGGAGGTTGTCAAGCATTGTTTGGAGTTTAGTAACTTATTTTTGATCATTATAGAAGAGTAGTCGTGCATTGGACTGGTACCTCTTGTCTGGATTATGTTAGTACTCAATGGTGAAATGAACAGTCGTGATTTGTGACCTTTGACCTGCCACATGAAAAAAGTTTGAAAAATGGAGGTGGAAGATTTGAGTTTTGCGATTCGAGTCTTCCAGCTGTTACTTCTCCCACCGAGGACCATTTGTCTCGAGCAAATGACTGCAAGCAATGGGCCTCGAGTCCAGAAGTGATCTCGTCAACTTGCTTGGTAATTGAAAACTCTGCCAAGTCAGAAAATCATGACATGTTGACGCATACCATTTGGAAGGACGCGTTGCTGAGCTCCACAACGCCTGTCCAAAGAGGTTATTCTTGACCGAACGTGTGACAACAGGAGCTGACACAGGACGCATCCACTCGGCCGCTTGTCCGCTCCTAAACAAAGCTTCCTTCACTTCGTCACATCTATGAGCAAGATGCCCAACGTCAACCTGAAATCAAAGAGCGATGGAACAGAGGTTCGACTTAACTGATCTTGTTCCCAACAGTCCTGTATTAAAACGAGTTGAAAAGCAAGAAAAAAAAGAACCAATGCAGCATACCTGTTACCAGTAGTCACCACAGCAACAGGTCCCATCCTTGAAAACGTGAAACCGGCTTGCATCCCGGCATATAATGGTCCTCTTCTCCAGCATTGAGATAGCTGCTGCGACTTTGTGGCAGCCATCGCAGAGCAGAGAGTTCTTCACGATACGTATGGCTGTCCCCGGCACCGTATTCAGTAACGCACAACCAATGGCCATTCGCTCGCTGTGACAACAGAGACGCTTGTTTCCACCGTCCTCCTCCATTTCCACCGCAAAGTCGCCGAGCTTCTTGAGTATCTCTTGAGACTGCGGATGTCTTGCATCGTTTCCAGCTTCAAACGAGTGAACCGTGCCAGTATCTTCAGTCCACCAGCTCCGCTCGGCCACCGAGTTCTCGTCTCGAGCACCCGCCTTCATCGTCTCGACATGCTGCTGTTCTTCCACCATGCCCCGGCTCCCATATATGTTGGCCATCAAGACGTAGGCAGCCACGTCTTTCTCGTCGAGCTCCAGCAGCGACTCGAATGCAAGCCTCCCAAACTCTACGTTCTTCCACTTCCGGCATGCTCCCAGCAGCGTCTTCCAAGTCATGGCGTTGGCTTCGAAAGGCATGGCGTTTACCACAGCCACTGCTTCGTCCAAATGGTTGGCTCTCCCGAGCACATCCACCAAGCAGTGGTAGTGATCGATGCCCGGACGAATCCCATACTTGAAGCTCATCGCTTGGAAGTAGTCCCTGGCGACGTCAACCAGGCCCGCATGGCTGCAAGCCGCGAGCACGGAAGTGAGCGTCACAGCATTTGGCTGCACTCCTTCGTCCTCCATATCACGGAAGTGATCCAGGACTTGCTTCACATCTCCCTGGTGGCTGTAGCCTGTTAACAGTGCGCTCCAGCTGACGATGTTCGTCATAGAAAACGAGTCGAACACCCGTTGAGCAGCTGCCACACCCCCACACTTGGCGTAGAAGTCCACGAAGCAAGTAGCCAGAACCATGTCATCTTCGAGTCCATGCCGATAAACGTCCCTGTGAAGAGCCTGCCCGGTCTCCAGAGCCACAAGGCTTGCGCAAGCCTTGAGCACCGCAAGAAAAGTCCCAGAGTCCGCCTCACAGCCTTCCTCCTCGTCTCGCATTCGTGCGAAGAGCTTCAAGGCCACCTCCGGCTGCTCGCTCTCGGCGTATCCCAGTATCAGTACGTTCCAGGACACCACGTCTCGACGGGGCATGCCGTGGAACACTCGCCAAGCGTCATCCAGGCTCCCACACTTGGCGTACATGTTCACCAGCGAGCATCCAACGAACTTGTCAAGCTCGCAGCCAAGCTCGGCAGCCTTGGAATGGATTTTCATGCCGATGTCCAAGGCCTCCAGCTTCACTGGCCTTCCAAACAGCTGCTTGGCTTCCTCCTTGGCCGCCAGACTGATGCAGGCGTTGAGCGCACCGATGAAAGTCCGGGAGTTCGGTTTGCAGCCTGGAAACTGCGGCATGGCCTCGAACAGCTCCAAAGCTAGCCTCTCTTCACCACTCTCGGCGTAGCCATGGATCAAAGAGTTGCACGAGACAACACACCGCCTTGGCATGCTGCTGAATGCTTTGTGTGCCTCCACCAAGCTCCCACACTTGGCGTACATGTCTACCAGAGTGCTGGCCAGGAAGAGGTCCGAGTCGCAGCCGTGCTCCACAGCCTGAGAGTGAATGGCAGCTCCCATTTCCAGTGCCTTCACTCGAACCAGCCTTCCATCAACCGGCGTGGCCTCCTCTTTCCGTGCCAGGCGGCTGCAAGCTTTCAGTGCCGTCAAGAAGCTCCTGCGGTTCGGTCGTCCCATTCGAGAGAAAACTTCCAGAGCGAGCTCCTCTTCCCCGTTGTCTACGCATCCGGCCATTAGCGCGTTCCACGACACCACGTCGCGGAGAGGCATGGATTCGAAGACTCTGAAGGCCTCCACCAGGTTGCCGCACTTCGCGTACATGTTGAGGAGCGAGCATGCAACGTGAGAGTCCAAGTCCCGCCCCGTCTCTACAGCTTTCAAATGGATCGCTCTTCCTTTCTCGAGAGCCGCCACCTTGAGAAGCCGGTCATCAACTTGCTGGAACTCTTCCTTGACTGCCAGAGCTGTGCACGCGTTGAGAGCAGCAGTGAAAATCCCAGCAGCAATAGAACCTCTGAACTGGAGAAGCTTGCATATTTCCAAGGCCAGCTCCTCTTCTCCGTTGTCAGCATAGCCGAGCATCAGCGCCGTGCAAGAGAATGCGTCGTGATGACGCATCCTGTCGAAAATCATACGAGCGTCCAGCAAGCTCCCACACTTCGCATACATGTTGATGAGCGAGCTCGTCAAGAACACGTTGGAATCGCAGCCAGCCTTCAAAGCTTGATAGTGCACGGAGAGCCCCCGTTCCAGAGACCCGATCTTCACCATCTTTCCTCCATCAACCTGTCGCCCCTCTTCTTTCCTCGCTAAACCAGTGCAAGCGTTCGAAGCAGCGAGAAAAGTCCGAGCGTTCGCTGAACAACTGCCTTGAGTTTGCATCTGTGAGAAGAGCTCCAGCGCCACCTCTTCTTCCCCATTCTCTGCGAAGCCTTGTATCAATGCGGTCCATGACACGACGTCGTGGTGTCGGAGCCTGTCAAAGACCAGTCGAGCGTCCAGCATGCTGCCACACTTCGCGTACACATCGATCAGAGTGCTGGCGGCAAATCTGTCCAAGTCGAACCCGTTCCTCAGACCATCAGCATGAGCAGCCATGGCTTTCTCCAAAGAGTTTACTTTCACCAAGATCCCACCGAAATCCCTGCATTCTTCCTTGCTTGCCAGACTTGCACACTCCTTGAAAGAGGTGAGAAGAGATCGAGAGTCCAAGTATGTAAGCACATCCAGTGCCGCCTCGTCTTTGGCATTCGCGGAGTAGCTGCCAGAAAAATCTTTCAAAAACACTTCGAGCTTGACGAGCGAAACTTACGTGTTTGTCTTGCAAACTTGGTTTTCGCAAGTGCCTGTCCCTGGAGATTGCGAGACCTCTTCGATGCCATAGCTGCCAAGAGAAGAATGGCTTTAGACTTGACCAGAAGATCAGCTAGAACGAAGGAAAAACTCACGCATTCGTCGCGCAGGAGTGATTTTCGCGATTTCTTGTCCCTGGAAGTAGCGAAAATCGCATCAAGACACTGCAGTGTGCTGGCCGATTCCCGGAACAAGCACGCATCGTTGTCCATGCTGCTAGTCCAACAAAATTTCAGCAGCTGGAACACAAAACCCCGTGAGCAAATGCTCCAGGAGCATAGAATCCCACCTTAACCTCGTCCCAAAATCTCCTGGATCATCCAATCGAGCTGGAAATACCGCGAGCGAATCCCCGCGACGCGATCAATCCCCAGGAAGATTCAGGAGCAATGTGGCATCACGGCGCTCCCTGAACGAAATATCGAGCAAAGCAAACCCTAAAGAACCTAGAAGAGAAGAGATTTCATGACCGCTATTGATCAGCCTCCATGCTCGTCGCGCACCGTGGACGCGTTCCTCCGGATGGGAATGGTGATCTCCTCCTTCTCGCCTTGCCCCTCCTCCTCCTCTCATGGTAATCGCGCTTTCTTCTCCAGGCCGGCTTCTCGTGGGGATTGTTCGTGGGATCATACGACGCTGGCAAGAAAGGTATTGGCAGGAATCTCTCCATCTCCATCTCCATCTCCATCTCCATCGATCATCCTTCTCTTCGTTTGGCAGGACTGTCCGGATTGGCGAACGCGTCCTATGTGGTACTTCAAAAAAAAAATTCCATCCTACATTGTTCTGCCATGACTTTCTTTCTTCTTCGACACCATCTTCTTTGCTCGATCGCAGGCCAAAGCCATCGCCAACAACAGCGTGAAATGGGGTGAGCAAATCCATCTCACCATTTCTTCTCGAGTGATTTGGAAGAACGTTTCTATGTGTTCTTCCAGGACTTTGCGGAGGACTCTACGTGAGTCTCAACTGTGGCTTTGAGGTCCTGAGAACGAAGAGAGATTGGGTACGTAGTTGTAGTTCTTCCCAAAACCATGGATCTTATGAAAAAATCGTCTTTTTTTTCCTTTCCCAGATAAATGGTACACTCGCTGGAGCACTGACAGGAGCAGCGGTGGGATCCAAAAAGATTGGAATTATCAAGACTGCTCTCGCGGCATCGGTGATCTGTTCTACTCTCGAGATGATGAAACCAGCTGAGTATCCTCCCACAAGAATCATCAAGTAGGAGATCTTCTCTTTTTTCTCGCGATCCAGCCTCACAATTTGGGCTGCCTGCTACTTTCCTTCTGATAGAGCTCCGATCTGCCAAAAAAAGAGAGCTTTTTTGCAATGTTCTACGGTGGAAAAGAAGGGAAGAACACTGCTCACTTACATCACATAGCCTCCGTGCACGAAAGCCATCCCGAGCGCCACCGCAAACACTCGATCCCTCACCTCGGGATTCTTTCGGAACGCGAGCCTTACTGCGAAAAGAGATGAGAAATCCCTGGCGAGGAAGAAATCGCTTACTGAGCGGCAGGATTGGAGCGTATATCAGTGGAACGATGTACTTGAATTCCGGCTGCCGCCCCTGCTGCTGCCGGATGCTGCTAGTGCTGCTGCGTGCTCACAAAGTCACTCTCGGCCAAGGATGCGTTCTAGATTTGCTCACCTCGCAGTCGCCATTGCGAGAAAAAGAAGGTACTTTCTTTTAGGGTTCTAGCACTCAAAGATTTAGGGTTCTAGCACTCAAGATTTGGGGTTTAGGGGTTTGGTTTTGGCTCAGACTCATGATTCTTTCCATTTCAGAGGCGACCAAGCCTCATCTTCGGGAAAATTTGGTCATCACAGCCACCGCGGACTCGAGATTCTCAAGCATTCTACTAAATTTCGACAAATTCCTGACAAAAAAGCCCTCTCAATCCCTCTTCTAGCTGTAGTAACTTTTGATCGATCGATCGACTGATCCCGCCCCGCCCATATAATGATCGCAAGAACTGTGAGAAAGAAAGAAACAGGCCACAGAGATCAAAACTCCCAGCTTGGAAGAAAGACACTTACCGAGTGATAGATAGTCTTGTTCTTCCAGTGCTGCTCTAGAGTGGAAGATATCTCTTTGCCGCTTGCTTTCCCACGACCATCCCCCCCGCCGCCATGGCTCCCAGAGCGCCAGCGATGGCGGCGGTCCTAGGCCCGGCGGCGGCCTTGTAGAAGGCGCCAGTGGCGAGCCCCGCCGCCACGGAATTGAGGAGATCATCGCTCTTGCGGAGGTACCAGGCGCCGCTCTCCATTCCCGCGTACATTAGTCCCACGATCCCAATCTTGTTGCCCAGCATCCTCCCCGTGTGGCCCGACGAGTTGAGCAGCCGATTGACGCGCAGCTTGGCGGTGTCACCGCTCTCGATCTGCCGGACGCCGTCCACCAGGCCCTTGGCGCCGCCCGCCACCGCGCCGCCCAGATAACCACAGCCCGTGTAATACTGGATGTTCTCGCCCAGGGATCGCCGCTGGAACGTCGCCTCCTCCGAGAAGAGGAACTCCGGGGTGGTGGGGAGCTTGTACATGTGTTGATCCATGGTGCCAAAGAGCTCGCTGTAGGGGCTGTAGTAGAGCTGCCCATCGGCGTCGGCTTTGAAGCCCTTTCTCTCCGGGAATGCGGGGGAGGAGGAGGAGGAAGAGGTGGACGCCATAGCCAAGCACCAAGAACCGCAGCGCCCTCCTTTCTCTCTGCCCAACTGTTGCCCTAACCCTAGGGGTTTGGCTAAAACCTCGCTAGCGGCTTTCTGCCATCGAGCCGTCCACGTGGACGGAGATCCAGTCCAAGAGAAAAAAAAAAAGATTTTCAAACGAAAGGTAATAAAGGTAATATCACTTTGCAATAAAATTTGATATTTGTCCTTGGTTTGCAAGCATCTCAAACAAAATAGTTTCTTGTGGCTCGACTGCAAGCAAGAGGGAGAACCCATCTTCTTTATAGGTTCTTATCACTGATTTTCTGTGGAGAATGTTTAATCAGTCATGAAAGAAACGATCATGTAAGTAAAGGCAGTTTGATAGATCCAAATAAAAACAAGGTGCTGGCAGCAGCAGATTGATTTATTAAAACATTGGAGTATCTCTCTCTCTCTCTCTCTCTCTCTCTCTCTCTCTCTCTCTCTCTCTCTCTCTCTCTCTCTCTCTCTCTCTCTCTCTCTCTCTCTCTCTCTCTCTCTCTCTCTCTCTCTCTCTCTCTCTCTCTCTCTCTCTCTCTCTCTCTCTCTCTCTCTCTCTCTCTCTCTCTCTCTTGTGCCAAAATAACCCATTTGGTTAGCCCTTCAAGAACATTTCTTTTGAAAAATTTAGTGATTCTATGACACCTCTTAAAAGGTAGAAATGCTGTCAAAATCAATGCATTTTTGTTTTCTTCACTAACAAAACAAAAATAGCAATATAATAAACTACAAATTAAGTCTCTTTTTGAGCTCAGCCGAGCAAATTTCTGTCCTCCACCTGGAGCTCTAGAACTTTGAGAGCTTGAACATGCCTGTCTAGACAAGATCCAAGTTGCAAAAGTTTACTATGGCATGCCACTGACCATGGGAGTGATCTGCATGGTAGAGGTATCAACAAGCGGCTTGAAGATCTAGCGCTGCCCCATGAAGCTCTCATCTTTGACCATCTTGCGAATACTTCATCCCGGGCACAAAGAACATGGTAGCGGTTCCTGGAGGCAGCTGCTTCCTTCCAAGGAAGACTACCACCATTCAGCAGCATCAAGCAGCAGTACAGTAGTCCCTGTATGTGCAGTCTGGCGACAGGCTCCAATCTTTTATCAGCGGGAGCAAGACTGTGACGAGAGCATCCGGCACAGCTTCCGTGAGGGGATCCAGCCCTAGGTAGAACACATACCCCCGTCCCCGCCCCCTCCCTCCCCCCCCCTTTATTTAGGGTGGGCCCCATTTGCTTCTTTGGATATGCATGCCACCTCATTGCTTACATGCACAAGATTGTTCTAGTATATTATTTTCAGCTATTTTTAAGTATTTAAAAGTACAAAATCAAATATATTATTTATTCTACTATAACAGCATTATCTTGATTGTATAGCTGAATATAACTGCATAGAATATTAAACATAGCTTTCTTTCTTTCAATATATATTTTTTGTCAAATATATTCTTGAAAGTAAGAGCTGTATAATCCTTTTGTTGTACCATAGCAAGGAAGGGATCTTTTCATTGCATTCCATGTTGATTCAATACGATTTGTATGAACTCCAGTCATGGGATCAACAAAATTCTAGGAGTGGTTGACTGTATAATGAGTGAAGTTCAATTGATTCAACCACTCTAAATCATAACCAGCCCAACAATCACTATATATAATTGTTCCTAAAAAATTAATTATAATTATTAGTTAAGAATAATAATAGAAATAGAACTACACATATGTATATAATATATCAGTTAAAGTTTGTGCAGTACAACATTAGAACCATAAACATTTGATTTAAATCATGTTCAATTCCTCCAAAGACCCATTGACCTTCTATTTTTCTACCATAATTATATTTCTGCTTACCAAACTTACTTTCATCAATTTCCACAATTCTTCCTGGACCACTAATTTTTTACTACCTCATTGTAATGTGATAACACAAATATCATGACAAAAGTTGTACCAATTTGTTGTCATACGCTCACTTTAATACCCATGCCTCAACCAGGTAGTACTTCAGCAATGGCTGGCCGTCCACTTGTTCAATTGCCAGCTGGTTGTCCTTGATCAGGGACTGTCGCGGGAAGATAACACCCTTGGGATGTCAAACACCGAGTACCTCAAGTCTGGTAAAGGTAAAGCCCCTAACAGTGCTCTTGAAATCCGGATCTGGATTGTAACACAGTAGGAGTTTCCAAGATTCGTATCTCTACTGGAAATACTGATTTGCCAGGCGCACCAGCTCTCCTCATAGCTTGTGACCCACGCTCTTATTTGACTTGCCTTCTGCAGGCATTCTTGGAGAAGCATTCACAAAATTGTGGCCATCAGGGAACTGCTGATTGCTTGTGCGGGCCATTTCCGCAATGGAGTAAGTCACCTGCTTCTGCATGCCCAACCTGTCGTAGACAACCTTCATAGCCTCCGGCACCAGGCGCATGAAAGCCTCGCATTGTTCCTTAACTGTATCCCAGTCCTCATCAACCACGCACACCTCCAGCCCGAGGTTTTCGATAGCCTGAAGGATATTCATCTCCGGGTTGGGGTCCATGACAAATCGACCCCAGAAACCTTTGAGAGGACCTGCAATATCCAACTCACAGCTGTTCCACCTTACTAGGTTCGAAGTCTCTCTCCTAAGAGCATAGTCGCTTCCTTGAAATAGAGCGCGTTCAAACCAAGAGGAAATTATATCATTAACTCCCAAGGCACAAGCTTACCAAGAGTGCGATTCAACGATTCCAGCAATTTCACGCAGGCACGCAGCTCATCTTCCAAAGCCTCCCGTTTCCACTTTCGTCTGTAGGAAAGCATGAGCCTGAAGAAACCCACCAGTTCTGTATCTCTCTCTATCTCGGCCACCTCACTTAAATCCTCCTCGCCTGCAGTCTTCATTTCTTCCCAGATCTCACTTAGTTCCTCAGTGGGAAAGTGGTGGTGAACAGACAGCAGCTTGGATAGCCACCCCCTTGGCAATAAAACACAGTCAGTCTTCCGCAGTTTCTAAAACCGCATGTCCAATGATCCAACCGTCAGTCATAATTTTTAATAGAAGTTAGAATCCGAGTTGGATGCAATTAATAATGTCCATGCCATCACGCAATTGCAAAACAATGATCCAGCTACAATGGCTCAAGATAAATCCAATGATAGCTAAGATAAAAAACTTGTGTATTAATTTTAATGAGTATATCTATTTTCTTGTGAATGCTTACAAGATAAGTTGATAAGAGTCTGAATATTTTTGGTGAGTTTGCATTTGTAACAATAATTTTCTGTTTAAATTTATTTTGTCAATGTATGCATTATTTTTCCTGCCTTTATTTTTGTTATTTGTATTTGCTTACATTTGCGATGTATATTTAAGGAAGACAAGCATTAATACTTAATTCCAAGGCTTTCTCTCCAATCATAGAAAGTAACACAAGTGCTTTGATTTCATAAACACTACAACCAAAGGTACCATAAAGGGAGCACATCAAGACCAATTTCAAGCAATAAACCCATAGTTGCATCCAAAACATTGATGTAGTTTCCATTCAGTTAAAAAATGAAGTACTTGACTTTTGAGATGTAGGGGCTACATTCAAGAAGTTAAAGCCTTCAAATAAAGATATGCTTTAAGCTTTTTAAAAACAAATAGCTCTACATATAGCTCTAACATCCTCATGTCAAGACACAATAGCCTCAAGTATTAATCTAGCAATCTCAAGTACAAGAAGAAAGCTTTGTGTGACCTTTCTCAGTCTTGGTCTATGTCAATATAACTTTAGGTTTCTCAAGGCTTGAAGTGCTTGCGCTCACTCAATAAAGCTAAGTATCATCTTAATACTATTGGCTCTTCTCAACCTCTTGCTCAAGATCATGGATTTTGGGATAGCCAAAACATTTGAACAACTCTAACCACACTTGAAAATGAGGCACAGAATTCTATAAGGATTTATAAGTGATATTGTAATGGTGGTGATAAATTTTGTGACATGTATAACTTTGTCATGACTTTCAAAAACTTAAGTGCTATTTTGTGAGAGTGGAGGTGTCAATGCATGGAGCTGGATGAAATTGGTAGTGAGGCCTTTGCTGCTAAGATATGTAAGAAAAGTTTATAATTTAAAAAAAAAGATTAATCTAAATACATTCTACTTTAGATAATAAAATATGCTAGAATTTACCTAAAGGTGTTTAAGAATGTTTATAAATTATAAACACTAGATGTAGCTATATTACCAGCAAACCAAAAAGAATTTTTTTTGCTTTACAAATTAATCTTTTTTAAAAGATTAGTTATATCAATTAAATTAAGGTTGAAACCCTTAACATGGATATGGATCATCTTAACCTTTTAATTCCACTAGAGGCTTCTAACTGTAAGCTTACCATTCACTAAATCTTTTAGCAAGAATCTCTATCAATCAAAAGTTAAAGATTTTGGAATTTCTTTTAGCAAAGAATCCTATTGCTAGAAGTATATTCAAGCCATAAGACACTCAGCCATCCTATAAAGAATGTGGAACATTCCAAAAGTTGGTTAATGTGTTTTTGTGGTGAGCATGTATTTGGACAGTAGGATGTATAATTAGAATCATAATTTGTTGCAACTGGTTTTTACACACTCTTGATGAATGTCTTTTTATTGAGTATAGTTTTTTTTTTTTCTGTGTAGCATTGGAGAAAGCTTGATTTGGCATTCATTTAGAATTTGAATTTAAAAGCACAACAATTAATAGAAATTCTTTAGAAGATTAACATGTCTTAAGGGAAATGATTATTCCAATCTTAAGTGGGATATACTTGAATATTCTAGGTATATTCTTTACCTATAGGTTTTCTTAACAGATAAACAACAAATGTATCTCTTTTCTTGTTTGATTTTACTCCAAACTTTTCTTACCATGATTGCAAGCATATCTTATTTCCTCGTTATTTCTTTCTTAGTGGGAGATTGCATTCACTCGCTTCCAGAATCATTTCAACCCGGACTCAGTTCCTTGTCTCATATGTGGAGCTTCATAGAGCACCAACATGAGCGTGTGCAACTGACTGAATATGTTCATTGCCACTTTGTTTTTCAGTGTTTGCTAAGTTTTTCTTTATAGATTGATGCTCCCTTTCTCTCCAAGAATTTTTTTCTTCTCTCAGCTGCTAGCTTGTCCACTCGACAACTTCTGGCTCGTCTCAGCGAACCAATACAAATACAATTAGTTTATACAAGAGCTTTCAACAATTAAGAACTGACGTAGAGCAAGTCAAAAGGATCGAACCGACGACGCCACCACGCTCCATGACCCATGACTCATTTAAGTTGGTTCTTTGCTTTGTTTTCTCATGGCCCACATACAGCTCAACTGTCATGTCTTATCATGGGTCATGCTACATTGCCCAATTTTGCGCCAAATCTCATTTTCACACTTGGTTCAAATTTCACGTCGCCGGTACCGGTAAAGGGTAAACGTACGCTTTTTGAAATTTACCTTTAATTTAAACACCCTCGACCGGACATTGGGGTTAATCGTGAAAGAAGAGAGGGAAGAACAGGGTTTTAGCGAGAGTAGTCGCGGGTGAGTCATCGATCGATCGTAGGCGCTAGCTCCATCCGCGTCGTGGCACGCCTGGCGCCGCGACGGCCGCGTCCGATCTTCGGGTTTAATCCGTGTTCTTGGCCGGGGAATCCACTGTTCTTAGTGCTGATTGCGTAGTTTTCTTCCGGGAAATCTCGATTCTAGCGGCTGGTGAGGTGCTTTTGCGGCGGCATTGCCGAAATATTACAGTAGTCGCAGGGGGCCAAAAGTTTTTCTCCTCGTCCTTTCTGGCAGAGGCATCTTTTCTTTGACGAGAGGAGATTTTAAATGCTTCTACTGCGGTGTTTTCTCGATCTCCTCGGTCAGTGACACAAATCCAGGTGAGAAATTTTCTCCCCATATTTAAATTCTTTACTGGTAGAGCATAAAAGATTGCTCCCTTGCGTTGCTTGTGTTGGGCGCAGGCGATCGGACCATATGTTTCTGCCCCATCCCTTTTTCCTTTCCTTTAATTCGTCGGTGCCGAAGCTACATTGTGATTGATTGAAGGGCGACACACCGTTATTGGGTGGATGAATTCTTCTCATCACTAGGCGTACTGCTTCCACAAGGTACATTTTTCTTTTTCGTTTTTCCCAGTACGATTCCTCACCGTCAGAATCTGATTGCGTGGATATCTCTGCTGTGCCAGTTGCAGCTAGGAAAGCAAAGCTAGGAAATTGCCTCACGGTCCATTGTCCATATGTGAGAAGGGGCGCCCGAACGACGCGTTTCCTCAATGGACTCGTCGAGAATGGAGCAGTATGAGATCATTGGGCAAGTTGGGAAGGGCGCGTTTGGCTCAGCCATTCTCGTCAATCACAAACTTGAGAAGAAGAAGTAAGGCGCATTGTGTTTTGATGTTCCTTGTTCCTTCTCATGTTTTTTTTTTCCTTTTTTCTTTTTATCGTTTCCGCTTGTCATAGGTATGTCTTGAAGAAAATAAGACTTGCTCGCCAGAGTGATAGATGCAGGCGTTCTGCTCACCAAGAGGTACTTCGAGCAATTTGAGGAGAAAATTTCGCATAACGTGTTTTTGGTTTCTAGATGGCTCTTGTTTCTCGGGTGAAGCACCCTCACATTGTCGAATACAAGGAAGCGTGGGTGGAGAAGGTTTGGTATTCTTGTTTTATGCGTAGTTTTGTTCTTATACAAGTCTGCAGGGATGCTATGTATGCATCGTCACAGGATACTGTGAGGGAGGGGACATGTACGCATTTGTTTTGTTCATAACAAACACTTCGAGTTCTTATGATTCGCCTCTTGTATGTTTCGCAGGGCGGACATCATCCGTAAAGCGAACGGAACTTACTTCCCAGAGGAGGTCAGCGGATTGTTTTCATTGTTTCTGGTTTTAATGTTTCTGCTGTTTGTCACAGAGGCTTTGCAGATGGTTCGTCCAACTCCTCTTGGGCGTTGAGTACCTACATGCAAACCACATTCTCCATCGGGATGTTAAGGTAGACGTGTTTGTCAGTGCTCCCGTGATATGCTCAACAGCTGTTCTCCATTTCAGTGCTCCAACATATTTTTAACGAAGGATCATGACATTCGATTAGGTACGCCAAGTGATTGGAGCATTCGTTGTGTTTCTCACTAAAATGTGGAAAACTTGGTAGGTGACTTTGGACTCGCCAAAATGCTCAAGTCGGATGACCTTGCGTGCTCGGTAAATACCATCCTGTGGTCGTATTTCTTCTGCTTAAAGCTGTTATACAGGTCGTAGGGACACCGAACTACATGTGTCCTGAGCTTTTA
The DNA here is from genome assembly GCF_000143415.4 of Selaginella moellendorffii. NCBI lineage: Eukaryota > Viridiplantae > Streptophyta > Lycopodiopsida > Selaginellales > Selaginellaceae > Selaginella > Selaginella moellendorffii. The sequence goes on from NW_003314268.1 coordinate 3,459,520, forward strand.
GCTGATATCCCATATGGTTTCAAGTCAGATATCTGGTCTCTAGGTAAAAGTAAATAATGGTTCTGAGTTGGTTCTAATTTTAAGCGTTACGTGTGCAGGATGTTGCATGTATGAGATGAGCGCACATAGGCCAGCATTTAAAGCTTTCGTGAGTTTTCTTACTTCCTGCTCTGCAGAAACCGTTTTTCATGTTTTGTCTGACCAGGACATCCAAGGACTGATCAATAAAATCAACAAGTCTTCGATCGGCCCACTGCCAACGTGCTACTCTAGCTCATTGTGAGTGCAGCATTGAGTGTCTTCTCCTGTTCTGCTCGTTTGCTAACTTTTTGCTTCGACTGCACTGTGTTCTCTAGTAAATCCTTGATACGGAGTATGCTTCGAAAAAATCCGGAGCATCGTCCGACGGTAATCTGTTCGACTTGTACCTTTGTCGCTAACCTGACCTGGTTGAAACATTTTGTAGGCCGCAGAACTACTGAGACACCCTCATTTGCAACCGTATCTACTCCAGCGTAGAAGGCAAGTTGGTGGAGCTCTTCTCATGGCGCACAGCCTGGACCTTAGTGGCGATAGCAGCTATTCAATGAACGCCACGGACTCTAGTGGCGACGTCGACAATAAACGATTTGAGCACGACGACGTGCAATCAGCTGCTCCCACTAGCAGAACTGCAAGTCACATTTGGAATGTCGATACGAGTGAGAAGGAGAATTCCGAGACGTCATCAGAGTCTCTATCAAAGACACTGGGAAGAAACGCAGGTCTAACGAATTTTGAGTGGCTGAAGCATCGACTCGCTAAAAGGCACTTCGAAGAAAACTTGACGGACGGGAGTGAAACGCAAGTGGATTCTGGTGCTGAACAAGACAAGTATCCAATCAAAAGCTCGCCGGTTCGAACTAGCCGTGTAAAGTCGGTAGTCCCAAGTCCTCGGACGCCGTTAGCAAGGGAAGCTCCTCCACGAAAGAAGTATTCTGTAAGTGTTCGTGCTTACAATTCTGAATGGTTCTAAACTTTTCAAGCGTCTGCAGGGTGGGGAGCCTCCTTCAAGATATAAAATCAAAGCAGAGCTGGTGTCTCCGCTTGTGGTGGAACGATCAACTGGAGCTAAGTCTAAGCCGACCGTCCCCACAACACCACTTTCAACTGCACGAAGGTCCTCGATGCCCGCAGCTGGTGGTGGCAAGTATACTTCCCGGAATGCCGTGCCGGCGGTACACGAGACACCAAAGCCTTACACACCAACAACTAACCCGGCTGGACGAGTTTCTCGGCCAGAGGATCCAGCCTTCGTTCGCACCACGGTGAAGTCATCTCTACAGTCGCGGATACATCCGAGCCCAGTCAAGTCTCTCGGACGGGACCAGGAGTTTAAAGACGACGTGCTATCGCTGCTGCGGCCTCTGGTCCGGCCGTCCAACAAGAAGTCGGCGCACCTGGCCGGATTGAAGGACCTCCGATCACCAGACGTCTCAGTGAACGCTCCCAGGCTGGACAAGATCCCGCAGTTCAACTTGACGCCTGACGAGTCGCTGTGCGAGGCCCACGACTTTGCAAAGTACGCGGACAGGTACTTCTCCAAGAGCAGGCTGCCAGAGCCGCGCAGCAGCCACGCAAAGTCTGGCGACTTCCACACAAGTGGCGATCGCTATCACGGGAGCGGTGGTGGATCCAAGGACAAGATAGCCATCCAGATAAGCAACGAGAAAGTCCAGATGCCAGGCAGCTCGGGCCCGGTCTTCAACGACGTGGTTCATGTCATCCGGCACAGCACGTTTAGGCTCGGCGGTGGCGGCGACAAGGCCGAGCCGCAGCAACACCACCCGACGCACAGCGACCTTCCGCGGGACATGGACATCGCGTCGCTGCTCGATCTCAAGCCCGACGTGGAGGTGCTTCCAATCTCCCAGCAGCAGCAGCAAAGCCAGCAACAATGTCAACACCAAGGTGGCGGTTGTGGTGGTGGTCCTTCGAGTTTGAGTGCTACTGCGACAGCAACAGAGGTAGCGTCCGGGAGCGAGCAGCAGGACAGGGGTGCGATGGATGGGACGGACTTGAAGTCTTACAGACAAAGGGCGGATGCTCTGGAAGGCTTGCTGGAGCTTTCGGCCCAGCTGCTAGCGCAGCACAGGCTGGAGGAGCTGGCCATCGTCCTCAAGCCTTTTGGTGGCGGTGCGGTGTCGCCCAGGGAGACGGCGATCTGGCTCACCAAGAGCCTCAAGGGGATGCTGGCCGAGCACCACCAGGAGCAGCACAAGGTCACGGCAGCAGCGTAGCCACAGAACTCTTGTTTGGAACACTCCCAACTCCAAAGTATATGACCACGCGGCCCAGGGATCAGGTGAGCCAATTTTTTTTTCTTACGCACGGGATTGCCGGTCTCTGTGGCGATCACATAATAAAAGAAATGCATCCTTGTGTTTTGTGTATTGGCAAGAAGAAAATCGCATTTGCCTTTACTGGATGAGTGTTTATAGCTTTGTATTTGTAGTAAATCAAAATAACAATGCTAATCTAAATTAGATACATAGTTTATAACGATCATGTTTGGTTTACTTAATATCAAATGGAAGTTTATAATTACAATAGTGTTTAAATTAGAATACACTAAAAAGTGTTTAGGAAAGTTTATAAATTATAAACACAAAATTAATTTAAATAACTGTTAAATGGTAAAATATCCCAGAATATTTAACATATTTTTTCATATTAAAATCTGGAAAGCCGAATTGATTTACACAAAAATTCTGGAGTTTTAAAACAAATGTTTGGAAATTATAATCAAGAAAAACAAAAAGGCCATATTCTAATATATACTGAAAATCCAATCTTCGCTGCATATCTCCAAATATATATAATACGAACCGACCCACTACCCCGAGTACACCCCGCTCGAGACAAGCTCGTGCCTGGTGTACGCATCTCTTGCCCCAGTTACTAACTCCCACATTCTCAGGGATGTTTGTCCAATTGCACCGTATCAATGACCCTTTCTCTTGTACCTCATAATCTATCTCCTCGTATCTCAACTTCCAGCGCGACCACAAGATCATCGCCATAACTCTGTGATTCATCGCAAATCATGTCTTCTCCCTCCCCAAAGTATGTCCTGCTCGAGAGAACTCGTGCCCGATGCGTCACACACCACATCCTTGGCATGGACTCGTTCCACGCCTCCAATCATGCGCGCAGTACATAAGCGATGGCGCTCTTTATTGCCGAAACAAACTTGTGCTCTCTCCATATCTCTTCTCGGCCTCGCGTCCTTTTCCGCGATTCCTCTAGCACCAGGCGAAAAAACGCCACCTCCTACGAGTGTAGTTCTCAGTTGAGTAACGAGTTTGCTTTGCTTGCTTGCTTTCCAGGAACAAGCACACGCGTAGCTCCTTTCTTTGAAAGCTCGCATTCCTGAAAGAAAAAGAAAATCAAGGAAGCATGGAAGTTAGCAAGTTCCAGACCGAGGCCAAGAACGCGGTACTAGCACGCTTGCTCGCCTGCCTCGTCAATGAGAAGTTCGTGAAAGCGTACCTGGTGCTCCACGCCGAATCTCTCCCAGCCAGGCTCGCGGCTCCCGTCCCTCCCAAGCACCGCAAGCACTGGATGTGCATCTCCGCCGCCTCCGAAGCGTTCGAGCTACTCAAGCACGGTAGCTTTCTCGTGCCACTTCGAGAGCTTCCCCCGGTCCAAAAGCCTCCACAGCTCGGCGGCGAGCCCGCGGAGATTCTTCCAGTAACTTTGCTCGACCCGGACGAGATTGGCTTCCCCGTCCAGCAGCTGCAAGTCGATCGACCTGTCGAGTACGTGCCCGCAGACGTCCGGACCGTCACCACGCAGCTCCAAGAATGGAACCCGGCCTTGAGCGCTGCGCTGGTGGAGCAGATCACTCAAGAGATGGAGAACTCGGTGTCACACCAGGCGGCCGCTTACAGCCACCACCAGGGACGAGCTCCGCCAGAACTCGAGCACACCACCGATTCGACGCAGTGGGAGCAGCTCATTGTTGAAGGCCACGCAACCCATCCCATGCACAAGTCGAGGTTTCACGTCCCTCCAACTTTGCCCATCGATCCCTGGAACAACGACCTATCGGCCCCCAAGATCCATTTCTTCGCGGTTCCACGATCCAAGCTCACTGTCCGTGGCGACTTTGAGAAGCTTGTAGCGCCTCTCGTCCAGATCTCCTCCACCAGGGCCAACGTTTTCATGGATTCCTGCGACGAGCTCGTCATGCCTGTCCACCACGTCCAAGTCCCGAGCGTGCTGCTCCACTTTCCTCACGCTCGCCACCTTCCTTTCACTTGCAAAGCCCGAGCTCAAGCCTCAGTGAGAACAGTGGTCGTGGACGAGCTCCCCGCCTTCAATCTCAAGCTCCCAATCGGTGTGAAGATCAGCTCGGCCACCCGGACTATCACACCGTGGACGACTCACATCGGCCCAGCTTTCAAGCCCGTTGCTGACAAGATCATCGAGGACAACGACCTGCTCGAGGTTGCTCACGAGCTCGCCAGCGTTGTTTCCAATCACCCGGATCCCGACGTCGCCAAAAACCTGAGCTGCGTGATCCGGCAGGACCCCCAGCACCTGGCCACCACCCGAGCCCGAGGCGAGAGAGTCGTGCTATCTGCCGCTCTCACTGAGCGATATCCCTCGAGGAGCGATGACTTCGTCGTCAACACCCTGTTCCACCTCGACTCCCTCGAGAAGAAGGAGCTCTTCTTCCAGAACTACGCCCGGCTCTTCCTCCGGGCATTCCTTCCACCGCTGCTGAAACACGGAGTGAGTTTCGAGGCCCATCTCCAAAACGTTCTGGCACGGTTCCGTCCCGCAGCTGTCGCTGGAGAGTGGGAGCTCGTGGGTTTCACGGTCCGCGACTTGGGCGGTATCAAAGCCCACCAACAAACTCTGTTCGAGACCACTGGCCTCGAGCTCGACGTGTGGGATGCGGAGAACTGCTCTCAGCTTGCTGAGACAATCGACGAAGTTCACAACCTGGCCTTTCACACGATCATCCAGTGCCATCTCCATCGTCTCGCACGGGCGCTGAGCGTCCACTACAACGCCAAAGGTTGGGAGTTTGTGAGAGCCGAGGTGGATGCCATGCTACCGCCCGGATGCCATGCCCGAAGCCTGTGGCTTGGTGCTACTGTCAACTGGAAGGCGTTTATCACCATGAAGCTCCAAGGCTTGTACCGCGACTACCTTTACATTAAGGTTCCCAATCTCATCACTTACCGGCCATCTTGAGTTACCGTCTGTGGATTTGTTATTACCACCTGTGTGTGGAGAACGTGAATCAATAAAACGATTGTAACGATTTTAGAACTGCAAAATTTACCTCTGCCTGAACGATGCTTTGGTTAAGAGTTACACGTCAACATGGACAACGGACTTTTCCAGAGCTGGACTATTCCATGGCCTGGCAACAGCAAGGTATATTAGAGAAGAAGAAAACACTGTTTCTAGAGCTGTAGAAATCACTGCGAAGCATTCCTCGCGGAAACAAAACTTTGGAGCTTCGTTTAAACCGGCCTGATTGTCATAGCGAAGCCGGAAGAAAGATCAGCATTTCCATGCTCTAAACTTCATTGGAAAACGACGTATTCTTCAACAGCGCCAGGGTAATAATGGGATATCACATTATTAATCGTAATGTATCGGGGCTTTGCCCGCGCTGCCACTCAGATCCTTCACGATAGCTGCGCTTGGCGTGGACACACCTCCAAGACCACCATTGCCACTCGCCAAATCTTTCCCAGTCACCGCGGTTGCGGTGGAGACGCAAGTTCTGAAACCACCACCGCGAGTTGCAAGAAGGACCCCACCCCGTCGGCATGCATTGCCATAGCGACACTTTCCTCGAGCAAAAAACCTGGAAGAAACGAAAGTCATGAGCTTTGCTGCACAGTGGAAGCTCCGGAAGCAAGTGGCTCCCGACGCCGCGAAGATGACCACCTCCCTCAGGTCCGACACCTCGATGCTCTTGATGGCACTCTAGGAGAGATCATCTTCTCCCCATCCTCGGCACATCCTCGGCACACCACCTCGATGCTTGGCTTTGTGGTGGTGGTGCCGAGGATGTGCTTTCCTGGAACACAATGATCACAGCTTTCTGCCAAGACGGCCAAATCAGCATAGCAAATTGTTATTTGCCGCATGTCTCTGGAAATTTGATGGTCCAAGAGTTTGCCAAAGTCGGGCAAAATCGATCGCACGAAAGAGTCGTGGCCCGGGCTCATTCTTTGCTATGGCGCTGGCGGCCAGACCGAGCAAGCGCTGGCTTTTACAGCGAGCGTGGATCGCTGGACAGCGCTGCACCAATCGTATGCCCGGATCAAAGGCGGTGTTTGCCGAAGCACAACCATGTTGCCGCAAACTCGATGCTCCAGGGAATTCGCGAGATGGTCTTTTGACTCCATGCCCGACGCTGCCGCGATGCTCCACAGCGCTGCGATCGCGATGGGGTGAAGAGATGCTTCGACGCCATGCCCACGCACGATCTTGTCTCGTGGGCCGCGCTTCTGCATCTGGACAAGTAACGAGTTCGATCGAGCCAGGGACGAACTCGCCAGGATGCCCAATCGGAGCGGCCTCCTCGCGGCGGCCGCGGAGAACGCCATGGCCGAATCGCTCTTCCGGGAGATCCCGGACAAGGAGGATCCACTCGCGTGCGCCATGATCCCAGAACGGGCGGATCGACCGCGCCTGGGAGGCGTACAACGGCGTTCGCCGACCGGTCAAGGACGGTCGTGGCGTCGACCGCGGATCGGGCATCCCGCGCTGGAGCATGGAGCTGTCGGGCGTGATCCCCGACCGCGTCGTGATGATCAGTCACGCCGGGGAGCTGGGTCTATGGGATCAAGAGTTCGTGCGATCACTGGTGCTGCGCGGTGGATCTCCTGGGGCGATCGATCTAGCGGAGCCATTCGTGCCCGGCGGCGGAGTGTGGGGAGCTTGTGCTCGATCTGGAGCCAGGGAACTCAGGACCAATTCTCGCACTTGCGAGCATCTGGATTGGAATGTAGGCGAACAGGAACTGGGGAGGAGCTTATACGAGAGAGCTTTCCAAATACAAACTCATGAGCACAAGGTATGAACACTCATTTTCTCATCAGAAAGGAGATACAACCTCTGGAAATTCAAATCTTGACTAGCCATGCAAACGTGTGCTTTTACTAGCACAAGGCTCATGTGAGTGATTTGTGTCATGAACGTCATGCAAGCAACAACTAATTAACTAGTGTTTTTATGCTGAGGTTAGCTCTTACGTTTGTTGTGCTTTTGAGCTGGCGATCTCATAGAAGCCTTTTGGCACCAACTCAACGTTTTGGAAGTCTTGGCGCTCCTTGCACAAGAAACCTAAAATAGTATTTAAAAGGATCTAAGGATCTGCATTTCTTCAAATTGATTTAAACTTTGTTTCAATGTACTGGATCTTTAGTCCTGAATATTGACAACGTAAATTCATGCTCTGCTCAATGAACTGCGACAAACAAGCTCATTCTTTGGCCCCATGAAGGAATTGCCTCGTTGACTAGACATCTTGCTCTCCAAATGAAATTGGCACCACAGGCAGGTCACAGCCGGCATGCCCGATCAGATTGGTAGAAGAAGACAAGCGGATGGTGCTGTGTGATGACCTCTTTTCCTGCTTATTTTAATTCTATCGTTCTAAGTTGAGGTTTTCGTTCATGCGTCTCAACTGTGCTTCATTATCACGTCAAGAGGAGCTGGTGTTAGTTGCCGAGGTTGTGGAGCTACTCTCCATCCTCGGAGCGAGGGAATCGTTGGTATTATCTTTTGGTCGACCAAAATTCCGAAGCAATTTTCAACCACTTGAAGCAATCAATTCAACCTTTCATCCTATTGTCACCACCAGTCTCTGCAATCATAGTTAGTTGTATGGAAACATGTTAGTATAGCTCTGTCCTCCACATGTATACATATGCGACTCTCAACTTTACAGTCTCAAGTTGTGTTGTTTCTGGTTCTCATCTGTCCATAAATCCTAAAAAGTAAAACCACAAATTTCAAAGGCAATAAATTTTCTTAAAATCTTACGCATGGTACCTGTGTGCAAAACTCGCTCCTCCATACGTATTGATTCCCTTGCTTCTACAACTTTGTTAAGCATTTCCTTACTCCATTTGAGCACCGCATCTCCAATGATGATACGTAAAAGTCCCTCATAGAGACGGTGTGTGTCTGGACTGCCACCACCAAACAACTCATTCCGAGGAAGTTCATGCCACTTCCTCAGAATGCCAAAGGCGTAAGTTAAATCAATCATTTAAAACTTCAGAAATACTTGCCTCGTCGGAGGTGTAAAGCGTCCCAACAAGGTACATATTGTCAGGGTAGAGCGACTGTGGGGCTTGAGAATATTTCCGCTGGAAGAAAGCAGTGCGTTCCTGCAACATTTCCACAAGCTCCTCTTCGGGAATTGGGTCCTTGAAACCCATCATCTTCTCGGTCTTCCTAAAAGCTGTACAAACACATTGCTAGGAAACAACTTTCTCAGTATAGTAAGTACCTGGAAGGGAACTGCGATCGAGTGTGCCATTCTTTACAGAAACTTCTCCCCGCAAATGTAGGATGGAACGTTTCCAGCGCTCGGAGAAACAGAGTACGTAAATGGGATTCGTCTGGGAGTTGTGCATATTGATGGGAGCTTCTTTGCAAGCATAGCAGGCGCCCTGGAAGCCTGCCTGTTTTTCGTCTGTGAACTTGAACTCTATAATCGCAACTAACTTCTTCACAAGCTAGAGTCAAACAAAACATACGTCAGAATGATTATACATGCAATTCAGATGGCTTACTTCTTGCAGCTTGTTCACCAGCACGTACACTTTGAGGTCCGCAGCGCCCCTCGATTCTTCACCATCTTCTCCTATTACTGGAGCATGCTCAGGATCAAGGTCAAAATCTAGTTCCCCCTTCAAATCCTGTGAAATTCTTTCCTCAGCCACCTGCAACAACATGTCCAGCTGGTCTGAAAAGCTTGCAATGTCCAACGGATCTGTACGCTTCCTCTTTTTCCCCGTTAGGCTCTCGTACAGCAATTGATCTCCCTCAAGTTTCTTCAGTGTCTGGCCCGATGGTATTGTGAGCTTCTCCAGTTCTCTGACCAAAGAATGGTGGAACTCTGTTAGTTGTTTTTCATTGGATGCCTTTCCGTAAAGTCTGGGTAAGAAACCAAAAAAGATCGTTACTGCACTCACGAGAAACATAGCTAAAGAACATACTTATAGAATCGAGTAAATTCTGTAGAGCACAAGAAAATAGCCGCTCGTCTGACTTGCGCATCCACCAGCAGCGGCAGCGCAAACTTGTCAAATGCCGGCATTAGTTCCTCTCCGCTGACAATCTACAAGCATTACAACAAGTATTATGAAGCAGCCAACTTTGTTTACCGCTTGCCCACCTTAATCAAAGGGTGGTTCGCCTTGAACACACCCTTTGTGTACAAATAAGCAGGAAACTTCAGTGGATTAGTTTTTCCCCATATGTGACTTGAGGATGCAGCTCCCTCGGCCTTTGCCTTGTCGATCTTTGCTGCTTTTGCTTTCGTGGGAAAGCAGCCAGCACCTTTCACTAGGAAAAAAAGCTCTGATAAGTCAAAGCAAAAGAAAGAGCCATTTCACTAATGGAACTCTGCTAAGAAGAGAGAGCGAGCCTTCCACAGACTTACTCTTGTTCTCCCCCTCTTCCTTGCTTTCCTTTCAATGTAACCTTTGACAAAAGCAACCCTATGACGTAACGCCCTAAACATAAGCATTTAATATCACGTGGCATTCGTTGTTGGAAAATGTATCTCGCAGCTCGACTGGCGGCTCTACTTCGCAGGAGTGAGCTACGATCCGGAAGATCGAAGCTCTCTGGCGATCTGGTGGAGTTTTTCCGGTGCCAATCCAGGGGCCGAGTTCATCTTATGTGTCTTCATTCTCTTTTTTCAAGCCTCTATTGGAGGCAATGGAACGGCAAAGCGTGTCCGTTGCAAAAGCTGGTCTTGTTGGGCGACAGCTCCTGTTCTTGCTGCCGCCAATTGTTGGCATCACTTCTTACAGTCGAGCAAAACGGTCAATGAGAACCTCAAGATGAGCTTGCGCTTCGATCTCGTCTTTATTCCTCTGGACAAGCCCGATGAGGTTTTAGATCGACGGCTATCAGAACACATTATGGGGATCGTACACTGCCCCGACGATACCATCTTGCGCATCATCCGCAAAGAATCCGCGTCCATGACGAATCGAGAGAAGAGAAGCTCCTGGAACGGCGCTTCACCGCCTTGGTCGATCCATCGCTCTTGCGTTCCAGCGATCGTTAGGTGATCGGCAAGAAAGAAGAAAAGAAAGAATTTCCATGAAGAAATAATGTTGAACTAGCTGAATGTTAGTGAAGCTCTTTCTTTTCGTTCTGAGAAGAAGAAAAGCGTCAAAGAATGAAGAGAAACGAGACTGAGATACTTGCGCTATGAAGACAAAAAATCAAAATATGAGAAAAAAAATCAGCTTGCCTGAGAAAATCGATTACGTATGTATACAAGTCGCGATGATGCTGAAGTGTACATTCTATATCTTAGCAAATTTAATATATGCGTAACGTGAGCGTGCCGGAGTGGTTATCGGGCATGGCTGCTCTGCCCGCGCAGGTTCGAATCCTGCCGCTCACGAAAAAATTTCTCTGCGTAGATTCTTGAAATATTCGGTTTTAATCAAACCCCTAAATATGAGCGTGCCGGTTATCGGTCCGCGCAGGTTCGAATCCTGCCGCTCGCGATTCTTTCAATTTTATTCGACTAAATTTTTCGCGGTTCACAAAATCTTCGAGTGTTGAGCCTAGCATCGATCAAAAAGCTCGGGGGTTGAGGATCGGGCTGCGATGGAGGAGTGTTACCTTCATCAAATCAAGCGTCGCCGTGTTGAGCGCAGCTTTCCTAGCAGCCCTGTCGTCGCCTGTTCTTCTTCTTGCTCCTCTTTTTCCGGCTCACTGGTTGGAGAACCAGCCTTGGCCCAGGCCGCAAACTCCGGTGACGCGAGCAACCTCTTCAGTGCCTCGTTGGTCGAAGGACTTCCAGTGGGAGTAACCGAGCGACCTCTCGAACTTCCGGGGCTTCTACCGTCCTGCCGACCTCTGGAACTTCCGGGACTTCTACCATCCTGCCGACCTCGTGGAGTTCTTGGTTTCTCTGCAGTCGCACGTCTTAAATAGAGCTCGCGAGTTGAACAGACCCTACTTACCGTGATCAACACCGTGGCCTGCAGGTTGGTTTCTTCCGGTAATGCCTGCGGTCGTGAACATTATGTCTGCAAACCAGGATGCAAGCCAGCCTAGTGGGATTATCGGTATGACCATGGGGAGGGGTGCGCTCTGTACAGACAAAGTCAGAAGGGACAACCGACAGCGCGGATACGACCTGAGAAAGCGCGACCGTCCCGGCCATTCGTATGGCCCATGTAACAAAGTAAACAGTTCCAATATCAACTTCCCCGTCTGGAGTTAAAACGAACTTGCGGACTGCACAGTAGCCGAGCCAGGCGCCAAATAGAAACACTCCCAGGATAGAGAACAAAAACACCTATATGGAAACAAGAATGAAACAACGACAAGTCAGGACCGCGCCAAAGGCTTACCGCGCGCCACATTCCTTCAAATATCTCATATCTGAGGATGAAGAGGAAGAAAGCGCCGCCATATATTGTTCGAATTGAGCTGAAGCTCCACTGTTGAGCGTAAGCTTTTGTCAGCTTGTAAACTTAACAGTATGCTTACCAGAAACGCAGTTCCAGACCGTCTCGTAGCCTTAAACACAGAGTTACATCAAAACTTTCAAGAAACTCGCAAACGGTACCTGCTGGAAAATGAAGAACACAACAAAAAATATGCTGATGCTCATCGCGCTGGTGTAATATAGCGGAACCCATGAACTGAGTATCGTCGACAGAAGCAGCAACGCCATCCCAAGTATAAGAAAGACTACTCGAGCGGTATGGAACTCTGACCATGCTACAACTGTTACAAGCAAAAAGAAATAAAAATGTAGGCTGACCTTCGGTCGCTGTAACACGGACGAGATTCCGTGACTCCGCCAGTTTGATGTCCAAGAAATAGGATTCAACTGTTGTATAGCGCCCAGTCCAGAGAGATCGATTCTTCGCAGGCGTCAAGTTTCCGTATGGGCATCGGCAGATATCCGAGTCATTGCCCCCCCTACAAAGAGAATGTTCTGTTAGCATTTGATCGATGATACGTAGAAATCCCACGTACCACACTGCGCATGCTCCTTTGATTGTGGGAAAGTACGTAGCGTTGACCTCTTCTAGCTTTATAATCCTGGACTTGGCGAAATCCAGCATCTGTTTCGAGTGTCCGAGAACGCGTAAGCGAGCGCAGTACGCCTTGCTTCTATTCTCCTCAAACGAAGAGCAGTTCGCGGACGTGAGGTAAAGAGGCGAATCGACTATGAGCTCTCGAAAACCTGACACTACACACGCACAAAGAAATAAGACAGAGTGCCCATTCATCTGAGAAGAAAGCAAACCTGGCTCAGCCGCCGACGAGAACAAGCTCGCGAGTACGATAGCGAGGAAGAACGACCAGGTTCCCATGGCGTATACAGGGAGTCGTCGAAAGGTCCTTGATTTCACGCGATTCAAGCTGCGACAGACGGAGAATCGTGAGAAAACTTCCAAGATTCTGGAGATTATGAACCGCAGAGCCGATGCTTGTGCGGAGATTATGAACCGGAGAGGCGATGCTTGTGCCGCAGTGACACAATCGGATCTAAGAGGACGCCGGTATCGACAAGGCCGCGATCATCGATCAGAGAAGCGCTGCATTTGGAAGAAATCACACATACCAGGGCAGCGCCATCGCTAGCGCCATCGCCTTGTCTAGCTCAATCGCCAATCCACTACACTGAAAACCCTATCGAAGCGCATGCAAATGTGTAGAAGGCGGGCTATTCAAATGCAAGTAAAAGAAAGATGCGACAGACGTTAAAGAAGATTCCGCCATTGTCCGTCAGGCAAATTTAAGGAATATTCTCTCTTAGCTAGGGTTTGGAGAAATCGATCGAGCTGCCCGAGAAGGAGATGGAGATGGAGATCGAGAGCAGCGCTTCTCGGATTGAAGCTGAGAATCGCGGCGCTGGCGCCGCCGCGGCTGAGGATGAGGAGGATGTCTGCCGGATTTGCAGGACATCGGGCGAGGATGGATCGCCACTCTACTATCCTTGCGCTTGCAGCGGCAGCATCAAGTACGTGCATCAAGAGTGCCTGTTGCAGTGGCTCAATCACAGCAATGCCAAGCAATGCGAGGTTTGTGTCTAGCCTAGAAGAAGAAGAGAAATTTCTTCCAAGTCACAAGATTTATCGCGTTCTTCACAGGTTTGCAAGCACCAGTTCTCTTTCTCCCCGGTCTATGCCGAGGACGCTCCAACGCGCCTCCCAGTGACCGAGCTCGTCTATGGCATGGTCGCCAAGGCCGGGAGGGGCCTGCGATTCTTCTCCAGGCTCGTGCTCGTCTTGTCGGTGTGGCTGCTCTTCATCCCTTTCACCACCTTCTGGATTTGGAGGATGACTTTCGTGAGAGGCCTCGGTGATGCCCAGAAGCTCTTCGTCACCCGCTTCCTCACGCCGGCCTTCCTCTTCGCCGACTGCTTGAATGGCTTCCTCATCTCGGCCGGGATCGTCTTTATATTTCTTGGAGCAACGTCGCTGCGAGAGTACTTTAGACACATCCGGGAGGTGGCTGGCCAGGAGGCTGATAGGCAGCAGCAAGCTCCTCCCGCGAACGGCGATGGCGGTGCTGGGCAGGGACAGGGACTAGCCGCTGGAGCTGGCGAGATCATCAGGAGGAACGCTGAGAACGTCGCAGCGCGGATAGAAGCTCACGTGGAACAGATGTTTGAAGCCGACGATCCAGATGGTGCTGAGGATGTTCCTTTCGACGAGCTCGTTGGAATGCAGGGACCGATCCACCATTTGATCGAGAATGCGGTCACTGTAAGTTGTTTCTTCTAGTCCAAGCTCTCCTTTGCTTACACTTCTTTTGTTTCTTCTTCTTCAGGTTCTAGCAAGCAATGCCATTTTCCTGGGAATAGTTGCGTTTGTTCCGTTTACCATCGGCCGTATCTTTCTCTCGGTATTAAATCTTGGCAAAGCTCCTGCTCGCTCAGAAGGACCAGTGGAGGTTGTGGCCAAGGCTGTTGCGGTTTACGATGCTATGGCCGAGGTGTTCGTAACTGCGATCCAGCTCTCCGACGCAGCAACCGTTGCGGTTGGCTATGGAGTCATCTTTCTTCTGCTGAGCTTCTATCTCGGCTTGATACTTCTCGTCCGCTATGGAAGGGGTGAGCCACTTATGGTCGGACGAATTCGCGGGGTGGTGTCAGTAGCCGAGGCTGCCCCTTCTTTGTTCCGACATATTATCGGTTGCGTGAGGTATGTGGCGACGATGCTCAAGGTTGCTTTCCTTCTGGTCATCGAGCTCGGCGTCTTTCCTTTGGTTTGCGGATGGTGGCTCGACGTTTGCACCTTGGCTATGCTAAAGGTGTCCTTTGCACAGCGAGTTGCATTCTTCTGGGCCTCACCCCTTACCAGCTCTCTTCTGCATTGGCTGGTCGGCATATTTTACATGCTACAGATAAGCATTTTTGTGAGCTTGTTGCGCGAGGTGAGTTGCTATTTTTTCCGGGTTTTCTAGTTCATGCTAATGGTTTTAAGTTTCAGGTTCTCCGCCCTGGGGTCCTATATTTCTTGCGTGACCCGGCGGATCCAAATTACAATCCTTTCCGCGACTTGATTGACGATCCGCTTCATAAGCACGCTAGAAGAGTACTTCTCTCTGTGGTCGTGTATGGAAGCTTGATTGTTTTACTGGTGTTTGTTCCGGTTCAAGTGGCCACGCATTTAGCTTTTTCCGTTTTTCCTCTGGACATAAGGTAAAGCTGTATCATAAGTTTGATCTATCTTCAACTGAACGCTATTCTCCTGCAGAGTGTCGGATCCGTTTACTGAGCTCCCTGCCGACATGCTCTTGTTTCACATATGCATACCGTTCGCTCTCGAACACTTCCGCCCAAGAGCGACCATCAAGGCTGTTCTATTCTACTGGTTTTCAGTTGTGGGCAAGGCTCTCGATCTTTACGAGTACCTCCTTCCTCGTCCGGAGGACACAAATAGAGGAAATGGGAATGCCGTTGCTGAACAAGCCGCACCACCACCAGCTGCTAATGGCGAAACCAACGCCGACGAGGAAAGATTAGACACTGGAGAGTAAGTATTTCTCATTATCTACGTTGGCAGGATTCATTTCGATAAACTGCTGTTACCAGGTACAAGTTCGCGGTGCGCATTGTTTTGCTTCTGCTCGGGGCGTGGTTGACGATGCTGGTTTTCAACTCGTCCTTGATTGTCCTTCCGGTTTCCGTTGGGCGTGCCATTGTCACCTCGTTCTCTCGCCTTCCAATCACGAGGGGTGCAAACTGCAATGGTATGTCGCACAGCTCCGGTAAAATGAGAAATCTAACATTTCCTTATTTCAGATCTCTATGCGTTTAATATCGGCTGTTTCGTCATCTGGGCGGCAGCTGCAGCGGTCCGTTACATAGTAAACTATTTGAGGACGCATGACATGTGGGTTCTTTTCATGCAAGTTCTCAAGTGGTCAGCCATTGTGTCGAAGAGCGTTGTGCTCCTCTCGCTATGGGTAAGTTTTGTTTCTATTGTTCTTGTTTCTTCTCATGACTTGTCGATGATCAGGTGATTGTCATTCCCGTTCTTATTGGTTTGCTGTTTGAGCTTCTGGTGGTGGTGCCACTGCGAGTGCCTGTGGATGAAAGCCCCGTCTTCTTGCTGTATCAAGACTGGGCTCTCGGACTCGTCCTCTTGAAAATCTGGACTCGACTGGTACGCTATATTTGTGCTCTCTCCTTTCTCACTCCACTGATGCCTTTGCGCTCTTTGTTCTATACCACAGGCAATGGCAGGCCAGGCGACGCTCCTCACGGACGAGAGCTGGAGGCGAAAGTTCGAGCAAGTGAAAGCCGATGGATTCTCCCGGCTCCGCGGGTGGTGGGTTTTCCAGGAGATTGTAGCTCCGGTGCTGGTGAAGCTCCTGACGGCTCTCAGCATCCCATATGTCGCTGCTCGGGGACTGTTTCCAGCGCTGGGCCTCTCCATCCTCATCAACTCGGCAGTCTATCGGTTCGCGTGGGCCGGGTCGCTGATGCTGCTAACTGGCTGGTATGGGCTGAGGCAGCTGAGGCAATTGTTTCTCGACGTCCACAACGCGATCAGGGATGACAGGTATCTCATTGGCAAGAGGCTCCACAACTATGGCGAGCCTTCGAAAGCGCTAGTGGCGGCGGAGGAAGAGAAAGGTGGCTCCTCGGATGGGGAAGCTACTGCGGACGGGGCCGGGGCCGCTAGTCCTATTGCTACCGCGGATCAAGCTTTGAGGCAGGAATAGCGAGGATCATTGTTTGTATACTCGGAAGTAAAGCAGTGTGTAAATTATTATAGAAAAGATGATGAAACAGGAGCACCCCCGAGCAGTTTTTCCATCCCAGATTACTTCTTGCAACAAAGGAGGCTGATGCATAGCTATATTGAATTATTTAGAACTTCCCATCGAATCAAGAAAAGCCTTTATGTCGGAGTAGGCAACAGCGTTTCAAATACGATGCAACTCAATTGCTCAAGTTTGTGGCTGATGCAAAGCAACAAAGAGCATAAGAAGAAAAGATTTGAGCACTGTCTTTGGCTGGAAACCAAAATTTCTAGTAAAAAGAGAAAGAGAGAAAAATTAACGAAAGAACCAAGCAAGCTTTTGAACTTCCTTCAAGTCTGGTGCCTCCACCTTCGACCAGCACTTGGAATCGACTCCGAAGTGCATCATACGCCAACAGAAGGAAGCAGAAGGTAGGTCTCAACACTAAGTTGGTATGCCATCCCACATTTTATATGTTGGTCTCCATGCAAAGTATCTCTCCCGCATGCACGCACTGACCACTCGCCATAGATGTAAAGCGCATGCGATCCTGTCAACGCAAAACCCTCTCATGCACGTATAGTTGCTGACCCTTCGGGGAGGAGTTGAGATCGCTGTAGCACCAGACGTAAATGGAGGAGGGCCGCTCAAAGACCAAAGGTGGCAAGGGCACTGGCGATGATCATGTCCCCGGGGTGGAAGAAGTGCCACTCACTGCGCTGGGAATTCTCAGCCGGCTTGACAAAGAGGGATTGGGCGACCCTGAGGTGGGAGTGAGCGTATCATTGATTGTTCGTCGCCATTCACGGCACACACACCTCACCTGACACAGATCTATCGCGGACAACGAGCTCCAGCTCCGCCATGAACTCTCCGCTGGCAATGGCTCCTCTTTGGTGAGTATGGAAGAAACATTCCCTATGCTCAACGGTAATTCGATCGAGCCTGGCAGACTTTCGAGCTTGGGAGAGAATGCTCGCAGTAGAGGGCAAATGCATCACACGAACCAAGTCTATTACGAGATGCGACAACGGAGAATCATTCCGCGACTGCCCTAGAGATCTTTGTCCGCCAGAGTGAAGAGGTGGATTGCCTGGACAATTTTGGTCAGCAATTTGGTCAGTAAAAGATCCCTTTTACAACACTCTCATGCTAACTTCCCTCACCATTCTCTACCCCGAGAGAAAGCTCGAGATCAGGAGCCCCAAACAGTAATGCGCCTCTGACTTTGTCCCGGATCGCCGATGCATATCAGAGGTGTCTTGGTACGTAGATTCTCGATGTGTTGTTCCTAGATGTGTCTGCCTCCAATTGCCCTTGCCTGCACCGGCATTCAGAGAAAGATCGCGGCAATATTATGTTCTAATCAAGGTGGAGTATTCCAAGGTGGTGCAGCTTATTCTGTATGCTCCTTGCTTATCTTGGGCTGCTGCTGCACATGTCTGTTCAGACTGCAAAATAACCGAAACCCATCTCGCAGAGATTTCGAGGCAAGACACGTCTACTCGTACAAGGGGTTGCTGCAACCCACCCAAGGCTTCAACGAGGGGTTCAAGTTGGGAAGCGGTGGATTACTTGCAAGACGGCACCGTGGTTGCCATCACACGCAGCAAAAGCTCCGCCAACTTTGGAGCCCTGGACGAGCAGCAGTTCCTTAACGAGACCACCACTCTCTCCAAGGGTGTCCATGAGATCTCTGACTTGTATACAAACAATCATTCCTGCCTTGAAGCTTGATCCGCGGGAGCAATAGGACTAACAGCCCCGGCCCCGGCCGTTCCCCATCCGAGAAGCCACGTTTCTCTTCCTCGGCGCTTTCGAAGGCTTCCCGCGGAGCCGGGATAATCCATCGGCAGCGTTGCCTGGCCTGCCATTGCTTGTGGTATAGAACAGAAAGCATCAGTGGAGTGGGCTTTCATCCACAGGTACTCGCAGTGCCACCACCACCAGAAGCTCAAACAGCAAACCAATAAGAACGGGAATGACAATCACCTGATCGTCGACAAGTCATGAGAACAAGTTGTAGCACCCATAGCGAGAGGACGGAGGAGGACACTCTTCAACACAATGGCTGACCACTTGAGAACTTATGCGACCTCAAATAGTTACTATGGACGGCTGCAGCTGCCGCCCAGATGACGAGCAGCCGATATTAAACGCATACAGATCTGACAGAAGATTCTCATTTTACCGGAGCTGTGTGACATGCCATTGTAGTGTGCACCCCTCGTGATTGGAAGGCGAGATAACGAAGTGACAATGGCACGCCCAACGGAGACCGGAAGGACAATCAAGAACGAGTTGAAAACCAGCATGATCAACCACGCCCCTAGTACACCGCAAACTTGTACCTGGTAAGTAGCTTATCGAAATAAATATTGCCAACGTAGATAATGAGAAATACTTACTCTCCAGTGTGTAATCTTTCCTCATTGGCGTTGGTTTCGCCATTAGCAGGTGCGGCTTGTTCAGCGACGGCATTAGGAGAAGGAAAGAATAGCAAAAAAAAAAATGGCAAACCTTATGCGACTTGCATGGCGTGGTGAGGATCCATGCGAAGAGCTGTGGAACCAACCTATGAAAACGAAAAAGAATCTTTAAGTATGTAATGTGGAACAAACCTTGAGCATGTTGACAGGGTTAAGTCCCGTTGGACGATTTGTGAAACATCGAGGACTTTCAGAGAACCGCTCTTGAGCGCCTTCTGAGGAAAGCTGTCTAGAGAAGCACGCAAAACTTCATACCAGAAGATGTGAAGGTGAGAAAAAAGCTTTCCAAAAACCTTATTGCCTGCCTATTCTATTAGTGGTTTTCTTGCTTAATTAATATCACAGGATTTGACAATTGAAATTCCAAAGAATAGATTTCAAATAAAAACTCCTATTTACGACCCTCTTGTTCTATCAAATCAATGTTTTGTTTCTTGATCTTACCAATTGCAATCTTATATTATTGAAGTTGTGGCATAATTTATCAATTATGGATGTTAAGCAAGTAAGAAGGAAGAAATATTGTCACTCTTTAGAGGTATGAGTTCATAAAAGTCTAAAATAAATTTCAATTTGTTTCTTGAAAGACTATCTAAGTGATTGTTTATTAAAGATACTAGGATTTGAAGGGTTATTTTGGTAGAGACTAATCTTGTTATTGCCTGAAATAAGAATATCATCTGAAAAAATAGCAAATAAGTAAAGTGTAGGGTATTATTGCATAACAAGTTAAATTGTAATTTTATAAATGAATTAATATTAATTCTAGCAAGTTTTGTATCAAATAGTCTTCTATTAATCAAATGCAAATTGGAGCAATTGATGAAAGCCATATACAAATTATTTTACCAAAAGAGCTATAATAATATTTTAACAAGAAAGGGTTTTACTCTGTTATTTTATAGATTATGGTTTTTGCAAGATGTTTGATTTGGGATTTAAATTTTAGATGGGCTGGTAGTTGTTACAATTAGTTAGTTTTCATAAATATGTTGTTGGTTTAAGGATTATGCAAGGACACCTTAGGAAATATATATCAATAAAAGATGCAACTTATCCACCAATATATGTTTAGTCTATATAAGGGATTGAAAGATGGGTTAAGCATATATGCCAACAAAATTAGAACTTCATTCAATCAAATATAGGAAGAAAGAGATTTTTGCATGTTAAAATCAAGTAATTTTATTTTATATTATAACTAATAAAAGATGACTTTTGTTAAGTCCCAAATTCTTCTGAAACAAAATAATTCAAGACTTGATAATATCAAAGATCACATCACTGTACATTATATCTTATGTAAAAATTATGGTGATAGTTTTGATCTTTCATGGATTGATTAAGCTAAAGAGGAGTTGATGAGATTGATTCAATATGAAAAAGAGGCATTATAATGTATTCAATCATTTGAAGTAGAAGTTCTAAAAAATCAATTGTGCAACAACATATGAATTACATTAAATCAAAGCAATAAATCAAGATGTTAAGAGACAAATTACAATATGCACTAGATAGTTTTGATCAATTTAAAGCTAGTGAAGAAGTATTAAAAAATATTGAATGTTGTGATGCTCAAGCATAAATGTTATTTAAAATTTAAACAAAGCAATTTGTTTATGATCAATTTTTAGGAGAATTTATTCTTCAGAAGATAAAGATTAAATTAGTTTTTAATAAATTAAAAAGGCAAATAAAATATTTCAAAGCATATTCACTATAGTATTAAAGGAAGCTTGTATAACTTTCATAATTTGAAAATGCTACTCTATGTGATTGATGATTTTTTCTTTTATATTCTTGATAATCTCAATCATATTATTCATTATATAATGATAATATTCATTATCATTTTCCATCTTCACCTTTTTGTATTAAGTATTTAATCCTTTTGTGTTGTCCAACTTTATGTAATCAGTAACAATTTTATGTTTACCATCTTCAATAGCTTTTTAATAAAGTTAATATAGATAGTTTTCTTCATTTGAGGTTTATTTGAGAAAAACTCATTTATGGTATTATAAAATTTATATTTTCATATATATATATATTTATAAAGAATAATAAATATATACATTATATATATATTCATAGAGAGAGAGGAAAGAAATATTGTTAAAGGGAAAAAAATTACCTATTATTTCCAAAAATATTATTGTGAGTTTTGTTTTACATACAATCCTTTTACATTTTGTTTTCATTTGTTATTACAAGGTATAAAGTCTTTGTCAAAGTTTAGATAAACATTATACCAATTTAGGATAAATAAGATTTTTGAATTCATTTCTATCTTAGATTTAATTATAACACTCAATGATTTTTCCATTTAACCCATTTCCCTTTTTCATTATTAATTTCTTCTTTTTTACCTTCTCTTGCACTACCTTTCTTTTCTTTTTTGGCCTAATTTTTTTTAATTGTTGGATGCTTTAAAATTGAATGTCTTGGAGTTTGGATACATTAAAATTAGGTAATTTATAATTTTAAATTTTAAAATTAAATGGATTAAAGTTTAAAACAGAAAATAAAGAGACATAAGGGGATTAAAGAAAATGATGTTGAATTAAAGAAAAATATATTTATTTAAAATGAGTTTGAAATGGAAGATGAAACATACTTTATAGTGGATATTTCATATAACATTTTGATTTTTATGAAATTTTCCTGCCATTTTCCCACTAAGCTTAAAAAACATAAATATAATTTTGAATTTATTTAGGGCAAAATAAAATCTGTCCCCAGTTAGAGAAACTATATTTATTAAAAAAACCCAAAATGCTACCTTTTCTAGGTAATGAGTGGAAAAGCCAAAAAACTAATATAAGTAGAATTATATATAATTTTTTTTAACACTGACAGGTTCAGCACACACATGACACCGTGCCTATCACGGCTCAAAGTCATCTACATTCTCAAAAAACGGGAAGAGAATGAATCTCTTGCTGCTCACTATAGTGCTCTCACACCAGGGAATTATGACAATAATTGGTAGCGCCGCGAAAGAATGTGCGAGCTCCTGCGGAATTCAAGATGTGCACTATCCCTTTGGATTGCAATTTGGATGCGGAGATCCCTCTCACTTGCTCAAGTGCACTGGCAACACTCTCGTGCTAACTCTCAACAATGGCGCTGATTATCCCCTCACCATTCTCTACCCCGATAGAAAGCTCGAGATAAGGAGCCCCAGCTCCATCAGAAATCTCCTCCCGGACATCTATTTCAACAATTTCTCAGAGTCGTGCAGCCCAAACTTCGTTCCGGCTCGCCGGTGCACAACAGAGTGTCTTGGTACGTAGATTCTAGGCGTGCATTCAAGTGTGCGGAGTGTGTGAAGTCGGGAGGGACTTGCGGCTACACGGGCTACAATTCAACTTTCTTTCTATGCATCACAGATGATGAAGGTGAATTCATCTCAATTTCATGATTCAAGTTCTATATGGTCTCTTTGTTATGTTTCTAGATGTGATTACTTCTCAGCCTCCAACGTCCCTGCCCCTGAGCCGGCATCCACAGAGAAAAATCGCTGCAATATCAGGTATTAAAACTTTTAATCCAGGTTATGTTCTAATCGGTTATGTGCAGCTTCTGCTGTATGCTCCTTGCTGATCTTCGGCTGCTGCTGTAAGTACGTCTACAGGTTCAGACTGCACAAAAACCTACAGCAACGCTCCCATCTCGCACAAAGGCTGAACGATTTCGAGGCAAGGCACATTTACTCCTACAAGGACTTGCACGTTGCAACCCAAGGGTTCAACGAGGGGTTCAAGCTGGGAAGCGGTGGATTCGGCACGGTTTACAAGGGCATCTTGCAAGACGGCACCGTGGTTGCCATCAAACGCAGCAAAAGCTCCGCCAACTTTGGAGTCATGGACGAGCAGTTCCTCAACGAGATCACCATTCTCTCCCAGGTGAACCATAGGAACCTGGTAAAGCTCAAAGGGTGGTGCATGGATACTCGCCGAAACGCCCCTCCACTGCTCGTGTACGAATACGTCACCAATGGAACGCTGCTGGAACACTTGCAGTGCAAGCGAGGGGTGGTTCCTCTCGGCTGGGAGCAGCGCCTGCAGATTGTTATCGAGACCGCGGAGGCGCTGGCGTACCTCCACTCGGTGGCGGCACCGCCGATCTACCACCGCGACGTGAAATCGTCCAACATTCTCCTGGATGATAGCCTGAGTGCCAAGGTCGCCGACTTTGGAATTTCCAAGCTCGTTGGAACTGGCGATGCCGCCACCACGCACGTCTCCACGCTCCGGATCCAAGGCACTCCAGGCTACTGCGATCCGGAGCTCATGACCACTTTCAGGCTCACGGACAAGAGCGACGTCTACAGCTTTGGAGTGGTGCTGCTGGAGCTCGTGACGGGGCAAAAGCCGCTGGATTTTGGGAGGGAATCGAGCAGGGTGAACTTGGCCTTCTACTCGCTGCCGCTGATAAGGATGGAGATGATTGAGGAGCTCGTGGATCCCAAGATGGGAGTGGTGAGCGCGGTGGAGCGCTGCAGCGTCGCGAGGGTGGCCGCCTTGGCGGACAAGTGCTTGGCCGAGTGTGGAGCGAATAGACCCAAGATGAGAGAAGTGGTGGAAGAGCTCACGAGCATAAGAGAGGAGATGAGGAGTTTTTTAGACTCGGGAGAAGTGACCTCGCGAGTATAAACGTTTTTTAGACCGCCTTGGAAGTCTAGGTAGGGTTTAAGCAAGCGATGGCGCCCGTCGTCCTCATGGTATGTGAAAGAACCGTTCTGTCTCTCGATTGGGTGATGGGCTCTTGTTTTGTAGGTGGCGGAGAAGCCCAGCATTGCCGGAATGCTGGCTTCGTTTCTCTCTTCTGGTCGTGTAAGTTTTTGTCTCTCAAAGTTTTCGCTCTCTCATTCCATGCTTGAATCTTTTCCTATTTTCTTCAGATGAGCACTAGGAAATCCTACTTGGATGTTCACGAGTTTGATGGAACGTTTAGAGGTTTCCAAGCGCACTACAAGGTTACTTCTGTCATTGGTCATGTCTATGGGTGAGAAACCGTCGTTCTTCGTTTTCTTTGTTCTTCTTTTCACTAGCTTTCTGGATTTTCCAGCATTGATTTTCCTCCAAAGTATCAGAACTGGGAGCTGACGGATCCATTGGATCTTTTCGGAGCTCCTACGTTGAAAAACGAAGCAAATCCCAAGGTAACCTCACTCGGCAATGAACTTATTCTTACTGTGTGATCTTCCTGTTCTTTTTTTCTCCTTTGGTCTGCTTTTCAGGCTCACGTTTGCAAGCATCTCAGGCAAGAAGCTCGCGGCTGCGACTCCCTTGTCTTGTGGCTCGACTGCGACCGAGAAGGAGAAAACATCTGCTTTGAAGGTTCTTATTACTGGTTTTCTCTTTTTCTTTCTAGAGACATCTTTGTTTTTTTTCTAGTTATGGAGAATGCTTTGCCTGTCATGAAGAAACGATCCGGACAGCAAGTGTTCAGAGCTCGCTTCTCCGCTGTGAGCGAGAAGGATGTAAAGACTGCCATGAGCAGCCTGGTTGAGCCAAACCAAAACGAGGCGCTTGCGGTAGATGCTCGGCAGGAGATCGATTTAAAAGTTGGAGTGGCATTCACTCGCTTCCAGACTCGTTTCTTTCAAGGAAAATACGGCAACCTGGACTCGAGCGTCATCTCGTAAGTTGGTCTTCTCGTGTTGTGTTTTCTCATTGCTTCACAACAGTTTTGGACCTTGCCAGACTCCAACTCTTGGTTTTTGCGTGGAGCGGCACACTCAGATCATCACTTTCGTTCCGAAGCCATTCTGGACTTTGCATCCGCGCTTGAGCAAAGGTGGACACTCGCTGCAACTGGACTGGGAGCGCGGGAGAGTCTTCGAACAGGCAGTAAGTTGTGCAAGGCTTCTATTTCATCTTCACAACTTCTGGTATGAAGTTTTGCGTGTTTTCTAGACAGCTCTAGTCCCTCAGAAAGCGGTGCTCAAAAGCGGTTCTCTGAAAGTCCTCGATGTTTCACAAAAAGAGGAGCGAAAGGCTCGTCCAACAGGACTTAACACTGTCAACATGCTCAAGGTTCGCTCCATATGATAGATTTCCACATACTTACCATTCTTTTTCGTTTTCTTTCGATAGGTTGCTTCGACAGCTCTTGGCATGGGTCCTCACCACGCCATGCAAATTGCGGAGCGTCTCTACGTCCAAGGATACATAAGGTTTGCCATTTCTTCTTCGCTCTTCTGTCCTCATGAATAAACTAACAGCTATCCCCGGACCGAGAGCACAGCCTACCCGGCGAGTTTTGACGTAAAGGAGTCACTGCTTCCACTGGGAAACCATCCCGTCTTTGGAGACTACGCTCGATCGTTGATAGCTGCTGGCGTTCGAGCCCCAAAGTCCGGCACCGACGCTGGCGACCATCCTCCAATCACTCCAATGCGTTCCGGGACCGAGTCCGAGCTTGGAGGAGATGCCTGGAGGCTCTACGATTACATCTCCAGGCATTTTCTTGGGAGTGTGAGCCCGGACTGCAAGTATAAGCGGTAAGCTAAGAATTTTTCATTCTCTTCTAGTTTTGCTGAGCTTGAGGAACGCAGGACGAAAGTTACCTTCTCCGGTGGAGGCGAGGTTTTCACTTGCTCGGGGAAAGTTGTGACATCGCCGGGATTCACAATAGCTATGCCGTGGATGGCTGTCACGGACGAAAATCTTCCTGCGTTTACTATTGGCGAGAGTCTTCCTTGCTCAGAGGTTGAGCTCTACCAGGTATACCATCTCAAAGCTTTTCCCATTGTTTTATTCTCGTCTTGGTCTTGTCAGGGAAGAACCTCTCCTCCTGATTACTTGACTGAGAGCGACCTGATATCTCTGATGGAGAAGCATGGGATTGGTACGGACGCGTCCATTCCAGTGCATATCAACAACATATGCCAGAGAAACTACGTACAGGTAAAAGAAGATTTCTTTCTTCTTTCTTTCTTTCTCTCTGTTTTTGAGTTGTTTAAAAATGTGTTTTTTTTTCTTCTATTTTTCTCGAAGGTACAAACTGGAAGGCGCCTTGTGCCTACTGCTCTCGGTATAACACTCATTCGAGGCTATCAAACCATCGACGCGGATTTATGCCTCCCGGACATCCGGAGCTTCATAGAGCAGCAAATCACGCTGATTG
This sequence comes from Selaginella moellendorffii, assembly GCF_000143415.4. NCBI lineage: Eukaryota > Viridiplantae > Streptophyta > Lycopodiopsida > Selaginellales > Selaginellaceae > Selaginella > Selaginella moellendorffii. Next base: position 3,485,640 of record NW_003314268.1, read on the forward strand.
CCAAAGGTCAGGTGGATCACGAAACCGTGGTGCGCAACTCGCTGGACAAGTTCGTCGCCAAGTTCAAGAACTTCGTGTCCGAGGCAAGCACCATGTTTTCTAAGTTTCTCAACTGTTTCTCTCCATAGATCGAGAAGATGGACGCTCTGTTCGAGGCTCACTTCTCTCCTCTCGCGGACTCCGGACGGCCCTTGAGCAAGTGTGGGAAATGCAAGCGCTACATGAAATACATCACGCTGCGGCCATCTCGTCTCTACTGCTCAACCTGCGAGGAAGTATACCCGGTCCCGCAAAATGGTTCCATCAAGGTAATCCTTCTCCAGGGAATAGACACGCTAAGAAAAAACTCTTTTTTTCCTCAGCTCTACAAGGAGCTAGCTTGTCCACTTGACAACTTCGAGCTCGTCTTGTTCTCCCTCGGAGGACCCGACGGGAAATCCTATCCCCTCTGTCCCTACTGCTACAATCACCCTCTGGAATCTCCAGCAAGAGACCCGAGCAGCGAGGCCACAACCTCCAGCGATGATCAAGCCAGTGGCACTGCTCCTGGCGATGGAAATCCAAACACAAGACGGGGACGAGCAGCCACAGGGGCGGGGATGCCATGCACGATGTGTCCTCACGCGACGTGCCGCCACTCGGTGATGCAGCAGGGAGTGTGCGCTTGCCCCGAGTGCGATGGAACGCTCATCCTGGATCCCATCAGCGCGCCAAAGTGGAGGCTCGACTGCAACAAGTGTAGCTTCCTCGTCTACCTCCCCGCCAACACGCACAAGGTGTCGAGGAGCGAGCACGATTACTGCGACGACTGTGGCTCGGCGCTCCTGGAGGTGGACTTCCACAAGAACAACACGCCGCTGGAGGGCGGGAGGACGCTCCACACGGCGTGCGTGGTCTGCGACGAGCTCTTGCAGTCTCTGGTGGTGATGAAGCACGGCAAGAGCTTTGGGCGATCGCGAGGGAGGGGGAGAGGGAGGGGGAGGGGGAGAGGACGAGGGAGAGGGCGAGGGAGGGGTGGAGGGAGAGGTGGCGGGCGAGGAAAGCACCAAGATCCCCGGATGAGTTTCAGGGATTTCTAGCCTCGTGTTTTCCCTCCAAAACTATAAACCCTAATACTCGAAAGAGGATAAGCTAAATGTTTCTTTAACTTGTATCTTCGAGATTCATGGAGAGAACGATGCAATTGACCAGGTAATTCGACTTCGGTTCTTTTTTCTTAGCGCTAACACTGTTCTGGAGAAAAATGAGAGTGGACTTGTCCTAGCTTCTTTGTTGGCTTGTGCCATTTGGAATAGAAAGAAATGGTATGGTTTCTGTTTTGGTACAGTGAAAGAAAGAATTGTTTTTCTTTGTTTATATAGGTTTTGGACACTCGCCGGCTAGCGAATGGCTCGGCGGCGCACAACATCACACAATGACCTGGTCTCATAACAAATTCAAAGTGGTCCTTGGGTTCCATTCTGAGAAGGTTTGTCGATGAAAAGCTGATCATACCCTACTTATGAGGTGATGAGTGACCTGGTCTCATGACAAAGTCAAAGTAAACACCGCGTCGTCATGTTCACACCATTGAACATCTTTTTGATAATCCAATGTCAGTTGTTACTGGGGGAGAGGACGGACAATCTCAACATTCCCATCGATCCTTGCTCTTGGCGAAGAACAAGAAAAAAGCGACACTACCCTGATCGACACTACCAAAAGTCAAACTTCGCGGGCTTAATCATTTCAAAGCATCCACAGATACACTGGGTTTATTTAGTTTTGTGTTTCCTCCATAGATCGAGACGAAGATCTCAAGCCAGAGTATGAGCAAGAAGAAGCGAACTCACTCCCGTCTTGCTCACGCTGTCGAGCCAATCAAAGCTCCCGCACTTGATCTGTTTCGCGTGGGCGTGGTGGCGGTGCCAGTGTACTTGGAATAGAGTATCTCACCGCTTAGCACCCGGCCCGTCTTCATCTCCTCGCCGGAGCCATCGCGCAGGTGGAAAACGTTGGGCTCCTCCTCCGTCACGCGGAAGCTCTTCCGGGAATCTGCTGGACACACGAGGTCGCTCAGGTCGATGTGCAGGCCCGTGGGCAGCTCGTCTCCGTTTGGCTCCAGCAGCAGGATGGCTACGCGGAAGTAAGTGCGCGATGGGATCCTGATCAACACATTCTGCGGCCTCACACTGTTGGGCTTCACCACCCCAAACGCCTGCCCGTAGATCGTCCTGAATCTGTCGCGCAGAACAAGAGGATGGCTAGTCTGGTTTTCAATCCTCACACTAGCTTTTGAGCCTGAAGCACCCATGTCTGTGCAGAGAGAAAGTGAGTTCTCAGCAAAGAAGTCTGTTCCCTATTGCAGACACGAGGTGAACACACGTCTTAAATTGATATTATCATTATTATCGTCATTTAGCGCAACTACAAGCAATGGGTGATGTATGCACAGGAATCGATCAAATACGCGTTAAGAGCTTTCTAAACCAAGAAGAGATATAATGGAGACAACGAAGAATTACTGTACAAAGCACTGTTGCTGCTGCCTGAGCTACCTTCCTACCCAAGAAAAAGGAAACCAGAACCACGCAAAACACTCAAAATGGCGCCTCTAGAGATTCATCCCACACCTCGGCACTTCCATTTGATGCATCCTCCGCGTCTTCCTCCATCGACAAGCGGATGTATTCTTGGTGAGCAAACCGATCCCACTCTGTTAGCGTTGGATCCTCCCTCTCCTGGAAACACGGGAGTCAAGAGCCTTCCCGTGAACGAAACCATCTCAAAGTAAACTCTTACTTGTCGGATGAGGAATGGGTCGCGTGTCTCGAACGCCACGAACTTATTCAGATTGAAGAGAATGTTGAAGAAGTTGCCAGAAAGCTTGCACCTCTTCAGGTCGCGTAGCGTTAGCTGCCCTTGCTTCTGCAATCGATCACATAAGCATTGACGAGAGCCCGGAAGCTACAAACAGCTAACGCACCTCTGGGCAGATCATGTCCGTCATCTGGCAGACTATGTCCTCGAAGAGGACGGGGTCTTGAGCTAGGCACTCCATGCGATGCAATTGCTCCTCATAAAAGTACTGCATCTCGTTTGGAGTCACCACTCCGTCACAATCCAGATCGATACATTTGAACCTGGAAGTCGCGATCTGTCAATCGATCGATCTTACAGAAGATTCAAGACGTCGCTTACCAGTACTCCAAGCTTGGTTCAGACGTTTTGTCCTCCTCCGATAAAATGAACCACACAAAGTCCTCGTAACCCATCTTTCCTTCCACGGAACTCGTAAACTTTCTTGGAACCTGACAAATACTAAAAACATGAAGCACATTAGAGGAACCGAGAACTCGAAAGATCATTCTTTTGGAAAGTGCCAAACGTTACCTGTGAGAAGATCCTTTCCACTATACGAAATGTGAGAGCGTGATTGCCGTATCTCAAAAGGTCAGTCTTGTCGATTAAGAAGTCGTGGTCCGTGTCAAGCTCCCAAAACTTGCAGTAGATAACGTAAAAGTGTTCGTAGGAAAAATATCTAGCATCCCACTGTCAGCAAAAACATATTGTATCTCGAATAGGACTTACTTTAGGACCTTGTTGATGTCTTCTTCCTCGTCTACTTGAAGCAGTGCTGCAACAAGGTTGCTTCTTCTCAACTCTCTTAGCAATAGCCTTCCATTTCCAGATCTATTTACATGGTAGAATATCCTGTACATTACTGTCTCGGCTGCGAACAAAAAGAACAAAAGCAAACAAAGAAAAAGAATGATTTGAGCGACAACAAAAAAAAAAACTAAACAAATCAGCCAACCATATCTTTCTTGAAACTCAGGAGTGTCATGAAGAAATTCCAAACCGCGGTGAGTCATCAAAAGCTCCTTCAAGATTGGTTTGAAATCCTCCTGGAGATACGATACAATTATGCTTTCAAGAATATCGGCTGCTAAAGTTACCTGAGTAATATACTTCTTGTCAGGTTTCTTTAACACGTTGAATATACGAGAAGCCATATCTGATGTGAGCATATTCTGTTCAAGCCAATACTCGATAAACCTGTCCCTGAAATCATGAAGATGCGGGCGAGTTAGGAAAAAAGAGAAAAGGAAAAAACACCAACACGACAATGCCGTTAACCTTGTCACAAGTCCCGTGTCCTCCACATCAATCTTCTTGAACAAACAGCTAGAAAAAAAGGAAGGGAGCTTGCATACTTCCTTAGTCACAGGCGCAAAAGCTAAAGAAGACATGTACCTTAGAAAACCATATAGACAATTAAACAATAAGGACGATATGAACCTGACAATGGCAAACCATAAGAATGCCCCGCAAAAAGTTGATCAATCCTTTTCAGACATTGCTCCGCCATATCTTGCGGCGCAGGAGGACCATTTGGGAAATAGAACTGCCGAAAAAAAGAGAGTTTTCATGAGTTTCTCGCGAAAAAAAGGGAGAGAAGAACAAAGACGAAAAGAAAGAAGAAACTTACTTGAGGGATATGTTCTCTAATCGGTTCGCTAGCTCGTTTTAATGGAGAACCAGTACTCGCTCCAGTCCTTTTCATGGGAGACTTGGGTGAAAGTGGCGAGCCCGAGGTGCTTCGAGGAGACAATGGAGGTGTGCTTCCAACAGCAAACATTCCCGGAAGAGCTGACATCGCACCCCCGGAATTTCCATTCCCTGGACTGGAAGATGGAACTGGTAGCACGAGTCCTGCCTTGGCATCTTCTAGCAAAGACAGCACCTACGCAAGAAAAGTTCTTTCGTGAAATGGTTTCTAGTGGAGTGACTCACCAGTCGATGTGTATCCGGCAAAGAGAGCCACTGCGTGAAGAGATCTTCCAGCCGCATTCTACACGCGACAGGCTTTGTGGGTGGAGAGGGCAAATCCGGCAGCTGGAGCAGCTCCGGATCAAGAACACCGACGTCCACCGCCATCGCCGACTCCATTCACACACGAACCCTACCCGCGCCAAAGATCTCCACGGATCACGCGCGGCGTCGATTCAAGAGCTTCGCTAGCTGCTGGCGATCTCGCGAAGCTCTTCCTGGATCCAGAGTCGCGGCGCAACGCCCAGGCGCTCCTGCTTCCCTGCCACAGTGTAATGCTTCTCTCAGTTTTTAGGTCAACATGAACATCAGCCACGTGGACCACTCCAGCTCGTCGATTCGTACGACGATCTTAAACCGTCGATTATAGGGCACTTGGGAGTGTTTTCCCGCTCGAAACAGAGCCCTAACTGCTCGAGCCGGATGGAGTGTCCACAGGCTCTGGTAAGCGCGCCCTGGATCGATCAATCCTCTTTGACATCCATAGTGATGGATCCTCTAGGACATCCATCGCGTCTATGGATTTTCGAGCAGTGTGATCTGTGGCGTTGTGGACATTAGGACGAACGATCGCGACTGCGTAGCTTATGCCGCTGGGAATGCGATCGTTATTCATCACTGTCCCTCGCATCGCCAGGTATTTGGATCGATTTTCCCTCTAGATTCCAGCGATCTTGCTGTGCGTGTAGACAATCTTGCAAGGACACATCCACCAGATCAAATGCTTAGCTCCAACTCCTAACAAGAGCAACATAATATCGGCAGACTGTGGCCCGGACGCCGCGATTATCATCTGGGATTCTTCCACCGGACAGGTATGGCTTTTCTTTTTGAGTTCTTTGGATAGGAATTTTTGCTTCGTAGGCTGTGAAAGCAGTAGCACAAGATATAAGTGGTGGAGTTATAGCAATTGATATTTCTCCCGATGGAGCGCTCTTTGCTACCCTCAGCGACACTGGTACGATACCAACGTAGCTTAGCAATTGTCTTTTCAATTTTTTTACAAGGTGCAGCTTGCAGAATACTGTTCCAAGCAGGTGCTTTGCATTTGGGATGTTGAGATCTCTAATGGCGAGCCGCTTGCTGCCGCTGTTGTGGCCTCCAAAAAACCGCAAGTAAGTTTGTCTTGCAGCTGAGAAAACTTCTCTTACTCGTGTTTACATTCAGACTTGCGTGCGCTTCAATGGGGGTGATCAAACTGAGCTTGTCACCAATGGACAAAAGAGTGTTTACTTTTGGAGGCATGTCAAGGTTAGTAGCTAGTTTGTATTGATGGAGATAAAAAATCCTGTGTTCTGCAGAAGGAGAATGCTAGAGGATCTTTGGAGGGGCTGAAAGCTGTTCTAAAGGCAGCGGAGTTGAAACAAGCGGTTGGATTGTTTACAGTCACAACCTTTGTACCGAATACCGCATTCGCTATAACTGCAACAACTGATGGCGATGTAGTTGTATGGGAGCAGTAAGCATCGTACCAAAAGAGCCATCTAGCTCGCTGACTGAGAGGCGTTGCAGGTCTGTATATTCAGATGATTCGGAAGATCCAAAGCCAAGGACAATGCAAGCTACCAAAGTGATCAAGCTTCACAACTCGGCAATTCTAGTAATGACAACAATCAAGCAGTATGTTGCAACCGGAGGGTCAGATGGCTATTTACATTTTTATGATTCAAGAATAGGTCTCACTGGGTGGTTTGAGGAGCTAGCAGCAGGTAACTTTGTTGTTCAAACGCATCTTATTGAGTATTGCGTTCCTTACAGGCGAGGTTACTTCCCTCTCATTCTCTGCTATTGAAGAAAGTGAAGATGAAGTTGCATATAACTCGCTCAAAGTACCTCCGTTTGTTGTTGGTACAAGGAAGGCACACATTCTTCTTCTCCATGCTGGTATTTTTGAGGAACAGCCAGGGTCTGCTTCATGCAAGGTACAGTTGTTCCTGATAATTATAATGCGATCGAATTTTGTTTGTTCTATCAGGGTGAAGAGGTAACAGAATACCTGCCAGAGACTGTTCAATCTATGACTGGACATCCTTTGCTGCCTTGCTTTGCAACTATTAGCACGGATGGATTGTTTCAGGTTTGTTAGCTAGACTATACAACACTCTTGGTGTTATTTTCACGTGAAATAGGTTCACGATTATAGCACAAGAGAGCTTGTGAACGAGAGGAAGTTTTCATATCTTAAGGTAAATGTCATTTCCAAGTCTCAAATAAGTCGTCCCAATCCGTCATGTAACATTTTGCAGACCATGCAATTGCCAGGCTTCAATAATCAAGTACTCCCCAACGGCTTCCTTGATTGCTTGTGGCTTCACAAATGGTATTGCTAAGGTAAGAACGCTTTTTGTAGTAGTTTCGCTGATGATCTATTTGCCGTCGCAGCTTGTTAATGCAGAAACTTTGGTAGATATACAGAGCTTCTCATTTTCGTCATCTACCCTTCACAAGGTAATAATGTGCAATCGCCGTTGCCAAAAAGTGACGCGCTGCTATTTTGACTGCAGTTCGCGTTCTCCCACGATGGAACGCTTTTGGCAGCAGCAGATGGAAGTTGTGCTGTCGCTCTGCTAAGCTGCAGACACCAGGTTCTGATAACATTAAGTAGGAGTTCTAAGTTTTTGAACTCTTTTGTTTCCGCGATCAGGATGACGGAAGGTGGTTATACATTGGTAAATACAGGTCTCATGCGAGGCCCATTGTTGGTTTGCAGTTTATTCTGGACCGTCGGGGTCTCAGCAGATTATTCTCTGTTGCTCAGGTACTCATATACTTTTGTTTGTTAACGCATTGATGTTTAGGCGGGCATTCACAGGATAACATGCTTGTCGAGTATGATCTAGTTCAATCAGATACGGATGTGGGACTTAATTTGAGGGGAACGTGGGAACTCGGATCATTGCTGAAGCCATCGTCATTGTTTCCATCAATAGATCCAAAGTCGGGAGAGGTATAACTGTCTCGGCTTCGAATTCGCTGGAGACATTTACATGCGTATGCTATTCAGGTGCAAGTGCTTGTCACCGACGAAGGGTTTAAGTTGCGGGTCTATGAGACTGATAACTACATTTGCGAGAAAACATTTCTTGGTCCAAGCTTTGGAAATCCTGTGAGCCAGATGGTCAGGCTTCCTGGCGGTGAAGCTGGAAAGGTACGATGCGAGTATGTATGTATGACGTTCTCTTACCCTTCGGCTTGCAGGATTATCTTGCATATGTAACCAGAGAACAAATTCTCGGGATAACAACATTTCCAGCTGCCGATCAAATGAACTTGCACATTATGGGTGTTGTAGCCCATGCCGGTGCTATAACTTCGATGGCAATATCGCACGATTCACAATATATTATGACAGCGGGAATCGACAGGCATGGAAAAGATTTTTTTTTTTTTTTTGAACTAGCACTAAATCAGTTTTCTCCTGGCAGCATTGTCATTGTTTGGAGGGTGAGCATGCCGTTGCTTGACACTGCTCTGGAAGACGAATGGAATCGTGCAGGTCCTTATCCAATGCTGCCACCAGGTGCCGAAGGCAGAATGATTCTGCAGAGCTTAAGGGAACAGTTTTTCTGCTCACAGATCCGTGCACAGGTAAATAAGCACATAATAGACGTGAAATACTTTTTATTTCAGGGAGAGGATTTCCTGGACGAGCGTAATCTAGATAAAACAACTCCACTGGAGCAGCTTCCCGACATTCTACGTTCGGTGGGGGTTTATCCATCAAATTCATACATTCGCGACATACTTCACGAAATCGCTCTCCCCTCGTGAGTGCACTGCTTTTGCTTCTCTGCCTGTTTGTAACGCTCGTTTTGTCCCCGGCCAGCGAGCGAGCCAAGCAGACACCGCCAAACAGCCTCGACTTTGAGAGCTTTGTGACGCTCTACGCAAACCACAAGTCGATGATCGAGTACAATGCGTCACTCTTTCAAGTTGCTTTCAACGTAAGTGATTTTGGTACACCAGCTTCCAAAGCTTATCTACGATCTTCGCAGATCCTCGGAGCTGATCTATCGACGGGAAAGTTCTCTCGAGACACCCTGTTTACACTCCTTCAAACGGAGGGAGAACCTCTTTCAAAGTACGTAGTGTTGAATTTGCCTCTTCGTTTCTAGATTGGATCAAAAACTTTCGTTTTGACAGGGAAGAGCTCCAAAAATGCGTGGATGTTTGCATGGGCGAGGCGATCGACCTCCAATCGCTACCAAAGGAAATCAATGGCTCAGTATTTGTTGACACGATACTGGGCCTCTAGCCTGTAAATTTTTCCCGACCCCATGCATGTCATACGAGCGTGGCACTGACACGTGTCGCGACATGAATTAAATTCAAGAAAACGAGAGAGAGATTAGGGTTTTGAGAGATGCAGCTCCGCGATTGCGCGGCGCTCGCGGATGTGTGAGCGATCGATCGATGGCTGTGCTGTCCAGGGGCAAGAGTTTGGTGGAGAATATCATGGCCGATAGCACCATGAGGAGCCTGTTTGGGGCAATCGGCAGCAAGGCGACATCGCCCCAGGCCCAGCAAGTGAAATTGGAGCACAGTCCATCAGGTACTCGCAAATGGATCAAGGAGCTCTCGCCTCTAGCCAATGTTGTTGTGGGACGTTGTGCGAGGCAAGTGGAAGCGAAAAAAAATCTCTTTTTTTTTCAAGGCTGATCTTGGTCCTGTAGGATCCTTCTCCTCGAGATCGATGATCTCAAGCGGAGCTTCGAAGAGGAAGCTCCGCTGCCGGCAAAGACGCCCGGAAGATATGCTCGAAACTTTCTCGAGTACTGCTCCTTTCGAGCTCTGTCGGTGGCGACGCAGACCTCGGATCATCTGAGTGACAAGGAGTTTCGCCGTCTAAGTTTCGATATGATGCTCGCGTGGGAAGCTCCCGGAGCTGCGAATAAGCCCACTGTTAAGGTGAGTGTTGTCTCCAGCAGCTACACGTAAGCATAGAGAGCATCTAGATCATGAAACTGGACCAGAAGGATCAAGCATTGCGATAGCTTCGCATCAGGTACGATTCACGTAGTTTTATCAAGCTGCATCTTTTATCATGCAGTGTAGGATTTCTCAGTGTAGATAGACTAGTCTAGTCTGTAGAAGCTTAGAGGGGGTGAAGTTCGTGCTAATAGCTTCACCCCCAATGGCAGAAGGATAAGGAACAAGGAATCATGGCTGGCGACAAGGATGAGGAAGACTCGGCGCTCTTTTATTCCGATCTGATGCCTATGATGGTCTTCTTTCTTCCACTCTTATACTTCAGCTTAGCATGGGAAGTTTTCCTTGGGAGAGGTAGACTTAGCAACGAAAAAGAAAGGGGTCTTCATTTTATTGGTGGCTATCTGATAGATGTCTGATTTCGTTCTCTTGCGTTTCTTACAAGAATTCTAGTGCTGGCTTACAGGTTGATGTCGAGAGTACTGTTGGCCCCGACGCATTCTGCCGGTTAGCTCCAGCCATGCCGGTGGTAGCAGACATGATCACAGTACACTGCCAGTTTGATGCACTCACTGCTACCACCGGGGGGCGGCTGCCTTTCCCTGTATATGACAAGTACATTGGAGAGCTGGACAAGTATGTCGGTGCTGGTTTTCTTAGTTTCTGTAGTTAAGCTTTTATGTTTTCTTTTTTCTTCCTCCAGAACGATCAAGTCTATGAAAAATCTGGCAACACCTTCACTCGTTTCGAATCTGCGTCTATCAAAAGGAGAGATGATCATAGATGTGGATGGGACAGTCACAACTCAGCCAGTTCTTCAGCATATTAATATGTCAACTTGGCCGGGTAGGAACTCTCTGTGTTTGATGATGAGGGATCTTATGTGTTGCTCTGTGCAGGACGGCTGACTTTGACAGATCGAGCATTGTACTTCGAAGCAGCAGGAGTTGTATCTTATGATGCACCTAAAAAGTACGATTTATCTGTTGATCTCCACCATACTGTGAAACCAGACTTGACTGGGCCTTGGGGAGCTCGGCTTTTTGACAAGGCGATTACCTATAAGTCGGAGAACTTGTAAGTCATATTCAGTTTCTACGTTGTATCATCCTGATGGTAAAGTATCACAACAGGTCGGACCCCGTGGTGATAGAATTTCCCGAGTTGACGGGCCACTCTCGTCGCGATTACTGGCTAGCGATTGTTCGTGAGGTTATCATGGCTCATCAGTTCATAAGGTCATCTAGTCTGGAAGGTGTTGGACGGTCAGAAGCCCGTGCCAGAGCTGTTTTGGGATGTGGACGTCTTCGTGCGACTAAGGAAGCTTACCATATGCTTCCGAGAAATCCCGAAGCCTTACTCACTTTTTCGCTGACGGAGGAACTACCTGGCGGAGACATGGTTCTAGAGGCACTAGCAGAGCGTCTGAAGAGAGCCGCAGAGGGAGAAAACGAGATTTCTCGAGAGAGTCGAGGCTCTCGAATCTTCTCCAGTGCTGCCGTGACCGAACTTTCAGCTCTGGGAACGGATGCTTACAAGGACGCTGGAATCCCCGTGGGAGAAGTGCTGATTGGCGACTACACTCAGCTGGAAAAGGCTGTTCAGCAGGCTCGAAGCAGTTCTAGAAAAGTTGAACTGGCGCAGTCTACGATCGAAGGCGTGAGAGTTGAGGGAATCGGTACCAATGTCGCTATTATGAAGGTACCTCCATTATTTTCTCTTTTCTCTTTCTCTTACACGTTTCTGCAACTACAGGAGCTAAGTATTCCTGCTGTAAACTTCGTAAATTGGCTTCAAGATGTCGCTTCATGGAGGGAGCCATTCAAGGCAGCAATGTTTTGTCTGCTCTTCTCGTATATATTTTATAGGTGAGTTTTTTTTTCGCTCGTGGCGTCGCCGTGCTAAAAATCCGTCCTTGCAGAGATTGGGTCCGATACCTTCCACCGCTTCTCCTCCTCGTCATCGTCTTGTACATCCTCTGGCTGCGCTACAGCTCCAAAGGCAAACGGGACCACGAGATTGTCGTCCCCATACCACCAGGCCAAAGCACACTGGAGCAACTCATGGCGCTGCAGCAAGCAATATCGCAGCTGGAGGGCGTGATTCAAGCGGCAAACATCTTCCTCTTGAAGGTTCGCGCCTTGCTTCTCTCGGCTCAACCAGAGGTAAGCTTCAGAGTTTCATACCCATGGGCGGTAACTTCCGATTTTCTCCACAGGCGACCGATCAAGTATTAGCAATTCTGGGAGGACTGGCGCTGGTTCTAGCGGCGCTGCCACTCCGGTGGATCGCCCTCGCCGTGTTCTTGGACATCTTCACGAGGCAAATGCACGTACGTCGCGAGAGCTCCGAGCGATTTAACAGGAGAATGAAAGAGTGGTGGAACAGCATTCCCGTTGTTCCTGTGCGAGTTGCGGACGAGCACGATCATCAGTCGTAGCTACAAAAACGAAGAAACTCTCGAGCAAAGAAAGATCTCCAGGTAAGCCAAAAGATCGAAGTGAAGTCTGTAAATCCCATTTCCATTCGTAAGCCTCTAGGCGGTTAAGTTTAGTATCGGGAAAGAAAAAAAAAAGTAATAAAAGGTAAGAGGAATTCTAGCCGGAGATTTGTGCGGCTTGCATTTTTTGGTTCGCGAAAGCACACTCAAGACATACATTTCTTAACAAAGGTGTATAGGAGAAATACGATCACTCCTTTTGGGGGGATGGCGGAAGCGATCCATCTTACCTAGTGTTTTGACAGTGCGACAGGGGTGCAACATCGTGAATGTCCATAAAATCTTTTCAATAAGAAAAATTACCTCATGGTTCAATACCATTATAGCTGTCAAGGTTAATGTAATTCCTTGCAGCCAATCCGTTGGTAGGACTCATTTCCACACTTTCTGCTGGAGATCCAAAAGTATTGTACCTCTTCTGCCCCAGCCAGTCCTGGTTTTGGAGGAGTAGAAAACAAAAGCAAGCAAGCATTCTTCAAGCAATTCCACCATCACTGCTCTAGTGTTTAAAGTATTAAGCGAACGTACAATACCGTACAATAGACAAAAAGTCTCTATGACTTGACTAAATACATTTTTTGAAGGGAGTCTTAATTGCAGGAAACAGCTTGGATTGAGTCTCTGAGCAATCGTATTCTTAACTTGGAACCGTCGCCATGTTGTGTACATCTCCTTGACTGCACCGCAGAGGCCCTCGGTTGTACCCCTCTGTCCAAACGTTCCTGCAGAATGGAGCACGAGGACGCCCTCAACTTGTTTAGAAGTTGTTCATCAGGAACGCCCGCCACTTCGAGAGCTCGTAATGCTGGACACTGCTTGACAAGTGAAGCCAGCATCTCCTCCAGCCCCGAGCCTTTGTTGTCTTCGATGTAGATTTTTGTCAGCTTGTAACATGGAAGCTCGACCTCGTGGCTGGAGAACAACTGATCCGTCTCGGAACACTTCCACGGATGGCAATCGCAACATCCACTTATTGTCAGCTCCTTGCATTCCCTCAGCTGCGGCAATACCAGTATCAGCTTGGCAACCTTGTGCGCACAATATCCTCCTGTCAGGCATCCATGGCTTTTCAGCCTTACGCACGCAAAGTGTCTCCTGTCCACAGCTGCAGCCGTTCGAAATCCAGACGAGTAGAGATCTAGACTCTGCAGTGGGCTGCCTAGGTCCAAGCTAACAAGCTCTTGGCAAGAACCAAGTGAGAGACGCTTGAGACGCGGAGCTTTCAGCTCCAGCTTCATGCAATCACCTACAAAAGCAGCCTCCAGATCTGGAAAGTCCAACTTAAAATCCCCGCCAGCTTCTGCCTCCAGCCGCAACTCTCTCAACCTTGCTGAGCGCAATAATCCATTGAACCCAAACATCTCCGCCTCCAGCCTTTCCAGCCTTGGACACGAATCCAGAAGCTGCTGAAGCTCAACACCAACGACCTTCTTGAGCATGCAGCAAGTGAGGGCCGGAAATGACAGCGCCAGCATCCTCTCAGTGCTCCCACAGCCATGTCTCGCCATCTCACGAACCTCAACCCTGGCTAGAGACATGTATTTGAGCTTAGAACACTTGAAAAGGCACCCCAGATCAAAGGGCTTGTCTGGTTCCAACACGCCACCATCTATAGTGATCTCCTCGAGTCTGTCGCTTAAACCCACCAGCCACGAGTAATCACTGCCCAAATACATGTCGATGCTAAGCCTCCGGATCCGACCCAGCTCGAGACCTCCTCCTTGGAAAGCCGGCCACTCCAGTGGGCAGTCGATCGACACATCCAGTCCAACCTCCTTACCAACTCGATTCCACCTCTTACAAACCAAGCAGTACCCGGCATAGTCCTTGCCACCTTTGTTACTCACGCGCGAGAGGATATCATATAAAACTTCATCCGGCAGCCTCTCGATTGCGCTCCTGACCTTTTTCGCTTCCATTAGAATGACCTTATTTTTTTCTTTCAATACCTATGCCTACGTTGAAACCGTGTTCGATTCTAGCCACCGGAACAAAATCGATCTTTTCGCCGGGCAATCTACAACCGTTGGATTCATCGAGCACTTATCTCTCATAAGAAGCTGCATAACCGGGTGAGAGAAGAGCCAGGTTTTGGTGTAGGAGGCCTCCCTGCGACGCATGTTTTGCAACGCGGCTGTACCTGCGTCAAGTTACACGTTAGCTCCGGATAGTTTTGCAATTGTATAGAGGACCTTGCTAGGAACGACAGGCCTTGATGTTTTGTTGCTCCCGAGCCAACCAATGATACCATCAAAATGCTGGCACGGGAACAGAAGCGTTAAAAGTGTGATGAACACCAGCAGCCTGGACGACAACAAAACGCGAGTGAGAACTCCACTAACCCTGGCGATGGCTGACTAGGAGAGCTTCAAGCATTGCCATGTGGGCAAGCCGCGAGGTAAACAGGTCGATGAAGAAAGAAAGAGGATATACCTGCCAAGTTAAGCAGTGCGAAGACAGTATCAAGCCGCCTATCCCTTTTGCTATGAGGAGATCATCATCATGCATCCTTTCCTCTTAGAAGCTATGTTACCTAAGACCTGCACCCAACAAATTATCATACTAAATAATCATACTGAGCACCACTATAGCAGAAAGCCCTCTGTGCCATCGTGGTTTTCTGGTGCTAAGTATGATTATTTAGTGTCGAATTCTCACACTTCTTCCTTATAGATTCTCTTTTTCGCGCTCGACAGCAAACTTGGCCTGCACAGCTTAGTTCCCAAACAGGAAGAAACCTGATCCGCAGCAAAGGGAGCCCAAGAATTTTGGACGACGTTGAATCTGCAGCAAGCATATGACGCGGCCGAGTTAATCGCTGCAAACAGTGAATGAGCTTGCTGGAAACCATGTAAACATACCTTGTGGAGCATAAGAAGTATGATGACCATGATGTTGAAAAGAAACGAGTTCACGAGCGTGCCTTGGTACCTACAGTTTCATTAAAAAGAAAAGCACTACATTCTAGGAATTCACGCTTAGAAATGGCATCGACAGCAAGTACCCCAAGAAGACTTGGTTGAGAAACGTAAATATTTCGTACCCGAGAATGCCAAAACAAGCTTGAACTGTAAGAGCCCAGGATGTGTCTGCCCAGCAGTGGAATCACCACAGAAGAAACTTAATAGAAAAACTACAAAGGTACCTTCTCCCTCCGTGGGAATGCCTGGTTCAGAGCTCGAGCATCGTCTCCAAAAACGGCAAGCTCCTGAATCGAACTCACCATGTTTTTCCGTTTCTGTGCGCAGTGGCCCTTGGATTCACATTTTTCCGAAACTTCCGTCCTTTCTTCCCACCTCTCTCTTCGCGTTGGAGAGCTTGCCTCAATCAGTCGCCTCCTGCAAAGCCATCACCTTGAAGAAACGAAAACAGAATCGATGCAAATACCTTTACGTATTGAGTCTGTTTTTGGTGAAAGCAAATATGAGGTCCATTCCTACACCTCCAAAGAACATGTACAGAAGGCCTTTTCAAGTTACCGTGAGACTATTGATGCGTAAGTCGGGAAACATCCACACACACACCACGTTGTTTTCACCAGAGATCCAGAACGTAAAGGCTGCACACTGTCACACAACATTGCCAGATCAATGAAGGAATAAAAGGCTTACCAACATTGGAAGATAGAGCAGGAAACAAGCACGGAGCCGCATAGCCAATCACAGCTTCAAGCAATCACGTAAAAAAGAGTTTAAGAACGAAAGATGGAGAAGAGCTCCTTACCATATAGACTGTGAGGAGTAGCGCTCTTTTATCCTGGAAAACCACAAAGAAGGAAGAAAGGTTTTTTAGATCGTGGAGGAAGAGAAACTTAAGAAACTCTACAGTCGATCGGGAGCGAGAGGCTCTTCTCCATAACCAGCGGCAATTGGCAACCCTGGAAATTCTTCTCTTTTCTTTAGAAACGCGAGGTGTGATGTGATCTCAGGTGGGAGCATGTTTGCAAGAGCATTCGCAACGTAGCCTAGTCATGCACTTTTTCGCTGACGGAGGAGACATGGTTCTAGAGGCAGCAGAGCCGCAGCTCTCGACAAGGACGCTCGCGGGAGAGGTGGTGATTGGCGACTACACTCAGCTGGAAAAGGCATCGAAGGCGTGAGAGTTGAGGGAATCGGTACCAATGTCGCTCTCATGAAGGTACCTCCATGATTTTTCTCTCTTATACGTTTCTGCAACTACAGGAGCTAAGTATTCCTGCTGTAAACTGTGGGAGGGAGCCACTCAAGGCAGCAATGCTTTGTCCGCTCTTCTCGTATATACTTCATAGGTCATTTTTGTTTTCCACTCGTGGCATGAGTCGCTGTGCTATTAATCCATGCGGAGATTGGGTCCGATATCTTCCACCGCTTCTTCTCCGTGTCATCGTCTTGTACATTCCCTGGCTGCGCTACAGCTCTAAAGGCAAACGGGACCACGAGATCGTCGTCCCACCACCAGCCAAAGCACACTAGTACTGCCGGTGTGATCCAAGCGGCAAACATCTTCCTCTTGACGATTCGCGCCTCGGCTCCAGAGTTTCATGGGTGTTGACTTTTTTCTCTACAGGCGGCCGATCAGCGATTCTGGGAGGACTGCCGCTGGTTCTAGCGGTGCTGCCACTCCGCTGGATCGCCCTTTTGGTGTTCTTGGATATGCAAATGCACGTACGAAGCGAGAGCTCACTGAAAGAGCGGTGGAACAGCATTCCCGTTGTTTCTGTGCGAGTTGCGGACCAGCACGATCATCAGTCGCAGCTCCAAAGACGAAGAACTCTCCAAAAGAGACAGAAGAAATCCCATTTCCATTTAGTCTAGTATCGGGAATCGAACCAGGTACCCATAGTTTTTGGAAAAAGTAATAAAGGGTAAGAAGAAGAGATTCGAGCCCGAGATTTGTGCGTGCGCAGTGTTATAGCCGAGGAAGACCCACAGCTTGCATTTTTTTGTTTTTCTAGGGTTTGTGGAGATCAAGGCAATGTCTTGAAATGGCGGCCTCGTTGCGCGTGGCAGATCTTAGGGCGTCTCGAGGAGCGTGGATCCGAAGGCGCTAAGCGCGCCGTCGCTCTCTTTCTGGCGCGGTCGCCTCTTCCTTTGTCATCGGCTACAGTGGGGCGCCATTGACTCTCTCTGCCAGGGGCTAGGTTTTCTCGCGTGATGCCGGAGGGGAGCTGACGCAGTGCGCGGCGGGGGAGCAATGGCGAGCCGGGTCAAGGAGCAAGAGAAGAACGAGAAGATTATCCGGGGCCTCACCAAGCTCGCGGAGAATCGCAAATGCATCAACTGCGGAAGCCTGGTATGTCTCAGATTCCTTGCTACTGCAGGAAATTTTGTCTTGTTGAAGCGGATCTGTGGCTCACGAAGGGTTTCTCGCTGTTTTTCAGGGTCCTCAGTATGTCTGCACGAATTTCTCTGTGTTTGTGTGCACTACTTGCAGCGGGATCCAGTAAGTGTGAATTTCTTCCCATTTTTTTTCTTCATCCTTGCATTGCTGTGTTTTGCAGCCGGGAATTCACTCACCGGGTAAAGTCGATCTCCATGGCGACTTTCACTCCAGCGGAAGTGTCTGCTTTGCAAGCTGGTGGCAATCAAGTAAGAGAAACTGTTTTAAACAGACACTTGCGCTTATGATGCTTTGTATTTTGCCAGCGTGCACGAGAAACTTATCTCAAGGAGTGGGATTCATCACGGCAGTCTCTGCCAGATACAAGGTTGCAGAGATCTTAATAGCTGTCCTAGTGTTTGATCTGTTTGTTTTTCAGCAACCCAGACAAGCTTCGGGATTTTATCAGAGCTGTGTATGTGGATAAAAGGTTTTCTGGGGACAGAAGAGGACGATTGGTAAGAATGCTTTTTGTCTTTGTGCTGCATTTTTTTAATTCCATTTGTCTCAAACGTATAGAGTGATGGAGAAGATACATTTGACTCTCGCAAACAGCAGCCGGATCGCTCCAGATATGGTCAGAGTCCCTCGTACGATGATCGCAATGACGACCGCCGGTACACTAACAGACCAGTATCTCGTGGTTCAGACCGGGGTTTTGATGACAAGATGAGTCCTGCCAGGTTTGATGAGCGTGATAGATACGAGAAGGGCTACCAGGCTGACAAGGATAGGGACAGGGATAGAGATAGACGGTATGACGAGAAAGACAGGCGTTTTGATGATCGTGATCGACGGTATGAGGACAGAGATAGAAACTATGATGACCGGGATGGTGGGAGGCGCTATGATGATAGAGATCGGCGATATGATAGACGATACGACGAGCGAGAGCGGAGATACGATGATCGGAGATACGAAGAACGAGACCGGAGATATGATGAACGAGAACGTTATGAAGATCAAAGGAGGGGGGATGATAACCGCAGATCATCGGAGGACCTTGACAAACGATTCAATCGACCGCCTAGTTATAGGGGTGGAGAAACTCCTCCTATGCGATCTGTCAGAGACATCTTGGGAGACGACGTGCCAAAACTACGAGTGGAAGATGGCTCACGCTCGAACGGACGAGCGGAAGATAACACCGAAAGTCCTCATTCCGTCAGCAGCTCACAGGTAATCACTCGTATTTCTGACTCTTGTACTGATTTGTTTTGTTGGTAGCAGGGCGATGGGCGTTTGCGTTCGTTCAAGTCTTTGGATGGGATGGGCAATGGAACTCCAAAAGCAGCTGTAGCTGCTCCTCAGCCAGCCATTTCGGAGAGCTTGATAGACTTCAGTGCGGACTCAGAGCCTCCGAAAGCTGACACAACCACAGCTACAGGGTTTGATCCTTTTGCTGAGCCTCCAAAACCAAACACAGCATTTGATCCCTTTGCCACGACTACTGCGGAGCCTCCGAAACAAAATGCACCTTTTGACCCTTTTGCTACGTCTGGGCCTCCGAAATCTAGCCAAAACGTGCCGTTCGATCCCTTTGCTACGTCTCAGCAGCCCGCCCTCGTAACTTCCTCCAGTGATGGATGGGCCTCTTTCGATTTATCTCCTCCTAAAGTCCCCGCAGCACCTCCGGCTCCTACAGATTTTTTCCAAGTAATGGACGTCCCAGTCCCGGTACAGGGAAAGTCGACTGGAGGATGGACTAATCCGCCACCAAATGGTTTTCAGAGTTCGCAGCCAGTCCAGAGTTTCCAGCCAGTCCAGCCAGTCCAGAGCTTCCAGCCAGTTCAGAGTTTTGAACCAGTTCAGGTAAGGCAATTTCTCGCGAACAAAGTTTCTAACGGGCTTGTCACCCAGGAAACATGGAGCGCTCAGCCGCCGCAACAGCGCCAGCCTCAGCCACCTCCACCTCAAGCACCAGTGGTTAATGGATTACAACAACAGAGGCGTGAAATTGCAGAGGTACTTCCAAATATTTCTTGCAACTTTAGCTAGCTAAGTTCGTTTGTTTTTCGGCAGGATCTTTTCTTCTCGCCGCAAATGCCTCCCTACAATGTAGGAGGAATGCATATGCAGATGAGATATCCCCCACCTCCACAACCTCAACCACACCATTTTGGAGCAGGCATGCCGCCGGTATGCGTATCAAAATTCAGTTTGTGCTCGTGTTGATGAATTTGCTCCAGGGAGCCATGCCTTACGCTCAACAACCTGCAAGAACGAAAAGCAATCCGTTTGATCTGCCTGGCGATCCCAGTCAAAGCGTACGTTAAGTTGGCTCTTACTGGCTGTGACAAAGCGGGATTTATCTTACAGTTTCCAAGCATGGCTCCTCTCCAATCTGCTTTACCTGGCTTCAACCAAGGCCCCGTAGGTGCTCCACCACCACACTGGCAGCAGCCGGGAATGGCTCCTCCTCCGTCACTTCTGCCATCGTTTCCGCCATCATCTTTCCCTCCATCGATGCAAGGCAAGAGAGAATGGCTAGCTCTGTTTTCCGGGATCTAAGTGTTTCAAATACCTTTGTGTTTAGGTGCTGGAGGATTTCCTCCGCAGCAAATGCCTGGTCATATGATGCCACCACCTCCGTAAGTCGTCTTTCACAAGCTAGAAACTCTCTTATCTCGTTCTTCTCTTTTCAGGCAAGCTCGCGGGGGGTTTGGAAACCCGCAAGGCTTCATGAACGGCGGTGCTTTCCCCGTGCAACCCGCGGCCGGGGGAAATCCATTTGGTTAGAGCGCGACGATCGACGAGCGACGCAAGCAATACATATATAATCAACGAACGCATCGGTTAGTGAGTGACTTGGAAGAGAGTGTGAGAGGGAATGAGAGCGCGAGAGAGTGAGCGACGAGTAAGAGAAAGCGTTTGAGAGACTCTCTGCGAGAGGCCATCTCTTTTGTGGAATAACGTGAGAGCTATTTGCTTGTTTATTTCTTCTATGTAGGTGGAGGAAAGAGATTGGAACCAAAGAGAGCTCTCTAGCTCCAAAAATTCCAGTCTGGTTCCTCCATTTACTACCTTTACAAAAGCAACGAAGAAGATTCTATGAAGACGAAAAAGATATCCATGGGATCTTTATGCATGGCCGCTCTCCACGTGGCATAAATTTCTTTGCAAAATATTCCCAGGGCTATGAGGCGGCACTGCGATCGATCGGTGCGCTCCTCCTCTTCGCGCTCTCGGTGAGTCTCTTGCTCGATCGAGGAAACGTGATCTTAGTGGCTACATTTTTCCAGCTGAAATCCCCTCGAGGCGCGCGAGAAATGCTATCGCTGCCGCCATCGCTGATTTCTAGCTGGTGGCACGACGCGGCGCAATCCAAGACATGGATCTTTACTGCGCTTGGCGGTGCCTACACCGCGATCTCGCTCTGGGCTCTCGTAAGAAATCTCCAAAAGAAATCTCCCTTCTTGTTTTACTCTGCCTTCTTTAGGTGCAATTGATTCGAATCGAGCGGAGGGTCCCGGAGTATGGATGGACGATCCAGAAGCTCTTCCATTTGCTCAACTTCGTCGTGAATGGAGGTGCGTAGCTTGCTCGCTGGCTATCGACTGTTTCATTCACGTACTTTTCTACAGTTCGAGCCATAGTTTTTTATCTGTGGACTCGGGTTTCATCACTTCCACTGGTATGTTCCAAGTTACACCTGACAATGTGTTCTTCATTCTTTGTTTTTTCGTAGGTGGTGCAATCCATCCTTGTCGATCTCCCTGGACTCCTGTTCTTCACAACGTACACGCTCTTGATCTTGTTTTGGGCCGATATATATCACCAGGTGAGCGAGGACTGAACAAACGAAGAATTCATTGGGTTTTTGTGTACAAAGGCTAGAAGTATCACCGCGGAACACTTCCGCACGGTGTTTGTCGCGATCAATGTCTGCGTCTACGTCATTCAGGTGAAGCACTTTGTACTTTCTTATGCTTCGTTTCACGTAGTGCTCTACTGACTTCCAGCTTATTCTGTGGATTGTTTCGCTCTGGATTCCCAAAGTTGCTGAGAAAGTTTTGTCGACAATCCTATTTTCTGGTACTTATTTCCTTTGTGGCTGCTTTGGAAGCACTGTATACGACAATGTTTTTGTTCTTTCCTTTGCAGCTATCTCACTTGCAGCAGCCATTGGGTTTTTGCTCTATGGTGGACGGTGAGTCTAACTCTTATCGACTAAAACAACGTAATGCTCTACTCTGCCGCTTCCAGCCTGTATTGCATGCTTCGAAGGTTTCCAGTGGAGTCCAAGGGGCGCGAAAAGAAAATCCGTGAGGTCAGCAATGGTTGAAAACCTTGGAAACGCTCGTGATCATCTTTCGTTCCCAGGTTGGAGCTGTGACAGGAATATGTTCCATCTGCTTCGTCATAAGATCTGTTTTTGTGAGTGAATTTTCTACATGTTTTCTAAGCGTCACTCCAAAGCTCCTCTTCAACAGGTTGCGTTCTCGGCTATCAGCAAGAGCAACAGCCTGGATGTCACTGATCATCCCATCCTAAACGCAATTTATTACGGGGTATCTATCTTTTCTTTTCCCTTGCAACTTCTCATTTTTGGTATCTTTTCCTTCTTTGTTTTTTCAGGCTGTAGAAATCTTACCATCGGTTCTTGTTCTTTTCATCCTGCGGAAATTGCCTCCCAAGCGCCCGCAGCCCCTGCTCCACTTCGCACTCGACGCCGGATCGCCATAGCTTCTTCCTTTCGCGACAATTTGTGAGTATAGTTTTTCTAGATTACTTTGTTATATACAAGAGGCGCAGCTGTAGATCTATCGATCTCCTTCCAGATCGAACTAGAAGAGGTCGAAGTGATGGTGACGAAGTAGGCAGTAGACACAGACGAGCTGCTGGGATATATAAACGAACACGGCCATGGAGATGCTCATCAGAAGAACATCGGTCAGGTCCCCTTTCTTCCGGGTGGAGAAGAGGAATTTGCTCAGCTCGGACAGCTTGGTGGCGATCATCGGCTTGAGGTGTTGGAGTGGTGGAGAATTAGGTGCCGGATCTCGCTTCTCAGCGGCAGCGCTGGTTGGGATCTCGTCGCATTTGCTACTTTCCTTACCAATGGAAGATACCTGAGCGGAGATTTGCCTGGGAAGAGCTAGATTCGTTCTGGAGCTCCCGAAAGCTTGGAATCTGTGGAGAGTAATTGAGGAGATCATGGAGGGAAGCTCAGCGCAGACGAGCGAGGCCATTCCAATTCGACTTCTTTCTCGCGAGAAAAAGTGAGAATGGAAAGTAGAGATAGCGTGTCGTGTCACAGTGTAAAGTGATGATATGTAAAGTTTAGGGTTTCAAAGTAAAAGGTCGACGAACCCACGTGGCAATAACGAATATCCTACCGCACAAATTAAAGTTTTTTAGGGTTCTTGCTTGACTATGGAGAAAGCGAAGCTATGGTGGGTGCGATCCAACTGATACGCAGGGATGGGTTCGAGCCAGCATGAGAGGCTCAAGCGGAATCTTTATTCCACTTCGGGTATGCATCTCTTGTCCGCCGAGAGCAGCGATTTGTCGATCCCGATGGAAATGCAGCGGCAAATCCTTCACAGGCCGTGTCCAGCGGCTCTCAACTTCCACTCCACAATCGCTTGGCTGCGCAGGGATTCCATTCCCAGGAGGACCAGCTCCAGTCCAGGTATTCTCCACAATCAGCTCGAATTTGGAGGTCCCCGTCTCCTTCCCTCCACGGATTCGCTACCAGCAACCTTTCTGCCGGTACCGGCGAACGCATTTGCGCCACCGCCAGCGAGCGAAGAAGCGGCTGTCCTCCGGATCCAGGCTCTCTACAGAGGATCCAGGGTTAGAAGGTCGGCCATAGCCAATAAGAAATGTGTGGTGAAAGTACAAGCAACGTACAGGATGTGGAGGGATCGAAGTAGCTACAGAAGGATGCAAAGAGCCGCCGCGAGGATCCAGCAGAGTTTCCGGGCTTGGAGAGAGCGGAGGCTGGAAGCTCTGGAGCAAACGCTGCTGTTGGAAAGGAGATCAGCTCTCGTGATCCAGGCACACGCTCGCGGGCTTCTCGTCCGGCGTTGGAGGAGAGAACTGGAACAGGAGAAACGAGTTCAGGCTACTGCTGCTACTGCGATTCAAGCCTTCTACCGAGGGTGGCAAACAAGGAGAAAAATGGAACAGGAGAAACGAGCTCAGGCTGCTGCTGCTACTGCGATTCAAGCCTTCTACCGCGGTTTGCAAACAAGGAGAAAAATGGAACAGGAGAAACGAGATCAGGCTGCTGCTGCTGCTACTGCGATTCAAGCCTTCTACCGAGGGTGGCAAACAAGGAGAAAATTGGAACAGGAGAAACGAGCTCATGCTGCTGGTGCTACGATTCAAGCGTTCTACAGAGGTTTGCAAACAAGGAGGCGCTACCTTTTGGTGAAGAGCAGCGCAGCGAGGGTCCAGGCAGCGTACAGGACGTGGAGATTGTCTCTAAAAAGAGAAATGGCTGCCACCGTTATTCAAAGGTTCGTAAGGAGACGCAAAGAAGCTGCTCGGGCGAAAGTTGCCATCTCTCAGCCGGAGCCCATGGTGGCGGCTACAGAAGATTGGAACACTGTCAGAGTGGAGCACTTGGATCAGTGCCTGGACACTTGCCTTGCGGTGCTAAATCCTCCTCTTCCGCTAGAGCGGCGGCCAAGCTCGTCTCCAGACCACACGGTATCTCTCAATTCTCATTCTCTTCCAGAGCTCACTGGATCGATCACACGACAGCACAATGGCCCTGGCTACAAGCAGAGCCTCAACGAGAAGAGACTCCAGCAAGTCGCCAGAGTTTTTCTACTGCAGCACCACATTGCTCTTCAGCAACAACGCGCAAAGAACGCACCACCATTCCCTCCAAACCGGAGCCATCTACAGAACTCTCAAAACCACTACAGGAACTCCCACGTAAACACAAACGCCAGCAACACAACCACAATCTCGAAGAACAGGATCGGAGATGGAGACGTGGTTTTGGATGTACACTACCTCCTCGAGGAAGTACGTAAGCTCGGTGCCTCCTCCGGCTCGGTGGTGTACATGCAAAACGACGACTCCACCTTGTTCGGCTCTGCTAGCCATGAAATCATCGACTTCAAACGAATGAACGCTTTGCTGGTGGTGTTCGTCGCTGTGGTTGTCTACACAAGGAGCATCTGCCAGGAAGTTTTTGTCTGGGCAAAGCAGTCTACAAAGAAGTAGACCACAAAGCTCTCACCTGGAACAAGCTCGACAGTAACACACAAACTTTAGGATCCAGAGACTGGAAATCTAAACACTACAAGTTACAAACATCAATACAAATCTCTACTTGGGACAAGTGAGATGCCTCTTTCTAAACTAGGCGTGTGACCACCAAGAGAACCTACAACATGAGAGATCCTCGGTGTTCTTACCACGAAGAGAACCATCTAGCGCTGAACACTTCATTTCCTCGTTAAAATCCCATGCCATGTTGTGCATTGACTAACTCATACCTTACGTTGCATTTTGATCGTGACTCCGGTCATGACTTCAATGAAGATTGTAACCGTGGCTTCAGGAGCAGCATCCGCATCCTCATGTGCTGCGAAGGCTTCCCCATTGCGTAGAACTTGTCAGAATGGAGAAGCTTGGCAACACTGATTCACGTACGACTCAATAGAACTCTCCTGATGTGAGATGAAACCTTATCATCAACTAAACAGGCATGGCTGTTAACGATTTCTGCTCTGAATCTGCTAGAGAGATGTAACACACTGAAGAACATTGCCTCTCACTGTGAAAAGAAGAAGAAATAAAAGAAGCTACTATATGTGAATTCACTTGTACATTTGCAAAGGTGTAATGAGGGGCTGGGAATACAGGCAGCTGAGAAATCTGCAGAGCTATTGCTGATGCTGCTGCTGCCAATTTCAACTGCGCCGCACAGTGGCCCAGTTGCAGCCTCGCTTCAGTTTCAACCATATGATTCGCTCATGATTCGTCAGATCTGCCTGAGACAACACCCCATCCCTGGAGCTTCAGAATCGAGATTTGGAGAAGGGTATATAGTCTGCTAATCGGTTTTTACTTTGGAGCCCGAGGCTGATTAGAAACGTCGTAATAAGTAGAGAAATCTAGGAATCCAAGGGTGAGATGTGCTCCTGAAACAACGAGATTTAATAGCATATCAATTGGCTGCCACTTTGAATCTTCTTGTTGCAGCATCTGGGCTTAAAATCAAACCACACGCCACAGGTTGATTCTTATTTACTTAATACCGTCACATTGAAACAACCACATATCAATAGCCATGGCTTTACCATGGCAGTCCCTTAATCTCCTGCTTGTCCTCATCATCAAGCTGGACGTAGACCTTTCCAGTGTTCTTCACAACCAGAACGTATTCATCATTCTGCTCGAGGATTTCTCCCTTGACATCAACTGGTTCCTCCTCATCGTCCTGGTACTTCTCGAGTTGGCCTGTGGGTGACAGTTGGAGGTAGAAAGTACCTTTCTTGTCATTTGATCCTTTCGGCTGGACCTGAACTGTGCCGCCGTCATTGGTGATCACCATGTAATGCTGTGCGTTCTGACTGCTAATGGATAGATTTGAATACATCTTGTAGTTCTCATGCAGCTTCGACCTCGCGGTGAGCAATATCTCACCAATGTCTTTGTGTGAACCTTCCATTATGACACAGATACAAGCGCTATTGGATACACGCAGCTAGAAACTTTCACAACTACACTGGCAAGCTTGAGTTTGGGGGCTGATATATATACTCTAGCTCATAGAATATTCTAGCATGGCGTGAACATGCCAAGTTGCTCTAGTGGACTGGAAACACTTCATAATATTGAAATCATGGAATCGAATCACAGATAACACGGGCATTAAAGTAATCAGTGCTGACTTTAGTTTAGATCATAATAACAAAAAAAAAGTATCCATTGCATGCATTCATGCAGGCTTCTTGATGAAGGCACCACAATCGTATAGATAAAATGACATGAATGACTAACTCAACGTTGAGCCGGCAGGCCCAGGAGGCACGAGCCATCCCGAGCATATTCCTGTTTCTCAAATTAAGTTTGCAAAAATAAGAAATCGCTAGCACGGAATTAATTTCAACACAAGTTTGCATCCATTTCTATTTCTTCGATGGTGGCAGCAGCACAGCAATTGCTCTGGTTTCTGTTTGTTCTTTGCTCAAGTCCTGGGTCTTTGGGTTGAATTTGGATCCGTAGAAAAAATCCTTGAAAGCAGCGATTAACTGAGCTGGAAATTCTCTTTCAAGAATCCAGATGAAGTGTTTTTGTTTGATTGAAGATGCTGATTATGCTCTTTCTCAAGCATCTGCAACTCAGGTGTATGTTAGGACCACTATCCTACTTAAACCCGGGAATACTGGTGTTTGCAAAAACGCAATATTGAAATCGATCTTGTACATTTAAGCTTGACAACCGACTAGAAGGTTAGCGATGGTCCACAATTCTCTCTCTGACAACTCCCAATAATTCGTTCAAAGATTTGAACACATGTAAGGAGCTGCTCATCACGAAGTTTCTAGTTTTGGATGCATGACATATTGCTACTTTCGTCGATTTTCTTGTCTTGATTACTTGATTAAGTAAGATTGATCCCTTAACAAGGAACTCCGAACTTTCACTTCCCTTCAGATGAATGATGACGGTGGAGGTGGTGCTGATTCTGTTGCTCGTACATGCCCGCCATGGAGATCGGCGGACCACCATAGTACTGATTCTTCGCCTGGAATTGGAAGCTCTCGGACAGGTCCCTTGACCAGCAATTGGGAAGATGATCAGTGACAGGAAAGCTCTTTTTGTTTTCATTATGAACTATTTAAACATGCAACACAAGTGAAAAGAGCTAGGATCGTGAGCCCTCACCTTTCTCGAGCAGAACCACAATGTTCTTGCTTGGATAGTCAGTTTCATCCACCTCCAAATCGTCTCCTGGCTTCAGAGGACGGTATCTGTCTTTTGTCAAGTAAGAAGCCCTCGCAATCTGGTACAATTTCTCTTTGTTGGACACCTGCTTGTAGCGGCGAACATCGTCGAGATCCTCGATGTTCTTACAACTGAAGAGGACCGTATACCCATAGTTATGGCCCATCAGCCGCCTTCCTTCAGTCGTCGCGAGCACTTCATGCCCTCCTTTGCTGAAATCCACGTAGTTGATTGGCTGATCAACATAGCATGACAATGAGCATCAAAAAGAAAGAAAACAAACAAGAGACAAGATCTTCAGATTGCAATCTCTGCAGAACTTCTCTATCACGTCGCCAAAATGTTCGCGGTTGCGACTACACCTTTATACCCCGATAAAGGTATAAAATATACCTTTGAGTTTTATATTGTTAAAAAAAACTTAAGTAGAAGCCATCCCAGCATTTAGAGAAATGTAGTAAATGAGGATATGCCATGTCTAATCGGGCGCTGCGTGACTCAAAACATCTATCATAAGAATGGATGGAGGAAGTACGTACCTGTACATGCAAAATGATGACTCCACCTTACACAACGCTTTGCTGGTGCCACGAAGTTTTCGCAGTCTATCAAAAGGTCTCACCTGGACGAAGATCGACAGTAACGCACAACCCTTGACGCCGAGAATGAGCTAGTGGCAAGGACCCAAGAGACATTGGGAGTCCAAGCACCACACGGAATCTACAAGCTCCATACACGACACGAGGGAGAAGCCTTCTAACTTATTCAATAAAGAATATATATTGATACTCTCAGCTAGACCATGTCAATGGCTGCTGGACATTGACACCCGGCGAGTGAGAGAGAAACCAAAAAAGAGAGAGCCTTCTCCTCATCTCATCTCACCACAACCCACATGAAACCAAGGAAGAGAAGCAAGAGAAACAGGAGTAGAACCAAAGCAAGAGAAAACTCTCCAAAAGAACCAGGCACAAAATGCGAAGAGGGAAGAAGAAGAGGAAGAATTCTTAGAGACTATGGCTGACCTCGCGCCTCATCCTGCGAGCTCGTCCTCCTTGTGCGTCTCGATCACCACATCGCTGGTTGGGTACGCCACGCAAGTGAGAACGTAGCCCCCGGCCTTCTGATCGTCGTCCAGGAACGATCCATCCGACTGGTCCACAGTGCCGGAGACGATCTTGCCTACGCAGCTGCAGCATGCGCCGGCGCGGCACGAGTAGGGCACGTCGATCCCAGCCTCCTCCGCGGCATCCAGGACGTAAGTGTCATCCGGGACCTCTAGAACCTCCTCGCCCTTGGGGGTCTTCAATGTGACCTTGTAAGTCGCCATGGCCACTATCCGGGAGGTGGAGAGCGCGGATTTCAGGCCAAACCTGTGGAAGGCGCCGCTGCCGCTGCCGCTGCCGATGCTCACGGCCTTGCAGAATCCATTGCTGGAGCTCCTGGTGGATCTGATTGCTGGCGCTGCCGTCACCGCCACCGCCGCCGCGCAAGGAATTGCCGCTGCCGCTACCGCCGCCATGGGATCGCGAGCGAGAGGATCGATCGACGAGGGCGGCGGAGCGCTTGGAATATATTGGCGAAACCACTGGGGTTTTTCCACACCCACGCTCTGTCACCCTACAAAATGGAGGTGATTGGCCCACATGCGTCCCCACAAATGCGAGCCAACGGGAGAATGCCACGTGCAGAGTGGCGGCCGCGTCAGACGCTGACGTGGCGCTAGTCGGCCCACGGCTTGAGTAGCGATTCCACCGTCATTCGTCTCGCAGCGCTGAGCATCTTGATGAAGAATCGCGCGCCGTCGAGTTTATACTCGTCCAGAGGATTCATGTGGCCAAAGCCTGTGATTTGGACCTGTGAGAGACATGGAAAGCTCGTGAGAAAAACGAAAAGCTCTCCCTCAAGCGAAATCAAAATCGTGAGAAAAAAGAGTTTACAGACTTACGGCGGATGAAAGCCTGCTCATGTTGGCGAGATGCATTCTCCAGAAGTAGTCCAGAGCACTGATCGCCACAGATCTCTGTGGAAAACGCTAAGCTGGTTTGATCGCTTACGCTAGATAGCTTACCTCGACTTGGTTGGCGTCCTCCCGGAATTCCTGGATGCTTTCGAGCTTTCTCTGGTACTCGGCGATGAGTATATCACCAACGTATCTCCGGAAAGAATCTAGTTCCTGGCAGTGTCTCCCGCTCCTGAAAGTAAAGATGGTGCTTAAGATGATGGGAAAATGTGTATCAACTCACGGCAAAAAGTCATCTCGTTTCCATCGGCTCAAGGACGCTGCTTTCATGGGGCTGTCACCCGTATCCAAGCCCGTTGGAGGCAAGCCTGGGAGTTCTTTCATGAGCCGGGAGGTGGACAGGGCCGACACGATCATTTCTTTCGATACATTAGAGAGCAGATCTGAACAAGACTTTGGGTTTGAGAGCGAAAGATACGGTCGTTTAACGTACGTGAACCGCGAGGGAATGCGAAGGTGACAGAAGCGAAGTCGTCAAACTCGTCCAGAAAGCCTTCGAGGTTCCAGTTTCTCGGTGGCTGGAAAGTGTGGTTGCTACAGTCTCTCACCAGAAAACTGAAAATGTTATTTACCTTTGTGGGATCGACGTGGTTTAGCACCATCTCGTCAGCAACACCCTGGATATATCTACACGACATGTCATATAGGCATTAAGATTAGCTCAGAATTTTCTTACTGGTAGAACAGTTGTTGGCACGAGTCAAACGTCCCCATAACAAAGGCCTCTCGGAGCTTGAAAACGTGACTCCTGTGCACCTGATGTTCCACCCGAAAGGGCGGCGGTCAGCAAACTCATACAGCCATAGTTGTTACCAAACGATCTTTACCTCCAAAACCGCGTCATATTCTACCATGTGTCTCCTGACTCCCGAGAAATACTTCTCAACGCTTGTTTGAATAGACAAAACCTTGAAAGCGTAATTAGGAATTGGCGTGCTTTCGCGCACTGAAAAAGTCATACCTGATGTCTTGTTATGCCGGAGCCAACATCCACATCTTCAACGCCTACTGCTTTCATCAGCTTATACGCTAGTTCACCACCATACTTTTGTAGCATATCATCCTCAAAGCTAGAAAAACAAAACAGCCGTAAGTCTTTGAGAATCGAGATATGATTCTTTGTACCTTATCATGAATCTAGTAGAGCCTGGATCCCCTTGCCTTCCGGCTCTGCCCCGCAACTAGAAAAAAGAATAAAATGATGACGGAACGTCGAAACATAAAACGTCTTACTTGATTGTCTATCCGACGCGACTCATGCAAAGCTGTACCGATGACATGAAGGCCACCCAATCGTTTCACCTCGTTTCCTTCTAGCAAACAGTAAGCTCGGCAGTCTCGTAGAACAGAAAGACAAGCCAAAGCTATACTGGGGCCAAGTGAGAGTGTCTCTGCACCACTTCCGCTCGCAAGATCGATTAGCCGATCTTCGTCCTCGAAACGAGCATTATTGAATACGTAGAGTAGCTTGTCCTTCGCCTCACGATAACTAAAGACTTCACCGCCACTTCCACACACAACTTTTGCTGAAACAAAAAGCACTTACGTCATTGAAAGGCCAGATCGAGAAGAGTTACCTGCAGCGCAAGCTCTGAATATTCTGCTAAAAGAAACACCACTAAGCTTTATAGTCGATAACCCCTGATCAAGTAATATAAAGAACTTCTTAGTGGAGGTGCAAGGTGAGATGACCAAACCTTTTGCGAAAGTGGAGCTCCATCTGTTTCAACATCCGGAGAATCAGAAGCCATAAAAGGGAGTATTCTCCGCTGAAGGATCTCTTTGGCAAGCATCTAAAAGACAAATGATGCTGGAGTAAATTGCCAATATGCGACTCAAATACCTCAGGATTTCCACCGAGTATAATGTCCGTTCCACGCCCCGCCATGTTTGTGGCGATTGTTATTGCGCTTTTCCTCCCAGCTTGAGCAACTATCTCGGCTTCTCTAGCCGCGTACTGTAAAACAATAAGTGAGTTCAATGCGCAGCAACCGCACAAAACACAAACCTTTGCACGAGCGTTTAGAACATTGTGGGGAATATTGTGTTCATGTAGTAATGCTGAAAGAAGTTCCGATTCTTCTACGCTGCAGCAAACAAGTTATGCAATGTAGAAAACGAAATGTGAATTTCACCTCGTCGTTCCTACTAGAACAGGACGACCCTGAGCATGCATTATTTCGATTTCTTCCCGTACTCTTCTCCATTTCCCACGAGCAGTCTTACAACACAAGCCATGTCATGATAAAACCGTCATATGAAATTTACACACCGGGAAAATATGTAAAGGCAAGTCCACGCGTATGTTGGGTAGATTTGTAGGTACTTCAACAACAGGCATGTTGAAGAGTTTCAGAAATTCCTTTTCCTGCGGAATAGTTCAGAAAAACGAAGCCAATATCAGCAACATATAAAACCTCGGTCTTGGCAGTGCCCGTCATCCCTGAAACCTTGGAGTAAAGCTTGAAGTACGATTGATATGTCATATGAGCAGACATAACAGTTTCCGGCTGTCAAGAAGTAGAAGATCAGGGGGAAATGGACATACATTAGGATCGTACATTTATTTTCACGCCTTCTTTTGCCTCGACAGCTTGATGAATTCCATCAGACCAGCGTCTATTAGTAGCCACGCGACCAGTAAACTGCAATCGAAAGGTAAGAATGAAGGAATTTGTTTTGCTCTTTTGACGAAGCTAACCTCGTCGACAATCTGCACTTTCCCGTCCCTAACGATGTAATCTACATCACGAAAGTAACACTCTTTGGCCTTCAAAGCCGTCACGACAAACCTGGAACGCATAGTAAAGTTGTGTTAGATACAACCGTTAATTCACTACAGACCGTGCCCAGGGATCCTTTCCATCCCAGAGATTTTCAATGCCGAGAGCAAGTTCAGCCATAGCGACACCCTCCTCAGTAAGTTCCACAGTTTTCTGCTTTTGCTGAACGGTATAATGCTGCAAACATGAGGGAAAAAAGAATTGAAACAAAAACGCAATTGTCGAGGAAAAAAACTTACCCGATCCACGATAAGAAAATCGGCAACTTCAGCTGCAACAGGATACCGGGAAGCATTTTTGGAAGACTGTCATAAACATTCCTCCACGTGTATTCAATGGAGATACTTTTCAAGCGAGTACCTCTGAGCTGAGTAAAAAAGGATTTCTTCCCTCGTCAATCAGCACCGAGTCTATCTCATCCACAACAGCAAAGTGCAAAGGACGCGGCCTAGGGAATGACATCATTGGCATGCTGAAAATTTTCGCAATAACACGCACCAGCGCATAACCATTTCTTCCTTTGTCGAACAGGTGTGATCCCGCAAGTAGTCAAAAATGAATTCCTAAAAAACCAGACCTCTAGAGTTTTGAAATAAATCCATAGCCCAACTTACCGAATTATTGCCGTAGGTAATATCACATGCATAGGCTGCTTTTCTTTCCTCCGGCTCAAGCGAGCTCTATAGTAAAAACTAATCTCAACAAAGAAAAGACAATTCAGGTAAACCAGAATTACCTTCACAAGGCCAACAGAAAGCCCCAAGAACTTGTAAATTTGGCCCATCCATTCCGCGTCTCGTTGAGCTAGATAATCGTTCACAGTTATCACTAGGACGCAAAAAGCTGAAGTGAGTCCCAACATTATAATCGCTAAGAATTTGAAGTCATACCATGGACGCCCTCGCCTGTTAGAGCATTGAGATAGGCTGCATCAAGGCAAGGAACAAGTTAACAGAAACAGCTCTTCGAACAGGAAAGAACCTGCTAGAGTGGAGACCAAAGTTTTCCCTTCTCCAGTCTTCATTTCCGCAATACTTCCATCGTGGAGAACTGCGCCACCTACAATCTAGCCAACATGAACCCTTGGAATCCAAAACCCACCACCAAAGACTTAAGTTTCTACCTGGACGTCAAAATGCCGCATATTGAGCTGCCTTCGCCCAGCTTCACGTACAACAGCAAATGCCTCTACACTGAAAGCTATCAGTCCTCCACAATGAAATGGAAGACGGAAATATCTCACCAGATTGAATGTCATTCAAGCTCTCCCCAGCTGCGAGTCGCCGTCGAAAGTAGTCCGTCTTTGCTCTTAGCTGCAGGAAAAAGAAAAATTCTTGAGAAAGAGAAGTGAAAGGATCGCCACACCTGTTTGTCCGATAACGCTTTCATCTCGGGTTCCAGCTTGTTGACATCCGCGACAAGATTGTAATAGTCGCCAACAATCCAGTGATTCAAGCTAAGCTTCTCTTGAAGAAATCTTCCCACTTTCTCCTGGAAATTCTCTAATTCATCACTACTTCGCTATCCATAGATTCCCTTACCTGGATTCTGGCAGCACTGCTCGTAAATTTCTCCGCATTCTTGGATTTCTCGTCGATGACGAGAGCGCCGGCATTCACGCAGCGCATCCTTGGAAAGAACACTTGAGCTCTTGCCCGAGGCGCCGGCAGCTGGGACGAGCAGCGGTCGGGAAGATTCCGGATTGCGTAGCAGTGCTCCGCATTGATCATCATTGGCGCTCAGGGCACTGCGAAGAACCCTAAAAATTTATTGTCAGATACATTTTTATATTTCTCGGTCCAAAGCTCTGATCACTGCTGGCTCAAGAAGAAAATCGGCACAGGCTAGTGAATTTGCCAAGAGCCCCGCTTGAGAGTCGACAATCCAGCTCAAACTTTGGGTAAAATGTATCATCATCCAAGCCTAGCTTCTTGGAGAAAAAAAGGTTTTTCTTGCAAGGCAAGAGAAATTTTGCATCTTCATTCTGAGAAAACAAGAACAAGAAAGAAGAAAGACACATCTCTGGCTTGATTTCTCTCTTTCTTGTCAGTGATGGGCGTCGCCGTGGTGCTCCTTGGGGCCGCGGATCTTGTCCCACACGAACTCGCCGACGCAGAAGGCGGCAAAGGCGACGGCGGCGGTGCCCAATCCTGGCACCATGTGTTTGGCGGTCACCTGGAGCTTGGGATCGCGGCGCCACCAATCGATCCGCCGGAAGAACTCGCCAGTGTGCCCCAAATACTCCTCGCCCATGGCTCCTGAGAAGTAAGCCTAAGCCCTAAGACGTCGTTTTATTAACTTTGAAGTGAGATAGATAGATAGATAGATATATTGGGAAACTTTAGTATGCACTATGATTATTTTGCTCTATAGAGAAAAAAACCCCACAAGCTTGAAAATCAAAATTTCATAATTATTAAATTGCAATTTCTATTTTATAGATCTTAAAATAAAATGTTGAAAGAAAATTCTTAATTAATATAATATACATTTTACATTTTTGCACCCATATCAATATTATGACATACTTACTTATATTAAAAATGAATTTTTATATTTATAAATATATATTAAATATTAAATATTAACTAAATTATTTTTCAATATACTAAATATGTTGAAGGGACTTGTAATAAATATTTATATATATATAAAATTCTTTAAAAAAATTTCACTATGTAATATTTTATAAAATTTAATATACTCACTGAAAAGAAAGTTTACTTTCAAAACAATAAAATTTAAATTGTAAATAAAACACTTATATTACACATTTTACAATAAAAATATGGTTGATTTAATGATTTCAAATTCATTGAATTATATTTTTATGATCAATAAAAAACATTAGAAATATAAAAAGTGGTGATGATAACCCTATACATAAGAAATTTAAATTTCTAAAAATAAATATTAAAATATAAATATTTATTTTTTATATATTAAACTTAGATTTGGATGCACATTCATTAAAAATAATTACTTTGATTTGGTACTCTAATTTTGGATGCCAAATAAATTCATGACATTTGGGTTAAAATAATTTTGTTTTAATAACTTTTTTTATTTATGTTGACAATTGCAATAACTGGCTCTGATCTTTCGCAAATTTAATTAAATGTCAAAGAAGTACCATTTGTATTATTTATTTGCAAGCCTAACTTTCATAATAATTCTATAGTGGTTAAAGTTTATCATACTTTATTTTATTATGTATAAATAGTTTATTTAAAATTTTATATTAATCAACTTATACTGTGAGTGCTTGGAATATGAAAAGGGATTACAGAAAATGTGCATATCAATTAGCCCAAAAACCCTAGCTTATATACAGGAGCAAGTGGTCCAGATTGAAACCAATCTGATGGTTACTAAAACCCCACTATGCTAATATTAATATACAGCATCATAGCTGTATATTTGACCCTCACATCATCCCCTACTCTCGGAATAATGGAAGACCATCAGGGTTTTCTTGTAGATGGGCCAGGATCTGGAGGAATGTTAGGAGGAGGCATCGGCGGATCTGTAGGTGGTATTAACTGCTCCTAATCCTTTTATATGAAGCGTTTCAACCACTACACATGCACAATCTCTGGAAGATTGGCCTGCTGGACGTTATGTCAAACCTCATAAACTTATGGTCGAATTTGCCACAACACCCAATACGGTCCTTTCCATTGTGCAAGGAGCCCCTTAGATAAACCACGTACCGTAAGATGGGGAAAACGGACTAACACTAAATCATCCACTTTGTACTCCGCAGGTGGACGATGATGGGAGTTGTACCGCCGTTGTTGTCCCACTTGTACACGGCCTAAGTGTTCGGCAGACTCTGCTCGGACAAGTGGAAGGATGCTTGTCAAATACTGATCCCACGATCTAGCATCGGCAGCTCGTGGCGATCGCGAAGGTAAACCCAGCTCCGTTAGTAATATTGGATCATGACTATATAGGAGTTTATATGATGAAGCACCAACAGAACTCTGCACCCCTATGACATATGCATACCGAAGAGATGGCAAATAACCATCCCAATCTAAATGCTGAAAGTTCACATACTTCGCAATCATCCCCTTGAATGTCCAAACAAGCCGTTCCACCAAACCCTCTGATTGTGGATGATAAACACTCGTGAAAGTGTGGCGTATCCCCAACCGAGAAATCAAAACATGAAATGCCTCAACCATAAATGCGGGACCATTATCCGAAAGAATCTGCTCTGGATAAGAATGCTGGAACACCACACGATTGAGGAGGAAGTATCCAACAGCAGTTGCAGAGGCGCTAGCAAGAGCACCAACTTCCACCCAATGAGTCCAGTAGTCAGAAGCAACAATAACATACTCATTGCCAACAGTCGACCGTGGAAAAGGTCCCATAAGATCAAACGCCACCAACTCAAACGGACGGGAAATTGAAATTGACTCTAACCGTCCTTCCGCAGCCCGAGGGAGAGTATTATGAGCTTGGCACCAAACACAATTATGCACATACCGGATAATATCACGTCGCATCTCCGGCCAATAGAAAGACCTGCACAGCTTCTCAGTTACACGATGATGTCCCATATGCCCACCTAGAATAGGAGAATCATGGTAGGCATGGAGAAACTACGGAATAAAGATAGAAGGCACTACCAGTCCTAAATGATCATCAGGATCCATCCCCACAAAATAAAGAAGGTCGTCTTCAAGGCGATATTGAGAATGTAAATGCCGGAAAGGCAAGTCATCAGCAAGTGATGCAGGATTCTTAAACCCATCTCGAAGCCTTTGAATCCACGGCTCAATCTATTGAGCCTCATGAACCTCATCAAGAGAAGGTAGATCTTGCTCTGCGCCTTGTGAACACTGAACATCAAGTATAGCAACCACTGATGGTATAGAATCCTCGTCTAGAAAATCCACAAAGGCTGGAACAACAGGCTCGTCAGAAACATGAGAAGAGAATGGAGAAGGAAGAGGAGCTCGAGAAAGGGCATCAGCATCAGCCATAAAGCTCCCTAAGCGATGAACAACATCAAAATTATATATCTGAAGCTTTAAAGCCTATCGAGCAGTACGACCAACTAGGTTCTTCCGCTTCAATAATGAAGTAACAGCAGCATGATCACCTTCAAGTAATGTCTGAAAACCGTGTAGATATGCATGAAGTTTGTCAAAACCCCAGACTGTTGCTAAACACTCCTTCTCTGTCATGGAGTAGTTCATTTTTACTGGTTGTAATGTACGGTTTATATACACAATGGGATGGCACTAACCAGGCACACTCAAGCTCTCTTGCATTAACACACCTCCAAGACCAATGTCAGAAGCATCCACGTGCAAAATAAAAGGTCGAGTGTAGTCAGGATATGCCAAAACTGAAGGAGTCATCAATAGCTCTTTGAGATCCACGAATGCCTGCTCACAATCCGGAGACCAGATGAAAGATGACGTTGATGACCTCAGCAACGCTCGCAATGGTGTAGTGCGATTAGAAATATGATCCACAAAACGACCAAGATATTGCACCTTGCCCAAGAAGCACTGCATATCATTCACGCACTTTAGAGTAGGGAACTTTAGAACAACCACAAGTTTGTCAGGATCAACTTGCAAACCCTTACGAGAAATACGGTACCCAAGATAAGTTGTGTCCTTGGGCCCAAACACGCACTTCTACCGCTTCAGCTTTAAACCAACATCACGTAGCCGATCCAACACTTTACAAACATCATGAATGTGCTCCTCCCACGTCCCTTCCGAGTGGATCAAAACATCATCAATAAAGTCAACAGTCACCTTTGGCATATCGCAAAAAACCTCGTCCACCATCCGCTGGAAAGTTGCTAGAGCATTGTTCAAACCAAACGGCATCACCAAGAACTCGTACAAACCAAATGGTGTACGAAAAGCAGTCATAGGAATATCTTCTTCGGCCATCGGTACTTGCTAGTACCCAAAAGCAAGATCGAGCTTGGTGAACCAACGACTTTGTTCTAGACGATCCAAGAGATCAGCAATATGAGGAAGAGAGTACACATCTGGGATCGTCACTTCGTTTAATGGACGATAGTCGATGCAGAAATGAATATTCCCATTAGGCTTCGTCATAAGATAAGGTTCACATCCATGACTTCCGAATAACACCCTTCTCCAACATCTCCTTAACATTTGCACATAAAATCTTGATTTCCTTGGGTGACCGACGACGAACGGGAACTTTGATTGGACGAGCATCCCTAGTTGGAATTGGATGACGTGTGGCAATCTTGGCCCCAAACGATGAAAGATGCTCACAATCCGGAGACCAGATGAAAGATGACGTTGATGACCTCAGCAACACTCGCAATGGTGCAGTGTGATTAGAAATATGATCCACAAAACAACCAAGATATTGCACCTTGCCCAAGAAGCATTGCATATCATTCACGCACTTCAGAGTAGAGAACTTTGGAACAGCCATAAGTTTGTCAAGATCAACTTGCAAACCCTCACGAGAAATACGGTACCCAAGATAAGTTGTATCCTTGGACCCAAATACACACTTCGACCACTTCAGCTTTAAACCAACGTTGTGTAGCCGATCCAACACTTTACAAACATCATGAACGTGCTCCTCCTATATCCCCTCCGAGTGGATCAAGATATCATCAATGAAGTCAGTAGTCACCTCCAGCATATCGCAAAGAACCTCGTCCATCATCCACTGGAAAGTTGCTAGAGCATTGTTCAAACCAAATGGCATCACCAAGAACTCGTACAAACCAAATGGTGTATGAAAAGCAGTCTTAGGAATATCTTCTTCGGCCATCGGTACTTGCCAGTACCCAAAAGCAAGATCCAGCTCGGTTGTAGCGCACCTTATCTCTCTCCCCTTAAGCCAACTGGAAAAGGGGCAATTGCTTGATGAGAGAGCCCTTAGTGGCTATTTTATCCCCATTTATCCCCCAAGGTTCCAAGGATCCACGGTGACAGTATATCCAAATCTCATCCCATGATCGCATGCGCTACACTCACCCCCCCTTCAGAGATGTCAATGTCCTCATTGACTATTGACTAACAACCCCTACTGAGCCAAGGGGAACCAGCACCTCCATTTCCACACTCAATCTACCAATCCTTCCATTGTGTAGACCAGCTATTCCATGTGAGGCAACTAGTCATCCACCCGTACCGCAGTCCCACGGTGGATACCTTCGTCCGTGGATACTCCACACAAGAGGAAGGACGTATGCATGGATGCCCAATACGTACGATTTCAAATTTAGGGGTAGGAATATACCTTGCTCAAGGGTATATTATATTTTTAAGTAGCCACTAATCAATGGGAATTGAACCCGTGCCATTTCCTCTGATACCAACTGTAGCGCACCTTATCTCTCTCCCCTTAAACCAACTGGAAAAGGGGCAATTGCTTGATGAGAGAGCCCTTAGTGGCTATTTTATCCCCATTTATCCCCCAAGGTTCCAAGGATCCACGGTGACAGTATATCCAAATCTCATCCCATGATCGCATGCGCTACATCGGTGAACCAACGACTTCGCCCTAGACGATCCAAGAGATTAGCAATGTGAGGAAGAGGGTACATATCTGGAATCGTCACTTCGTTTAACGGACGATAGTCGATGCAAAAATAAATACTCCCATCAGGCTTCGTCACAAGATGAGGTTCACATGCCCAAGGACTCCGCGACTTCCGAATAACACCCTTCTCCAACATCTCATTTACGTTTGCATGCAAAATCTTGATCTCCTTGGGTGACCGATGACGAACAGGAACCTTGATTAGACGAGCATCCCCGGTTGGAATCGGATGACATGTGGCAATCTTGGCCCTAGATGATAGGTCAAATTCAAAGAGATTAGAATATTCCTTCATGAGCCGGTCAACCGCTACAACACAAAGATTGTTGGAGGGATCGGAAAAGAGAAGATCAAAACAAAATGGAAACATAAGAGGAAATAGTGGAGAAACAAAAGTAATGGAAGTAGAGGTAGAAGTAGAGGGATTGAAGTAAGAGGAATGAATGAAACATAAGGAAGTATGAGACAAAGGGGAGAAGCCTCAAAATCACACTTGGCATGATTGCGTTGCAACCAATCTATACCAAGAATGAGGTCAAAAGCTTGACTCGGCACCACCTGCAATGACTGCAACTCAAGCTCGAGATCCCCCATACACACAACCAAGTTTGCCTTATCCCATGCACATGCATGTGTACGGCTGTTGCCATAAAGAATGAAAACTGGTTCCACCGCACGATGCAAGTATAGACGGCAACATGTGGCAACAGGTCGAGCAATAGAAGATAAACTCGAACCTGTATCAATCAACACGGAGAGAATAATAGGAGACCTCTTGTTATAAAAACGAGCTTGCAAAGTAAACACTGGATGAATTAGTGCCGAGTGAACCCCTTGATGATACTCCTGAAAGAAAGATGGAGGGGTCATTGACTTATTCGCACAAGGTCCCTCCGTTACTTGCGCGACTTCTCATTTCCTGGATGCATCTCGATGTCAGCAACACCAATGGGACGTTGCTGATGCC
The DNA here is from genome assembly GCF_000143415.4 of Selaginella moellendorffii. NCBI lineage: Eukaryota > Viridiplantae > Streptophyta > Lycopodiopsida > Selaginellales > Selaginellaceae > Selaginella > Selaginella moellendorffii. The sequence goes on from NW_003314268.1 coordinate 3,526,502, forward strand.
AAGGTCTCCACCCAAGAAATGGAGGTTGCTAATCTGGAAAACGCCGACAACGCCGATAAGTATGATCAACTTCCTCACATGCCAACAGCAAACATCACGGCCACGACCACGTCCTCGCCCTTATCCTTGGACTCGAGCAGCAGCAGCATCAACCTCCATTGGAATAGGACCATCACCTATAGGAAGAGGAACTGAAGGACGTGCAACGAGAAGTGGAAGAGGCGACGCCTCATAATGTTGTGCCAAGCGAAGAGCATCGTCAAGGGTGGCAAGAGCAAGTGCATGCACAAGTTCGACAAGATCTTGACGAAGTGCTGGTCACAACATTCCTAGCTTGATCCGCTCTGACATATTTGGCTCCGCACGAAGCAAAAGACTTCGGAAACAAACGCCAAATTGCATCACCGACTCAGATGGCCCTTGGTGAAGACGATGCAATTGTTGGAAAGCATCATCACAGTCATCGGCATGTCCGAAGGTGCGTTTGAAGACATCCGGAAGAACACTCCAATCCCCGCGAGTGGCTGCTCCTAAACCATTGTACCACTGCAACGCCGTCTCTTGGAGACACGTGGGAAACTCACGCAAACGTCTAGCATCATCCCAAGAATGATATGTGGCAATCACCGTGAGTGATCGAACCAATGGTACACATCATCCCCAAGATTCCCGCAAAAGAACTCCAGCCGAACACGAGGATTTGCACCAAGAGCAGGAGGAGTTGTACCATGTGCTGTGAACGCCACCATCAACTGAGTTTGGTTGTTCAATTGCAAACGCATAGTATCAAGCAATTGTACCAACTATTACTCCAGAGTCAAAGGAGGAGATTGCTGATCTGCCATGGAAACGAATAAAAAAGAAAGAGCAAAAGAAGAGAAATGACAAAAAGCTAGAAGGAAATGGTAGATCTAGACAATGCAAAAAGCTAAATCTAAACCAAAATCCTGAAAGAAAAGAACAAAAGAAAGGAAATGGAAAAAGCTAGATCTAGACAATGTAAAAGCTAGATTTAAACCAAAATCCCAAATCCAAGCACTCCTCAGGGATAATCAAAGATGCCCTTCACCTCCACCAATGTGAGTGTTTGGAATATGAAAAGGGAATATAGAAAATATGCATATCAATTAGCCCAAAAACCCTCCGGATTGAAACCAATCTGACAACTACCAAAACCCCACTACGTTAATATTAGTATATGGCATTGTAGCTATACACTTGGCCCTCACAATACTAAAATAATAAACAATTAAACATTTCTAAGAGCTTAAATTTTTTATAAACTATTGATAAAAAATCATACAAAAAACAACTGACTTTCTAACTTAAAATTTTTAAAGAAAAAGTAAAACAATTTGTCTTGAACTTTGGTAATAAGTATAACCAATTACTGAAAATAGTAAACATATTGATATAAGTTAATATTTATAAATTAAATAAAAGGTACAAAATCTACAACATAAAAAATTAATCAAGTTTTAAAAAAGAAATGCTTATTAAAAATGAAGCATCTTTTTTATTTAATGTTGGTCAAAAAATATAAGAGGAAAAGGCTCTGGTGGAAGGAAGACAGGATCTCTCCATGCTTTAAAAGAGACAACTAAGGAAGCTATGACCGCGTCCTACATTGGATGGATGGAAAAAGATACCTCGACCGATCGATTCGCGGCAGCAGCAGTGGCGGCAGGAACAGAGCGCTCGCCCGCGGTGGCGCATTTTCGCGCCGATTTTGGACAGAAGGATAAGAATTTCTTCCCGGAAGGGCCGAATGCATGATACCACGCAAATTCTATGCCCGGGGAAAGAAATACTAAGAAACGAGCATAGCTTCTTCGAGGCCTCACTTCACTCAAATGGCGAATTCACCACCGGCGCTGCTCGCTGGATTGCTCCTCGTCGCAGCCTGTTTCCTCATCGTCGTGCTCCTCCTCACAACCTTGCAGGACACCACGATCGATCACCCGTCTCGATCTCTATCAAAATCGTCCAAGCATGACGCAGCAGCAGCAGACCGTCCAGCTCCCCTGATCATAGCCTCGGCACACTCCGACCTCTACTCGAGGATGCGGATGCTCAAGTCCCTCAAGCAAGCACCACCCGAGCCGCTCAAGTTCCTCCTGGTCACCGCCGATCAGCCGACTTCGTGCAAGACCAGGCAAGGCTCGCACCTCCTCATGATGTCGCTCAAGAACAAGGTAGACTACTGCAACTTACACCAGTGCAAGGTGTGGTACAGCCTCGAGTCGTGGCAGCCGGGCTTCACTGGAACCTGGGCTCGCTATCCGCTGCTCCAGAGGCTCATGCTCGTCAACTCCCACGTCGAGTGGTTCATGTGGATGGACTCGGACGCGCTCTTCACCGATATGTCGTTCGTGATCCCGCTGGAAACTTACGAGAGCTGGAACAAGGACATGATCATTCCTGGATACTGGGAAAAGGTACGCAGATTCAAACGCGAGCGAGAGCAGTGATCATCTGATCTTACAGGTTTATGGTGACGATCCGGACTGGCTGGGCCTCAATGCCGGGATCTTCCTCATCAGAAACACCGAGTGGTCTCGCAACTTCCTGGACAAGTGGATGAGCTTCCGGCCGGATTCACCGCAGCGCAGCCACCATCTCACGGAGATCTTGAACAGGGAGTTCAGGACGCGTCCGAGGAACTGGCCCGCGGACGATCAGAGCGCGCTGGCGTATCTCCTAAGACGAAACAAGACGGAGCACGAGAGGAGGACGTACTTGGAGGCCGGGTACGCTCTCCACGGCTTCTGGGAGGTGATCGTCGACGGCTTCGAGGAGATGGCGGCCAGAGGCAACGTGGGCGATCGCCAAAAGTGGCCATTCGTCACGCACTTCTGCGGCTGCAAGCTCTGCACCGGGGAGTACGCGACATCGCAGTCGGCGCGGTGCGTGGAGAGCTTCAGGCGAGCGTATAACTTTGGCGATAACCAGGTGCTAGCTCTCGCTGGAATGGCGCATCCGGATTTGTCCAGCCTCGAGGTGGTGGAGTCGTCTGCTTTGTTGTAGTGTGTGATCAAATGAAGATGTTTTAGCAAACCAGCTACCTCAGGATCCTGCATGACACCCTCAATCCTCCAAGAGATAAAAAAAAAGCAGACTCACAGGTGGCCTCGCAATATCCAAGCACAGCCATCTCAAGCTCTTGAACCGCGCGAGCACACCTGCTAAGACAAAATCGAGCTGAGCACGAATCTAGAACGTACTTGTTACGCTCTTCACGGCTTCAAGCATCCCGATTTGTCCAGCCTCGAGGTGCTGAGCCTTTTGCTCATATAAGTAAAACTCTTCTCGAGAAAACTGCAGATAAAAAGAAAAAAACAAACATACAAATCAAGCACTGTTCTGTCATTCATTGGATTCCCACCAGCAGCACCACCAGCAGTGACCACCAGTGCCGCTACGCAAAGCTGCTGTACAGTAACTTCCCTCTCGCTTAACTGATCACGACCAAGTAATAACGCGACGTCTTTTATTGAGGATGGCGCAATCCCCGTTTCCTAATCTCAAACTCACACTCTTGCCTGCTGATAACATTGAGAAAACTTTGATGAGAATTGACAAGCGAGCTTAGAATGACAACACGCACCTTTAATCCGCGAGGTGGAGTTCCTGGTCTAGTTAGATTGGGATGGCCAGTTGACATCTTAGGCTTCTTCTCCGCTGGCTTAAGTATCTGAAACGAGCACATTAGTGTGTCGTCAACGCTCATCATAGCGCCTGAATTGTCGAACTCCCCACAATAGTTGGGTGCCGAAAATATCGTCACAAGTTGTCTGTTGGCGAAAAACTCGTATCCGTCTTCCACCACCTGTTATTGTTATTGCAGACATGGGGCTCAAAGCAACAATAAAGAAAGAACTCACGAGCATCATACCTGATGAGCTCGACAAATGAGATCGAGGTCCTGTTTTTGAAGAAACTCCGCAACCGCGTTGCTACCAAATGTAAATGAGACACCTCGATCATTCTGACCCCAGCCATCAACACCTTTGTCGGGGTCGGACCATAGAAGATCACACAAGAGACCGGAATCTGGTACGTCGGTGGGCCTGGGGATTCTCTTGATCTGATCCAAGGTCTTCATGTGGGGAGAGAGGCCACCGTGCATGCACAGGATTTTCTCGTCGATGAGAGCAGCCACCGGGAGGCAATTGAAGCAATCTGTAAAAATCTTCCATAGCTTAATGTTGAACCTGCGCTTGCATTCGTCATAAAAGCCATATATACGATTGATGGAGGCGCATTCGTGATTACCCCTGAGCAGGAAGAAGTTCTCCGGGTATTTGATCTTATAGGCCAGAAGCAGGCATATCGTCTCTAAGCTCTGCTTCCCACGATCAACATAGTCACCCAGGAACAAGTAGTTGGCCTCGGGAGGAAAGCCACCATACTCAAACAGTCTCAAGAGATCCGAGTACTGGCCGTGGATGTCACCTAGCACACGAAGAAAAATCTTCTCGTGAGAAACAAAAGAAATTTCAGACAAAGAGCAAGTGGCTATGCCATAGAACAAAGACACTAAACACGGGCAAAAGGAAACGATCGAATGAAAGTCCACCTCTCTGCTAGACGAGAAAAAAGAGAGATTTTCAGATCAAACAAACAAAGACAATAAACACGCAAAAGAAAACAAAACCTCAAAGTCCACTTCTCTGCTAGACTTGAGCGCAATGCTCATTCGCGGAGCTTACCACAGATTTTGATGGGCGCCTCGAGCTCCAGAAGATTGGGCTGCGACATGAAGATGTCCTTGGAGACTACACAAAGCTGCCGCACCTCCGATTCCAAGAGCTGGACCTGCTTCCCCGGGCGGCCACTGCGCACCTCGAGCAGCCGCCCGATCAAATCGTCGAGCACTGCCGGATCCATCGCTCGAAAATTAGGGCTCCACCATCACGTTGCCCTACAAAAACCCCAAACGGAAATAAATAAAATAAGCGGTACATTTTGTCAGGAAAAAGTATATTCCGTTAGATATTTTTGAAGATAGCTTAGGCTCGTGTCATTTATACTAGTCACTATAATCATTGCTAATTGATTAGAATAATGGGATGCAAACGCTTTACTTTTGACCATATAGTTTATTTTCCAAAGCCCAAGTTTGGTAAAGGGAAAAGATTTCATAAAAATACATGTAAATATATTGCTATGGAATAGTCTTGGAATATTTCCATGATTCATGTCAGGGCAATTTGGCCACACTGTCCAGTCCAAAGGCATGCTCTCCCTCTATCCTCTCAAGATCATTGACACAGGCAACAGGACCATCTTGAGATTTGTTCTGGAGGAGCAAAAGGTGGCAGGTCCTGGCTTTGTAGCGGCCTTCAAATGCATCAAGAGTTTCCTGTGCTTCTACTTGATCAAGAGCAAGATTTGGAGGAGAATGCCAGCTCCATCACCGGCTTGCTGGGACGAGCTCGTAGCGGCCAACGCCACACTGGTTTTGCTAAAGAGGAACTTGAAAGGCGCTGGCTTGGAGTTTGCTGTTCATGTCTGGAGCTCCAAGCTTGTAGGTTTCTCAAGGACAAGGCCTCCATCACGGGCTTCTGGGTGAGTGATGCAGTCAACGACCTTCCAAGTTTCAACATTGTCTGTGTCAAGCATGAGAACACCTATGTCTCTACTTCCCAGAGTGGATCCTGAAGAAAGTCATAATACCTGAGCTTGGTGGATGCTTTGCTCTTGCAGAAGCACACAGCTGGCCAGGGAAGTACTTCTGGCACCTGGAAGACAACTGCTTTGAGCTGCAAGGGCTGCTGACTGGTTAGTGCTCGTCAAGTTGGAGTGTAGTTTTTGGTTCCAGGCCAGAGGATATCTCTCAAGAATAGGGACTGGATAGAGGCTATGTATATGGGTGCTGGTGACTTTGGAGACCTCAAGGTTGTCCGAGATGGAGATAGCAGCCAAAAGTGTGCTAAACTTGCATTGGAATAAGTGGAGTGGCATTGCCAGGAAGACAATGGAAGTGATTCTTCACAGAGTGTATGCTCAGTACAAGAGTGTGTTGGCCATGAAGAATCTCCAGGCAGGAAATAGATTATAGTGGAGGTTGTGGGATCATTGTCATGGTTAATCACTATTGTGGTTATTAATTGGTTGTGAAAGTGTTGAATGGCTAATTAGTTCATAATTTTTTTTTATAAAAAAAAATTTAATAAAATTAAACTACTAAAATTAAAAAAACCAAAGCATTAGAAATCAACTACTATTTATTTTCTTCCATATCTTCGACAACTTCCTTAACATTTCTGGCATTTTCCAACAATTTGTAAGTGATTAATTTTTTCATCCTACTTTAATCACCTAACCACACCCTTGACTACTTAGAGGAGTTTCATTTACAATCTCTATGAGTTTTATTTCCAACTTAGGGACTTATTAGTCCTATAAATGGCTTTTATACCACTTTGCATTTGCACTTAGTTCAAGTGTTCCACATATCTAATCCCTTTATAAACACCCAAAGGTACCACTTATATATTAATGTTATGTTAAGGCCATATCCAGTCCAAGACCATCTATATTACAGATCAGTCTCCTAAAGATTGGGCTATATCTCAAACTCTATTTCAGACTTGGTCTTGACATTTTCATATGTCATGGCACTTGTTATATGTTAATCTTTCTTGTGTCTCTTTTTAAAGGTTTATTCATTGATTGCTTCATATTTGTATTTCAAGCATTTCATTGGGAGTTCCACTCTCACTCTTGACTTTTCGAGTCAGATCTTATGCTCATTGGATTCCCACTTCAACTACTACTATATAGCACACTTTTGGCTCTACTTTGGAGTTTAGGGATTTGTGTCTCACAACTCCACCACTTATAAATGAAGTTTGATATCTTCATTAAACAATATTATTTTATAAACTAACCTCATCATGGATTACCATCTTTATCCTTGGCATTAAGCCATTATTTGTTAAGGGTTCAACATTGAAGGCTTGCCTTGCCCATCGTTTAAGGAGCTTAGTTTCTCTAATTTAAAAATTTATTAGACAATTTATGATGGTTTTCTCCCTTTTTTTGTTTAGTTCTTGCTAAATCTATTAAAGACACCTTCTTTATCTTAACTTTACTACTCATTCTAGAGTAATTTTAGCTTCTATCAATATAATTATCACACTTTTGAATTTTAATATTGACTTCTAAAGTCAAATTTTTAGGTGTTTCCGACACCTTGTATTGCATATGTTGTGCAAATTCCACTTCCCTATCCCAAAATGTTCTTTACTTGAGGGCACCATCATCCTCTTTTTTATTTTGTGCCACTTTAGGCACTAAGTTTCACTTATTTATAATTTGTGCTAAAACTATCTATAGCTCTATTATTTGGCTACCTTGTTGCTTAATCTTTTGGAGCTTTTCCCTTTATCAAATTGGAGCATTTGAGAGTTGTATCCTTGGGAAACATATTTCTTTTTATATAATTTGTTAGTATCTATTACATAGTGGTTCGTTGCTTAACTTATCATTTAGATTCCTTCTAATAACTTTCAAAGCCCATTCTTGACTATTAATTTTTTTCTCCTATCTTTTAATTGTTGCATTAAGCAACATAGAATCACTAACTTTATCCTTGAGGTATCCCTTTGGTTCCATAGCAAAAATTATGCTTTGCTAAGTTTAAAGTGTGTTCACCTCTAATAAATCTTTCTAGCATTTTTTACTATGGGTTTTATTTATAGTCTAATCTTGTAATCTTCCCATTGATCCTTCTTTAGAGGCTACTTTCTTGGACTTATAATACCATTATATTGTTACAGCTCATGTCACTTAGGTGTCCTTTTAATTTGGTCACCTTGACTAAGTCACACTATTACTAATAGTTCAAATTAACATTTTGAACTAAGAATGTTATTCTTTAACCCAATAAAGAGCTTGTCCTTATTTAGCTGTAGGACAACTTAGTGATCTCACATTAACAGGTTTATCAATAGAAGTCTAGTAAACCTTTAAATTGTTGACTATGACCTTGGGGGTATCCCCCACACTTGGTAATATGCCCAAATTAGCCTTTTTGGTCAAGGGTCTATAGCAACTGAGATTAGGTGTCCCTATTTTATTCATTATGTCCTCAGTGCAACTTGCACCAGTTCAAGTTATATATACTAAACTTTCAGACTAAGCACTTTAATGGTGCATCTTGACTCTAGGGCGTCCCCCTTTTAACAGTGTGCTCAAGCTAATGTCTTTACCAAGAGTCCATGACCATTGAAAAATTAATGTTCTCATCTCAAACCATTATTATGCCCTAGTGAGTTGGGACTCAAACCTAAGCACTAAAGGATTGAGACTTAAACCTAATTTCCATATATGCATTTATAGATGGCATCACCCAAAATATTTAATGCTAGTGCACCAATTTATATTTAACATGTGCTACAGATCACAACTTAAGAACTTAGTTCTTCTGAACTTCCAAGTTCTCTCATTTGACAAGTTAGTTGATAAGTTTGTGATAATGTATAGACTCCTCCATACTTCGTTACATGACCACCATTTTGAAGTCAACACCTTTAATTAGAGTCTTTGTTCCTTCGGCTTGCCAATTTCACTTAACAAGTCACCCAACTAGCATAATATAGTTCTATGCGTAGGCATAAAAGTCTTCAAATATTAACTTTCATTCAAAGTTATCTTTTTGACCATTCAAGAATTATTTTACCAACCTTGATACCCTTGCCTCATGACAAGCTTCAAGACCATGCTTTTACTGCACTATTTTAATTTCACATATTTTTATAAACCATTTACATTTGTCCTTTTAAGTATTAATTTACCTAGAATTGTCTTTAGGAATATTGAAGGGATTTTGTTCCTTAGCTTGTTAAACCTTCTCCTTTCATAAATTTTCTAATGGGCATATGGTTTAATATAGGCAATTGTATATTTCAGACCTCTATGGCACCATAATTGCTAATACCAACACCTTTGAACACCCATTTGATTCTCTCTAAAATGCATAACCACCCTTGGCTATGCCTTTCAATTTCTATATTTGATTCTATCATTTTGCTATTTGCTTTTGGTATTATACATTCTATTCGATTAATTTCCTTTAGACTAGGAGGGTAGCTTTGCACTTTTTACCATGCCTTAGCAAGTATTGTTAAGGATGAACCCATTTAATAGCTTGTGATTTTTCAATTTGGATATGCTTATTTTGTAATCCTATACACTAGAATTAACCTTGCTACTTATGGGCTTCTCTATGCCCATTGCTTGCCATGCCAAAATGTTTTTAGTTTTATTTATTTAGGATAGATAAACTTATCTTATCTGTAGTTTTTGTTAACCTTAGATATTTGATAACATCTATCTATTATTCTCTAAAGAATTAGTTCTGTGGGCTTTATTTAATGCTTCTATAATACTAAACACCACTTCCTAGGTGTTTTAGAGTGTTTAGGTATCTCAATGATGGGTTTCTTTATGATATTAACTTATATTGCAATATAAGTAATTTATCCCTTAAGAGATATATCTAACTTTCTTCTTATCCCAACAAGAAGTCTCAAGAAGTTAACTTCCACCATTTCAACTAATTACTCTAAACCTTTACTTAGTTATTTCATAGTTATTAAGTCTTACAACTCATTGCTAGTGATTCCACACCTCTATTGATATTTGGTTGAAGCACTGAGGTTGCATGCCTTCTAACTTAGGCTATACAAATCCCATTTTCATTGGGATTCATTTAGCAAGGGATTCTCATGAACTAACCAACTTGACATCATTGCTTGAAATATTTGGATGTCTTCATACTATTAGCTTTATGAGCCTACCCTCACAACACTTCCCACTTATGTCTAGGTTTTGCCAAGACCATAATAATCTTTTTTTATGTTAACTATTAATTAGTATTGCATTATAGTATTTATATATAACTCCTTGCCAAAGTTGCTTCTTTCCATGAACACTTTACCACAATTTTAGTATAGCACCTTCTGCCATTAATGAGATACCCATTATTCTCATACTTGGACATTATGAATCTCTTAGTCTTTCATTAGATACAACACACTTTTATCCAAACATATTTCCACTAATCCTTTAGAACCATTGTTTAACTCCACTAAGTCATTCAACTTTTGGATTTTACTAATCCAACGACCTATTAGGTCTTAACATTATTGATTACTTTTGAAGTGCCACCACACTTGAATATAACATTTTGTATTCATGTCCTATTCATAAAGACCATCTTTGCAAGTGCTTTTCCAACATTTAATCATTCTTTATTCCATGTAGGTTATTTTTTCCCTTTAGAACTATCCTTCTATATAATAAAAACACCAACTCATCCTTTAAGCACAACCCCAACTCCTTGGGTTATTCTAACATTTATTAAAAATAACCTTAATTACCATTTTAAGGATTTATATCCTCATCTATATTTGACCTTCTATGGTTATTAACCCTAGTCTCAAATTTATGAGCATCATCCTCAACCACATGAGGATAATTTTTTGACTCCTTTATTGTTTAGGAGCCTTTATCCTTATTGTGATCCCAACTATAATTGTTTACCATAATTACATTAGCCAATTTATTAATTTAAACGTCTATATGGATCACATCCTTAATATTTTTAAGAAAACCTTCAACTGTTCCCAAGATGCTAAAGTCATTCCCTTCTTGGCCTCTTTTTATCAACTATATTATCTAATAATTCTCACATAAACTAAAGTGGAGTCGACATACTACTTCTTTAGTATAGCCTCGCTCCTAGGACCTTCAAATGTTAATGTCAAATGGTGATATATTTGATCAGGGATAATCACTTTGGGCTTTTATCCCATGACTTGTATTAATATTTGGACTCAGTCTCAAACTTTGTTTCAAACTCCATCTCAAACTCAATCTTGAATCCATCTCAAACTCCATTTTAGATTCAGTCTTGACACTTCCACGTGTCATAGCACTTACCATGTGTTAATACTTCTTATGTCCTTTTTTAGAGATTCATTCATCAATCGCTTTGTACTCGTTCTTCAAGCACTTCATTAGGAGTTCCACTCCTACTCTTAACTTTCTATATTAGAGCCTTTAGCCCAAATGTGTTACATTTGTTGAACTCTTGTTTTGACTATTGCCATGTGGCACACTTTTGGCTCCACTTTTGGGCTTAGAGATTTGTGTCTCACACAATTTTTACATCTTTATTTGGAAGATTTTGCTTGGCTTGCATCTCTAAATCCTTTTTACCTAAAAATTCAAGCCTAGTTTACATCTTAACAATGTGTCAAAATTGATTTTTAAAAATTTCATTCCTTCACTTTCAACATTATCCATCACTTTTGTGTTGCTATGCACATAAACTAATTTCTTCAAGTTTTCTAGAAGCAAGCGAAACTAAGACACACTTAATTGCATCAATTTTATTTACATTAAGTTTGCTATTTTGAACTACAAGCTCCAATCTTACTATTGCACCTTTGCAATTGGCATGATATAACAACTTCAAAATAAAAGTTATCATAACTAATAAAGTAGAAGCATTCTTCCAAAATTTATCGTTAAGAATTGTTGTGTAAATATCCTTGGCATCCTTTGTATTATACCACTTTGATAATTCAAATTCCACACTCACTATGAATCGTTGAATGCACAACAATACATCTTCATGCTAGAATTGGTTGACCATAAAAAAGATATAAGCAAATTAAGTCTTTAGAGGTTTTATGAGTTTTTTAGAGCAAATTTTTTAATATGAAGCAAGTAACATTTAGTTATAAATTTCACAATCTTTTCATAGTCATTTATAATCTTATAAACCTCCCAATATCCTCCAATAGCAAATCCAAAACATACCATATACATCTATTGTGTAAGATAAAGGGGAATTCTTCTATCATATATTCCCTTATCAATATATAATTTGAAGCATTATTAATTACAGCTTGAACAATATTTTCAACATGAACATCCAAAATAATTGGTCTAAACTATTCCTAAAGCCAAAGATTAGTCTTCTCTTCTTCTTTGATGTTAACACCTTGCTAAAATATCGAGCTATGGATGGAGATAACTATGAAGTTTATAAATGATTTGCTCTTTATATCATATTATCCATAGTCATTACTATATATCCAAATTAAACCCATCCATTATGAAAGGAAATTAACTTCTTTTTGATTCGAGTATAATGATGAGTGAGTTGAGGAGTATGAAACTTTTTGTAATCATGAACCCTTGATATAACACTAGGTTCGGCACTACAAGTGGTCGGGATCATGAAGTGAAAATACAAGTTTTTGATAACATTCAATGGTATGGTATTCAAAAAAAAAAACTTTGACATCACATCATCTAAATTTATGTATATTATGTTATTACGTATTTCCCCAATATTGCTATTTTGCATTTACTTTTGATAAAAAGATGATCCCTTATAACCTACAGAAACACTCATAGATTGAGATTGAATAACACTTTATATACCAACTCCAAAAGCAAATGTTTCATTAAAAAGTAAATTTTGTAGATTTATTATAGAATGTAAATCGAAAGGGGGATTTGTGATTTATTCCACAAATATTTGACAAGTTTGTTCTTGAATATAGAGAGGAATGTTTGAAGCATTACATGCTTCATTATCATGTTTAGAAACTTTAGCAAGATTTGCTTTAATTTATTTTAGCAGACCATGATACATTTTTCTACAATAATTACACCTCCAACACCTAATTTATTTGCCAAAAGCATAAGTAAAGAGTTTGATAACATATGACCATACCCAATTAAGTGCCATGCTCTAACTATGCCAGAATCAATCACTATACACTAGACTTCAATCACTAGAATTGTTGCTTGCATTTTGGGGCATAAATTAAGGTTTTTTGAGTAAAAAAAAAAAACAAAAGTAAAGCATTTCACCAAATGGCCCTCTTTAATTGTGTTATAGCCTTTCTCAATTGACATCCTGGCAAAATGCAGTTGATACTATCACTATCACTATCTACTCAAAAAGGAAATGTTAGACCTCCACCCTTTGAGTTTAATTGTTAGAAATGATTGCTCTATAAATGTTTTCACATAACCATTATAGGAATGGAGGCTTATAAAGAATCCATAGTTAAAAAAAATGCAATAAAAAATTAAAGAAAATGAGCAAGGATGCAAAGAATTCATACTCTAATTTTAAGGCTCTAATAACATTACAAGCCAACTACCATGACTGTACTACCCTTTGTTATATGTTTGATATTTTTACAAGAATATAGAAATGGAGAACACCCAAGTCCTAAAAAAACATAGAAGGGTAAGGTTTAACAATGATGTGGCATCTAAACAATAGCAATCAAGTTATATTATGCAAGAAAAAGGTATAGAATATGTGCCCATTTCACACAAAGGAATCCTACATTAAATAAGCTCTAGTTTTATTAGTATAAAGAGCAATTGCCAAACTTTGTTGGCCAACAAATTAACATTATTAGGTGGGAGATATTTCTCTTTTACTGTATAAAATATTTGAAAGGTTGGATATATAGCACAGCCTTGGGGTGTAGGAGAAAGTGTGGACAACACTAGGGAGGAAACTCTTTTTTATTGAAACTCCTTAACCATGAGCTTTCTAAGGGATATGAGAGAGGAGGCTAGCCCTACCTCTAGGGATGGAGGCCCAAGAACTTGCATTGTTGGAGCATGGGGATAAATTATATAACATTTAAAAATTCTAAGGTTTGGGTCTATTTACTAAGAATTTGTTATTATAAATTTTACAGGGACCTAGTCTAGGTTATATGAACTAGACACCAAGACTTATTAGTAGTACCCATCTTTCCAAATGGGTTTACTACTCACAATTTATAATATATCCCAAAGAAAAAAAATTTCAAGTCTATAGTAAAGGTCAATAATTCTCTCCATAGGTTTCTTGTGTCAAATTCCTTTAATGATTTAGCAACATCTTTGTATACTCTACACAATAGATATTGCTGGGTCTAAAATTTTGAAGAGAGATAAAAAGAGTAAAGTGTGAGGTTTTTTGAACTTTTCTTTGTAGACATGGAGAACTTGTTCTAGTTTTTTTTTTTGAGTCTAAAATTAACTTATTTGGTTGTGAATTTCATGTATAGAAGTCTTTTTCTCTTTATCTTGTATATCAAAGCCAAATTAAGTGGCATTTCCATATAGTTGGAGATATTTTCTTTTAGTTTTCCTTGTATAAGAGTTGAGAGTATTCCCTTGGTTATTGATAAAGCAAATTTAAGGGCAAATTCAGCATCTATAATAAATTTTTTTGTTAAATTTCAATAATAGTTCTTTCCACTCATTCCATAATTAGGCATTTATAAAGAGTTGAGTTTTACATAGGTTTGACAATTTCATAAAAGTGTTGTTCTTAGAACTTATTCTATACCTTACACTCATAAAAAGTTTTTTGACCTTATCATGAATTTGCATTCAAAGATTTTTTTAACTCGACTTGTTCTAGAGAGAGTTCCTTAACAACTCTATCTAAATATATTTATATTCACATAAACCTTTATATTGCCAATTTATCTATGAAGAAAACATAGATTATATAAATCTAAAGTAAGTTAACATTTGTGTGTTATCTAAGAAAAGATTAAATTTTTTATAACATCTATTGAATATTAAGTTTTTTATTTTCTAGGGTTTTGTTTCATTTTTTTAGCATTTTTTAAACTGTAGTTTTAAGAGAGAAAATCATTTAACTATCTATAGTGAGTATGAGAAAAATTCTTTTCATTTATAAGGAAGCTCATTTACACTTATGAGGAAGCTCTTAATAATAAGTGTAAATTGTGCATGTTGTTATTGTAATGTCTTCCAAAGACAAACTTAATTATAATATTATAAAGAAAGAAGACCATCTTTAGTATTGAGCCATTCACCAAGTTCAAAACACTAATTAAGAGTAGGCATTAAACTCTAGAAAATAAGCAAATGCTACTATAACAATCTTGTTATTGCTCAAGTTTTGATACTACAAAGGAGCAATAGAAAACCTTGAATTTAAATTAATAAAGCAAATATACTCTATTCTAAAAATAGTTATAATAAGACTAGCTTAAAAAAATTTAACATAAGCACCTAGGTAAATATCAATACTTTCTTAAAGAAATAGTAGAGAAGCAGTAGACAAGATGGGGAAATGGATGATAATTACAAGTGAAATAGATAAAAAAGAATTAAGTACGTATACCATTGTGACTTCATGATAAATAGAAAGTAATTTAAATTTTGATTCGAAAGATAACTTTGCAACTTTGTGTATATGATAGATTCTTTCCAACTGACAATCAAGCACGAAAACTTGATGTGCTTGGGTTTCCACTATCAAAATACATAAATGGATTTGGTAGCAATGATAGGGTTTCAAAAAAGATTACAACATACATAAAAATAGTCAAACATTCAAAAGAATTAATAAGAGAAAGAAGTTTTCACTAAGTAAGTGTGGATATTATACTCCTTGTTTTTGGTTTTTTCTTTTTAATAAAAAGTTAATCATATGCAGGATTGACTGTATTCACAATATAGATTTTAAATAGCAAAAAATACAATAAAAACCACCTATCAAACAAAACAGAAGTATAAAATGTATTTGATAGAAACACAAAAAGAATCCATCCATATGTTTTCTTGATATTGCATTATGAATATAACATTCCATTTAAAAAAAACAGCTAAATGTATATCTTCTTGGCATTACATTATGGATATGGTATTCCATTTGAAGGAAACCACTCAAAAACTTCTTAATAGTGTGATTGATTAACATTTAAAGTGAGAGTGGTAGACTAAAATCTAACTTGCCTTGAAGGCATTATGCTACAAATTTGTCTAGAATAAAAAATAATTAAATACAATCTATTTGACAATGCTAAAAACATGTTTGACATGTGTATGAAGAAGGAATTGTTTGTATATTAAACTTTATAGAATAAAAGTAATATTAATTTATAAAAACATTAATATTTGAAAAGACCAATTGAACATAAAAAGATTAAAATCATCATGATCTACATGTATGCATGCTAAATATATCACCAAGGCCAAAAAATACTAAATTATATTCTCTAGCATTCACATTTATGTTATCTATTGTGTTAATTCATGAGGTTGATAATATCCAAAAATCATTTTAAAAAAAATACAGTAACTTAATAATTCACAAAAGTTTTGCAAACCATACCATGGATTAGCCTGAAACTACTTTAATTGTTTACATTTATCTACACTTACAAACACATAAAAGTTTATATTCTTAAGTTTGAAATATAATTTAAGGCAATTGCTCTTTGTTCCTCACTAGCTTTAAAAAGTGACAAATCATAAGCCTCTTGTATATTTATTCATATATAAAGAGTTGAATATTAAGCAAGTTTGCTAAATGGTCAAATTTATGGAATTTGGGGAGTTTCCTATCAAGCATTATCTAAGGAAATCAAATGTGGTGGCAGATACTTTATCTTATTTTTGTCATATGATACCATTTGAATAAAGTGGTTAGTGAGTTTGGGTAGTTAATTAAGCATGCTTAGGCTTACAATGCTAAGGCAATCTCTTTGCAAGCTCAAATAGAAGCACATTTATGGATATGAATCTCTACTACAATGGCTGTATATTTGTCACAAGTGCATTTGTTGATTAATTAAGTTTTATTCTACTATTATAATCATCTAGAGGGGGGAAGAACATATATAACCTAATTAAGAACAATTTTTATTAGAAGAATATGAAAGTTAATATCCTTGAGTATTGCAAGTCATACAATGTGTCATATGACTTTTGTAACCTATCATTTATTTATCATGAATACAAAAGTAAAAGGAACAAATGTAGGTTATAATAAATTTTGGTAAAGTATGTGCAATTGTTGGTTCTTTAGAAGACTTAGTTGTGGTTTATTTAGAAAAGTTTGCTGAAGGAAATTATCAGTGATTAAGACTCAAAGTTCATTAATGGAGTTTAGAAAAGTTTTGTAAAGGCTATATAAGTGATTTTGAAGCTTTTGAGTGGAAATCATCCTTAGATAAATAGACTAAATGTATGAATTAGTTAGTGAAGGATATGTTTCCATTGATGCAATTTGCCTACAATAATAGCTAATATAGTGGTATAGTGGAACAAAACTAAAAGAAGGCATCTCAAAATAAAATTGAAGTTGGGATTCCATTTAAGCAAGTTCAAAACAAAATTTGTAGATAGCTTAGGATAGGGTAGAGAAGTTTATTAATGAGCACTACCAATTCCAGAAATATGTTTTGTCTTTATGCAAGTGATTTTTATGTCCAAATGAGTGATGAAACACCTTAGTGCATTTGCGAAATGGGAAAAGTGATAGACTTTCTCACAAATATGTTATGTGAAGTGTATTAGTGATTCAATATTTGATTTGATTGAGAAAGCCACAGAATTTGAACTGTATACTGTGAAACTTCATTGACATACCAATCTTTAGCTTTAAACCAAAAAGGTATTGTTGCTGTTGAGTAATTTGTTAGAGCTACAAATGAAGTGTTATATTGGATTACTCTAATACTTGATATAACTTTGCAGAGTATCAAAATTTGACTACAGTTAAAAGCAGAAAAGAAGCTATTGATATTTAGATAATAAAATTATTTAAAAAATACTAAAATAAAAGCTAAATATGTGTTAAACATTTTGAAGTCTTCAAACCCTAGTTTTATATAGACTCTAAGAACTAATTTAAAAACCTAATCTATGTCTCATCCATGTGTAAAGAAAATCTTGAGTTTAAATCTCATTAGCAGAGTTTTGGGGTTTGAGGCCTCAATAATTACAAAGAAATATTAAATACAATTACAAATTCAAGGAACCAAGAGAAAGTCTAAGTTAAGTATTCCAAAGTCCCACTTCATTTTCCAAATTAAAGCCTTGTATTCTCTGGTGGTAGAGTTGGTAGAGTGTGCTTACCAACACAACAAACATGGATATGCTGGATGTTGCTTATTAGAATGCAAACACATTGCAGTTCCTTGGAATGTGATGTTCTAGCACAATCAAAACAAAGGCATTTTGTTTAGTGACTTCAACTAAGAGTTTACACTCAATCTACTAGAAAAAATCTTGACCTTTTTAGCACGGACATAACAAAATGCTCCTGGTTTTACCAGCTAGTTGATTGATTATTAATGAATAATATCCATGCTAACCAATGTAAAATATATATTAGAAAACTATAAAATCCTTAGGAATAAAACTCATAATGAAATGAACATGTATATCAGACTCAGCACCTGTATATAGAAACATATGGTAAGTATTCCAATGAGGTTCTTTTATTTACTAGCCTTCTCTTTAACTATGAATATCATGCAACTGAAAGCTGGCATTGAATAGTTGATTTGGACCACAAGCACACAAATTAATTCTTGGTGATACCCCCAATGCCATGTTCAAGCATTTCTGTTTGCTGGAATCAAAGAAGAGCCACTCCTAAAATTTACAATTGACTCCTGCAGAACTGACAGCATTACAAAAATATGACAAATAAGTTAGATTACCATTCAAAATCCATCTGACTTATTCTAATGGCATATAATGTTATTTGCACAAATAACCTTGTACTATATATCTTATCTATACTTTTAGTCCAAAGAATTGTGGACAATACAACTAAGTTTCATCGATAACACCTTACACTTACAAAAGATGAATTCCCTAGAGCAAAATGTATCTTACCAGGATTTTAAAATACTTTTACTTAAGGTATATAAAAAATAATGTTTACAACTACAATAGACATTTGGTGAGTGGCTAAGAAAGCATGCAAGAAAATCCCTGCCTCCCTTGCCTGGATCGAAATCTGAAAACACCATTTTTTTTGCCTTCAGTGATCCTCCAAGCTGGAACAGCACGAGCGGGCCATCAGATCGTCCCAGGGCACGAACAGCAATGGTGCGCCACGGGCCCAATCCTTGGTGCCGTCGAATGCGGCGACAAAGCCCAGTCTTACCCTAGAATCCCCTGCC
This sequence comes from Selaginella moellendorffii, assembly GCF_000143415.4. Lineage (NCBI taxonomy): Eukaryota > Viridiplantae > Streptophyta > Lycopodiopsida > Selaginellales > Selaginellaceae > Selaginella > Selaginella moellendorffii. The sequence continues at coordinate 3,545,503 of NW_003314268.1, forward strand.
AAAGAATTTGAAAACAATCAAACCCCACACTTGCCAGCGCCGCATGAGATCAGCAGGCCTCTGATCAAGGACCAGTGATACGTCAAACCCTTGCTGGGCAACAATAAGAGCCCCGAGACACTGACAACATCCCCAGCAGAGACATGTAGCTTCTCGACTCCAGAAATATGGCAAAAACTGACTGGGATGAATGTCATTCCCGATCTAGCAAGGATGGAAAGTCATCACTTGGTGGTGGAGAGGAGCGTTCAGACAATTATAAGTGACCAAATTTAACCAGAGATGACAACCTCACAAGAATATACATTGAGGTTTTAAAAAATATTCCCACTTATTCTTTTATTATTTAAAAAAAACTGGAGCAAAGAGAACAAACGATGAACGATGGAGCTCATTTCTACAAGGCCACTAGGCGGAATTTGATCGCAGCAGAGAGATTGGGTGAGGAATGTCGTGCGGGCGAGTGGGCAATTATGATGTTGGTTTTCTTGAATGCCATTGCTCTCATATGTTTCGATTGACGTGAGACTATGGTGTGTCTGTACATGCTCAATGGATTGTTTACTATGGATATAAAAGGCACATCAGACTCATCAATCTCCATCAACAGTAAACCTTCGATCATCCAAAATACAACTATGGTTTAACTTGTATAAAAATAATTTCGAATGTTCTCTAAAACCCCTTTGAAACTCTTTTTAGGGCCCAGCGTCATGGAAAAGGCAGGTTCTTAAATCATACTAGCATTCCTAAAGCTTAGATGAGAGGAAGTTTTGTGGGAGTGTTAAAACAAGCCTGGAGGCCAGCAATAGCAGTGACGAGGTAAGCTGCAAAAAAAATCTGAATGAGTCGCTTCTTGTGTTGAGTGAGTTCCTACGACATGGAGCAATCATCTGGTCCCCCACCTCTCACAGATGTGCTGTAATGCTGCTACTGGCCATGCTAAGGTGTCTTAGAGACACACTGCTGCGATCAATCCGCAAAAGCTGTGAAAACTTTAGCAAAGCGGATGCATTTTTTGTTCCCAGTGTACAGAGAGAGAAAGAGAGCGTGGTCAAAATGCTAACGCTTTTACAATCCATTTCCTTATTGCATTTTACGAGCTTGCATTTTTTCGCCTCCTCTTGGCTGCAAAAGCAAAAAGAACTTCAGGAGTGAGCATGCCAATTTATGAAACTGACCTCTGCTGTCCCTTGCATGCACTTCCACCTCCTGTACCTCCGCTGCAACAGTTGGCCTTTGTACTTCCTCTGCTTTTCGAGCCTGCTCCTTTTGGGCTTTGGCTGCCTTCTTGGCTTCCTTCTTCCGAGCAACTTCCAAGCAACCTTGGCAATGGTCCTTCAAATCCTCGCAAGCCTGATGATACCAGCATTCACAGTTTTCACACTGCACCCACAGCGCGTCCTCAAGAGTCTCCTGATTATTACAAACACAGCATCTAGGATTTGCCTGCATTAGATAAATAAATGAGATAATATAAAACTGCAAGCGAAAGCTGATTACCTCTCCACCGTACTTCCCATCCCGCAGCTTCTCCAGCTTCTCGTCGATACAGGCTAAGATCTTGTCAAAGCACCCGAAGTTAAGATAGACCTCATGGTAGATTAGTTCACCACCTCCCGCCACATCAAGCTTCCTTGTCTCAAACCAATGACTCGTGCAGTATACCACCCATGCCAGGACGTGCGACCTCGATTTGTCATCTGAGACGAACAATTCCCGTGCTCTCGGCCTGGTACGGTTGTGATCCTCAATCGCTCGAGCCCCTGTTGCAAACTGGATGACTACAAAGTGCGAATCTGCAACATAGTAGCAATTGAGTCCTTTCTCAGTCCCATGAATAGGAAGAAAAAGCGTCGGACCGGAGATCCCTTTGGTCATCGCCATTGTAAAGCTCCCACGAAATTGGCGGACTGCTGCCGGAGCTATGGTCACAGAAGCTTCTTGGTCATACTCTATGACGGGTTGCTTGTACCGGGCCACAAGAATGCATGCCTGCTCTGTGTTTAGACCAATTCGTGAGCAAATACCGGGATCGCTTTGGATAACTGATGTCCACAGCCGAATCTGCTCATCGATCTGCTCCTTATCCACTGGACTTGCCACGAGCATGAACTGGTTTGCTGCGTAGGAACGAAGCTGCTCTGAGAGACATCTCGCTATTCCGTCAGCACCCCTGTAGAACAGCCCGGTGGCTTGCTCTGCAAAAATGTCGTCATCGCCATCATCCTCAAGAATTCCTTTCGAGATGAGCTTGGAGAAACGGGGCCAATCTTCCGAAGGTAGATTCCGGATGTACTCTTTAAGAGTCTCAAGGTACTTCCGATCGCTCCTGGTGGCAACCAATCCCGGAACCCAGCCAGTCTTCCACCAAATACTTTCTTTTGTAGTATTAGCGTCGGCCTTCATGAACGCCAAGTAGTTTGTTATTTCAACCTCCTGAATCAAGCAGATAGAGTTTAGTACAGGCAACATAGAAGATCGAGCTTACGTTGAATCCGCCGTTGATGAAAAGTGAGCGATCTTGCACCTTCAGAAAGTCTTGCCACTTCCCGCACAAGACTACAGCACCAAAAGTAGCAATACTCCGGAGTAAAACCGCATGCTCGGGAGAGATCTCAGGACCACCGTCCAGCACCAGATAAAGCCTTCTGTTGTTATCACCCCCAACTATCTTCCGCATGATCTTGATCACCTGATTGGCATCTTTGTCATCCTTGAGGTTCTGAATGTAGTAGTGAGCGGCATTGCTGTCGTGATAACCCAAGGCAAGCGAGCGGACGAGTGTCAAAGCTGGAGAATTCGAAAATTCCTCCCCGTTGACGTGCATTAGCCTTCCGTGTGCCGAGGAAACAAACTCCAGAAAGAGGAACAGAGACGCAGCACGGACGCTGTAAGTCTTTCCAGACGATGCTGATCCGAGCACGAAGTTAAACTTAGAGCGCCTGATGGTCGAGTCCCGGATAAAAGTGATAAGTGAGCCGATGCACTGTCGGCCCATCACTGCCACCGTTTCCGCGCTCTCCATGGTCGTGATGATGCTCTCTTTAGTAGGGTCAGAGAGAGCCTGCAGTGTAAGAGCCTCACGTTGTCCATGAACACCATAAGAGCTTATCAACTCGGTAGCCATCGCTACTGCATCTCGGCAAATGCTGGCAAGAGTTGAGCTCAATGGACCTGATGGAGCTGAGTAACAAGCAGAGTAAGCATCAAGCTACATTCAAATTCTACACGAATACCTGGCGGTGCTCTGCGGACATGCAATGTGAACGAGGGCGGCAAAGGACTGGTGGACACTTCGTTAACATCAACCCACATGGCCGATCCTGCTCTGTAGATCGACTCCACATCGGGATGGAGATTCTTGAGCCAAACCCATAAAGAGCTCTGATCTGTGATACGAGATGGTACTTCGCACACAGTGGCGGAGATGGGCACGTTCTGTGGAACCACCGTCCTCGCGGGATGCACAAAGACGCGCCGAACGCTCGTAGTCGGGGCGAGCAAATCCATTTCCCTATAACACATGGGTTCGAATCTTGACCGTTTAATATATAGAATTGCTTTGGTGTAAAGTATATCCTCAATCTAACGCCTGTGATTTAAACATTCTTTAATTCGTTTTACATATTTAACTGTTATGATACTCTGGAGGATCTCATCTCCATACATCATACATCGATCAAGAATCTGGAACTTGACTGAGGGGAGCATCCCCATGGTTATCAAAGTAGTGCATGATGATGATCGCAAAGAAAATCAAGCTCCATTCTACTAGCACTCAGATCAATTGATTCCTCCAGGAAGCAATAAGCAAGACTCTCATTCTCCAGTTATGTTGATAGAAAGGAAACACACAGATTACAAAAGACGATAGAAAATTGATTACAAAAGACGATAGAAAATTGTTTGTTACATGCAGCGCTCACAAGAATATACGTTTAGGTTTTAGGGTGTTCTTGATTGTATACATATCTAAATTTGCTACTATTTATCTCCAGAGAACAATACTGCAATTAGATAATAATGCATATGTTGGGGGAGATAAGATCATTTTTTTTTATCATCATGAAATTTGAATTTGAATTTCTTTTATTGCCTTTATAAAATGATACACAACCCTAAACACATCAAGCTTAGACCAAAGAATTATAAACTAGGTTTTCTAACTGGTTTGGTGGCATTATAATTTAAAGTGTGTAATGAGTTAAATCTGAACTGTAATGATTCATAGTTTACTAAAATTTCTATTATGTATCTGGTTTTGCATTTAAAAATATACATAAGTAAATTTATCCAGATTGCTACCACATTTATATTAAACCTCATAAGCTAGCAATAAAGAATGGTTCTAGACACATTGAGAAAATATAAATTGATAAAATCTAAGAAATCCTTGCAACACAAGAGATGATAAGATAAGGTAATTTCTCTACCATTATGGGTCAAAGAAGAAATATCATTTATAAATACATTATTTATTTTATTTTATTATGCAATACTTTAAAAGTAATATTTGAGCTATAGTTACATGGTGAATGAGAACCACCAGATTTTTCATATATTTATATACATGAAAGAAAAACTATCCCTTATTGGCTATTACTTGTGCCAAAAGTTTTGCTTTAGTTGTGTATGTATAAAGGATCTAAAGTAAGCAGTTGGTATTTCTTGTTTACCTTTCTCCTTATGTACTAAGACGTTTTTGTTCTTATATAATAGATAAATAATCTTCAAGGCTTTTATGCCAATGTAGAAATAATACTGTGTAGGAAAGACAAGTAAAATATCAAAGCTCTAGTTTTACCATAGCGATAGAAAAATACTTGAAGAAAATTTTACATAATAACAACTTTATAGTTGATCTTCTTTTATTAATCTTAGTTCAATTTTTACTGAACATGATATTTTTGGCTATATGGTGGTGGTGGTGGA
>NW_003314268.1:3550927-3554277 GCF_000143415.4 Selaginella moellendorffii
GGCCGCAGCGCTGAACCTTCACACAACTTGCTTCGGTTTTTGTCAATATGGCAAGTGAATATAATTGGTGGATGCAAAGAAAAATATCACCACTTTTGAGATTGTAATGTTCTCTATTTCTTTGTCCTTGCTCCAGATTATGTGACAAAGGAAAGCAATAAATGTAATGGTTTTCAATCATCACTTTGCTCCTTTGAATCTTCTCTATTAATGGATGTCTTTTGTCATCCACAATAAAGAGGAGCACTTTTACTTTCCTATTCATGGACACACGGAAATTGTTATGGTGTTTTATGCTCTCTCATGTCTTGAATTATTGGTTTGAGTTCTAAACAACTACAACACTTGAGCTGTTAAAATGTCACATTATTGTAAATGCTTAAACTACACCTTGCACTTAAACAACACATTGTTGGATATGTTTAAGAGGCTGGCTTCTAGGACATTTAAGGGATACATATCAAGCCTAGAACCCATGCATCAGCAAGATGAAATTCAAGAACAATTTAAGATATTCTTTGGTCTCAAGGAGTAAATAAAAAATGCCTAAACTAAAAATGTAATTCCCCTTTTTCACAAGTTTTGTTCAAATGATGCAGGTAATGACTAAATAAGACTAAGTAGAGTGAAGAAGGAAATTTAGGCAAAATAGAATTAAGCTTAAGCTTAGGCATCCAAAGAAGAAAGACTTGATCTAGGCAATGTTTGTCATAGACAAGCGAGAAGCAGTTAAAAATAATTATAAAATTATATAGTATATAAGACATGCTAAAAAATAACCCCCACTCACTGTTGTATGCATTTGCATTAAATTATTCATCTTTTCTCTTGTTTATAACTGTTTGTGCAAAATAAAGTTGAGAGAGTGACAAATGCTTATCCTTATTCATGCCTTTGGGGTTTGAGGTCTTATTAATTTTCTTCTTTTCTTTTCTTTTCTCTTTTTTTATTTCTGTTTGTTTATCACTATTTTATAGGTAGGGGCAATAATGTGAGTATAGGCAGAAAAAGCCTTATTCACTTTTGGTGACTAAAGTGGGATAAACTATCACTCTTTAACTTGAAAAACAGTCAGGAGAAAATCACTTTTGAATTCCAAACATGTCTAGCATTAGAAATCATAAATATATCTCTTGAATAATTATATAGGCCCTAACACTGAAAGAAGGAGTTATTTTTGTGATAGATAACGTAAGAAAGATAGTTTTTTAATCATATTACTTATGTTATAAAATATGGGACGAGTTTGAAATTGGCACAAATTAGAGCTTTGAAAGATATGGCTTGGGTTAGCATTGTTGCACTAAACCTTTTTTTCCTTTGAAAAGCTACCTAAATTGTCTAGTTTGGCATACATTGCCAAAAAACTCAAGTTCAAATTGTTTAGCTAGCAATTTTTTGAGAAAAATCCAAAAGAAGAAGGAATGGAGTTTGTTTGATTTGGAAACATAATTAACCACTTTAGAAATCTTTCCTTTTGAGCAAATTCTCACTTAGTCTTATAAAGGACACATTTTTCAGCAATATATCACAACATTTTTAAGCATACATAAGTAGGAAAATTGGGCACTTGTAGCTTTTGTCTTCGACTCCAATTTAAAAAGAGCTAAAGCTAGCCTTAGTGAAGAACAAATTGGAGAATTATTCACCTAAATATTATGAGACTTTGATAAAGGCAGAATCACAATTAAAATATTATGCTGTCTCAAAGTTTTGATTCAAGGTCCTTTAGTTTGGATAATTACTCAGACATGGTTTGAGAGTAAACTTATCCCGAGTTTAAGTTTTTTACGCATATTGCAAGCGCTTATGAGATTTAAACAAAACTCATAAGTCGAAAATTTAGAAGCAATTATCACGAACTGCTCTAACTATTTGAATTGCTTTATACCTAGTACACATAGGTAATTTATTCAAGGCACATCTTTTATACATAGAAAGTTTACTTAAACATTTAAGATTTAAGAATTTGTCATACAAGCTTAAGCAAAGACTTATATTGACTATTACTACCCATTGGCAAAGAGGCTAGAGAGAAATTTACCTTGAAAAATAATTTTTATCTAGATTTGAAGCAAAGTTTTTCACGAATTAGCTATCACATACGTGAAAAACTACCTAATGTCATTCCATAAGTAAATTAATCTAAAATAGGCTATCATGCACTAAAATATTTGATTCTTGTATTGCTTTTATAGGGTAATTTCATGGAATGGTCTCCACGCCCTATTTAAATTAGTCTCTAGAGCAAGATACTTGACAATATTCTGCTTAAGGTATATAAAAGTCTGACTCTTGGTACCTTTACTATTGTCAAAAAAGGTGTGATAATACACCTAGATTACTTTGTAGATACATAGTGTAAGTGAGATTTATATATGTGGAGTTATCTATACAAAAAGAAAATAGTATCAGGATTTTTCCTAGACAAAGAAATATTCTACTTATCTGAGCTAAACATAAATCTTGAGTATTATAACTTACAAAGGATTTATAAAATTCTACTTACTAAATAATTGCTAAAAGTTTATGCAATTTTAGGCAAAGAAGCTATTGTAAAAACTTTAATAATTCATAATAAAGCTTGGATACCCATAGGCAAAAATACACTTGCTGATAATTAGGCTAATAGATTTTGGATCAATCCTGAATTTAGATTGATATGCTAAAAAGTTTTGTGGAGTAAAAATCTTTTTAGATGGACCACACCTAAGCAAGATAGATATGCTGTGAAAAATAATGTTTGTTGCTTAAGAAATTTTTAGGACTTTTATAGAAGAAATGTTCTAGACATTTGGCATTTATAAAAAAGCCATCCCCATTTCAAAATTGATTAGGAAGCAAGATGCTTACTCCTAAGAGTGACTAATAGGTTAATTTACAAAGGGAATACTTTACATACAAAAACCTTGTATCACTCACTCTATGAACAAGGCATAATAATTAGGCTTGACATAATAGCAACGCCAACAGACCTTGAAATAGGTAAGTATAGATTAGTAATTGTTTTACCTATAAATTTTTATAGGGCATAATTCCTATGCATAAAACTGTCACTATCTATACCAAAAAAGGTGATAGATATATAATATTTCCCCTTATAATCTGATAAGCGAAAGGTAGTTTAAAAAAAAGTATTCATAAAATCTAAAACAAGATTACAAAGCACTTACTTGTAATATTTGTAATATTAACTTCCCTTTAGAATAAACTAAATCATTATTCAATCAAATTAGAGAAAATTTTGAAAGAGAGTGAGCTAAAAACATATTGAGTACACCTCAACAAAGTAGAGAAAATCAGAAATCTCAATACGACTTTAATGGTCATTCAGAAAACATGAATCCATC
>NW_003314268.1:3554377-3573890 GCF_000143415.4 Selaginella moellendorffii
CATTCATGAGCATTTTGCTTGTGAGTTGATGATACTTTGTGTTTTTTTAATTATCTTTTGTAAGATGTTTAACATGCTATCTAAAATCTTTGATAGTTAAGTTTTATCATGAAGTTTTATTGATGATACATTAGTTATTAAATTTTGTTGCATAGTAAATCCTATGTTCTCCAAACATGCTGATCTTGGTGGTTCCTGTACTCTAATATTGGTTTATCAGATGATAACTAACTTGGAATACTTTGTGTTCTAATCTAAGATTTATTCATTGATAATTAAGTTTCTAATATCATTGTGTATAACTTTGATATTGTCCATTTATTAATCTTTGAGTTTGGGCTCGTATAGGTAGATTGGCTTCAACACTTTGTATGCATGGTAAAATCTTTAATCATGGGGTAACTATTATTAATTGGTCACATCACCTACCTCTCTATCAATATTTCTTATTTCGGTAATGAGCATGACCGTATAAACAACTTTAACCGCTTATTTATAATAATCTATCTAAACTTTACCGACGGGTTTGATTTCTTTACTCATAAGAGTTGGGGCCTCTAATTTCTCTTTCTATGTCCTTGCTGGCAAGGGCGTATCACACTTTTGTAAGTTGGGTGACACCTAGAGCAGCAAGGGTGGCTAACTCTATTAGTCATTTCCTTGTTAGCAACGGCCAAAAGGTATTTGAGTTTGTAGTGCATCCATGTCAGATAAAGAGGTTAGTTTAACTCATTTAATTTGGTGCATTTCTCATAGAGTTCTTTCCTTGCTGGTGTTTTAGACTAAAGTATGCATCAATGAGGATGTCAATCTTCCCTAAAGGGGGGAAAATGTCACAAATGTGATTGTGGGTATCAAAAGTGTTACCTGTTGGCTAGTCTTTTCGGATATTCTACCTTTACTGCTATGACAGCAAGAGGTCAATATTGGTAGACCCTTTATTAGTCTTCACTTGAGTTAGTTGAGAAACTAGTCAATGCCCATACACTTAAATCGGACAAACATTAGATAGGATCCAAATATATAGTAGAGATAGTGGGTAGGTTGAATATGGTTGACTAACCTGAGGTATAGTATAGCTTCTGCTTACGTGCCTATCCTTGTTTTGCTTTTGGTTTAGAAGGTTAATATTATTAGACCCTTTATTAGTCTCCACTTGAGCTAGTTGATAAACTAGTCAATGCCTATACACTTAAATCAGATAAACAGGTTAGGCATGGCTGACCAACCTAAAGTATAGTTTAGCTCCCACTTGTGTGCTTGTCTTTGTTTTGCATTCAGCTTGGGTTTAAACCCAAGTTCCATACCATGCTAGTTGGTGGGGTACTTATATCCTCGCATTAGGCCACCAATATGTTGGAATAATGTTATACTTTGTTTAGCTCAATTTTATGTGTTGGTTATGGCATTGGGATGTTGAATGTTCTAGGATTGTTCTAAGTTGTTTTGTGCTCTTATCTTTTCACTCCTTAGGCTATATGCTTAAAAGTTGTTTTATACTTCAATTCTGCCACTCATTGGCTCCATACTTGGGAGTTTGGTTCCGTTCTTTCATTTAATGGCCTAAGACTCATTTCTAATATTCTTTAGACACATGGCATGTGGCATGTAGCATGTGGATGGTTTAAGTTCCACTTTATAATTATTCTATGGTAAATCATCATAGGATAAATTGTAAAAACCACATATACTACACTAAAATAGGATTGGAGGATTCGACTGCCTAATGACAGGTAGTAGCTTTGTTGTAGAGGAGTGATGAAAAGGTAAATGTTTTATTTTATATATCTTCCTAGACAGAGCAAAAGAAGGAAGCTTAGGCAAAATAGAGTTACACCTAAGCTTAGGCATCCAAAGAAGAAAGACCCAACCTAAGCAACACTTGTTATAGACAAATATGAAGCAATTAAGAATGATTATAAAATCATATAGCATATAAATAACATTTAAACGTGCTAGAAATTAACCCCCACTCACTGTTGTATACATTTGAATTGAATTAACCATTTTTTTCCCACTTATGACTGTTTATGCAAAGTAGAGTTGAAAAAGTGACATATGCTTATCTTTACTCACGCTTTAAGAGTTTGAGGGTGAGTTCTCTTCTATTCTTTCATTCTTTTTCTCTTCTTTATGTTCTTGTCTCTATTTGTTTATCACTATTTTTCAGGTAGGGGCAAGAATGCAAGTATAGGCAAAAAAAACTTTATTCATATTTTGTTGTCTTAAATTTCTGGATTGGTATCTTATCTTTTTTTGTTGTTTCTTGTTTACTTATTATGTTCAAAATATTTAAAACAATATTCCATTTCATTTTTTGTGTTCTTTAGGGTTTTGACTATATGTGGAATAAGTTCTGGAAAACCTTTCTCTAGGAATGGCTAGAAGTTATCTTTGCATTTAGAAATTGTCAAAGATCAAGCAAAAGAAATTTATATAAGTTGTTCTCAAGTTTTGTTTTAGTGTGATCATTTTGGTTTTGTTTATGGATTGTTTTTAAAAATAAACTACATGTATATTGATGTTTTTGATGGGCAAGTTAAAAGTTTTTATGTTTGAGAAAGGGGGCTAAATGCTTCTCATACACTAGTTTGTATTTAATTTTGACTAATATACTAGTCTACCATGAACACCATATATAAAGATAGTGCTTTCACATTTGTAAAGCATGAGCAATTGAAAGTAATTTTTGCTTATATATAGAATATTGTTATTTTGCATAATGTAATATCTGAATCTTATATGCAATAGGTTGTCCCTCTTATATGAGAATTCCCTCTAGTGCATAACCACTTGCATCACATATCATTTTGTAAAGTCTTGATGGATCAATAATATAAAGTATTGGAGCCTCACTCAATAATTATTTTAATGCTATAAAACTATAATTTTGTGGCTTATTCCACTTTAATACCACATCCTTAAGCAATAAATGCATCAAAGGAATAACCATCTCCACAAATTTACACTAGAAATGCTAATAGTAATTAGTTAACTGTGTAACTTAGCCACTTCCCAAAAGATCACTTAGCTCAAAATATAAGGATGTTTATAACCAATTGAAAAGGGACCCCAATAGAATGTCTCTTAAATTGGTTATTTACATTTATTTGGTTGTATAAATCCAAATTCAAGTAAATCCTTGATTTATTATTGAACTTCTTGCTCTTCCACATACTATAATTTAAATGGATGCTAGTAGATTGGCCTCATCTCTGGCTCTAGCATAATCTTATATTCCACACCTCATAATAAAGGCAATTGTAAAACACAAATCTAAGTGAACATGAATAGACAAATGAGAAAATTTAATGAAGTATTCAAAAGCTAACTTTAACTCCTTTGGAAGATTAGATTGTTGATATTCCCAATTTAAGTATAGATGGCACTACCCACTTGAATACCTTTTATGGCTTATCAGAACTTTACTTTATCCCACCTTAGTAGTTAAAGGTGGGGGGAATACTTATAAGGCTTCTATTGGATTCCAATATTTCAAAATATTATCCTAAAGTCCCTGATTATGGAAAGGAAGAAGAATGGTTATTTTTCTTAGTAATCAGGGGATAAAGTTACGTAGTGAGGAAGTTCCATAGGTTAATAGAACTTAGTGAATAGGCCTTAAGACCATGACTCAGTGGTGGTGTTGGTGAACATTGTTAAGATTGGAAAGGACTTTATAAGGATCAAAGGGATATTAGAGAAGAATATGCCCTTGCTCCCTCGGACCACTAAAGTGTTTAAGGTTGAGCTTGGGCTAGCCATTTTAGACACTTTTGCATTTTAGAGACCCAAGATTATTGGCCCCCCGGGTTGATGTAAAATTTAAGTTTGCCATTTTAGGCACTTTGGCAACCTATAGGGTTGAGGTTATTTAAATAACTTTAGCTCTTTAGATTGTCGAAGTGCCCAAGGTTGAACTTAGGTTAACCATCTCAAGTACTTTAGCAGCCTAAGGGGCTAAGGTTATCCAAATAATCCTAGCCCACCAACCTGTAAAAGTGCTTGAGGTTGAGTTTAGACCAACTCATTGAATCTTTTATTATCTTTGTTTAGTTTGATTAACAAAATTCCTTCTTTTGTAGAAAACAAAAATAATACCACTTAAAAAGTTGTTGGAGCCAAGAAAACATGAGAAGTTGAATTTAACACTGATGAGAATATTACAATCAACATATTCATCAAGACATCAATACAGATGTAATTGTTTAGAGATCTACCACTTTCACTATCATCACCACTGCCATTGCCACCATTGCCAACTTGATTAGAGAAATCCCTTTTTGCCATTTGCAACAGATGAACTTTGTGCCCACATCCAAGTATGTCAACTCGGAAATATATAATCTATTTAAACAAAATGGCCTCATAACAAATATCAGTATGTTTCTAAATATCTTTCTACAAGTCAAGAATAATAGAGATTGTTACCGTCACACTCTAGATTATGAATAGCTAGGATCCTACTTGGAGGAGGAAGACCCTTGAACATGCTTATCAAACATTCTGAGACTTGACAGCTTAAGGGGATAATATTCTAAATTATTGATGGTAACCACTGATATAGGGTTTGGATGAAGTGTAATGATAATTATTTTTGCGATGATCTTGTCTACCATATCAACATTCTAGTTGGCCATGTTTATGTAAGGGGACTTTTGGATGTCAAAAAACTTATCTTGGCTTACCAAAAGATCAATGTGTAACTTTTATAATTTCACCTCCAACTCCACTTTAACTTGTTTTGTTATGTTTAAATGCAAGCTTAGGCAATTTACTATTCAAAAATAGAATCTTGTCCATAATATCGAACAACTCTGTTTTTTGGCAGACTTGAGTGAGGATGATATCTACCAATATTATAATGATGATCTTAAAACACTTATTCAGCATTCACACACTCGAAATGACAGTACAACATGGTTCAATAACCCAATTAATTTTATGCTCACCATATGGTGTAAGGTATGTCTTTCCCTTTCACTTTATAAAGACCTTTTTTTTATTGTTTTGGTTTCTAACCTTTGGTGAAGGTCAAGCAAGATGCTTATAAATTTGCATATCTGATGAAGAGTTGGGAAGAACTTTTGACTGAGCTCGTACAAATTGAGCATAAATTTAACATGCACAGTCTTTAAAGTTGAAGAAATTAGTATGCATTGCAGATAATCACAAGTCAAAGGAGTGGTTAGACACTATAGCCAAAAGTTTTGCTCATAAATATAAGTTTCTTATCACATGCTTCATTTTTCTCAATTACGTACATATTTATTTTGCAGTGAACAAAACTTCAAATGACATGATTTACAATATTGCAAAATTAAGGCTTCTATACAAGAAATAGATATAGACTCTAGAGTTCATCAATATCTACTTGATGAGCAAAGAGAAAAGATTGCCAAAAGTATTTAAGAACATGATGAGAAAGGCTGTCTACATCACACAAATTATAAGTGAGAAGTTCTTAGCACCGCACATTGGTGATAATTGTAAGCTCCTGAGTTTGGACTTCCCCGGGAGGTCACCCAGCCCAGTACTATTCAAACCCAATGACGCTTAACTCCAAATATCCCAAGACCCTTAACCGTTTGAAAAAGGGGGTGCACTCTTGTTCATGGGCCCTTTCCCTCTATATTTGAACCCCATAGACCGTCTCTCAAGTCGTTCCCTTTGGTTGCTTACAATAATCTAAATGGTACATTCATGTCTTTCAACACCTATATCAACACATTATTAGAAGGGATTGAAGAGGGGTTGCCAGAGAAGTTTATAAGCACGACAACTTATGATTGCCAACATAGTTAACGTTATTTCATGTGATATGCAACTTACAAATATAACATGATTTCTAAGATCTTCCTAAATATATATTGTTTACAAGTATCTTCAATATAGAGATATGCCATTTGAGGCACCAATTTGCACTCAACTTGGTGTAAAGGGTGTAAGGGATAAAGGAATATATCTAATAATATTTGCGAGAGTTAAAAAGGCACAGAAGATAGAATGCTTTTGGGAGTTGAAGCTCCTAGAGAAGAAGACCCTTACACTAGACCAAAAGAAAGTTGTTAATGCTAGTAATAATGGCAATGTAAATAACAATGGATAGAAGGATGAGGAAGCTTTGGATCAAGCTTATATTCCAAGGGGCATAGTCTCTCCAACATAGAAACTCATTCAGCCACCTAGGGTGGTTTGCTCCCTTTTATTGGTTTAGTTCTCGTTAAACCCATTAGAGACACCTTCTTTAACTCCATTCCACTACTCATTCTCGAGTAGTCCCCACTAGAAGGCTAGGATAGAGCTCTAATTCCACCATTAGATATCTAGAATCTAGATTAGGTTCCACTAGCAAATAATGATGATCAAGTGGTTCACAAAATATTATATTAACCTTGAAGTAAACAAAAGTGACTTTTATAAACCAAAGGTGGTAATACATATTTCTTGCAATAATGATTGTTGGTAGTAATTTCATTCTAGCTTGACAAAATGCTTGTGATGAGGGGTTGAAGGAAGTCTTATCAACAACATTCTATATGACAGTAGTATATTATTCTTTACTTTTTTCATTCATTTAGCTCTTCTACATCTTTTATAGAAGACAACATGAACATGGATATACAATGCTAATTCAACCACACCTGACCATATGCATGATGCATTCCTTTTATCGTAAGCACTTATGCTTGAAGCTGGCTATATCATCTTCATCCAATTAAATGTATGAGTTTATGATATGTGCAATACAAGTTCTTTTCAGACTTCCCTCATATGCCCTTTGTATCAATGCCAATAGGATCTATGATGTACCCAGAAGAGAAAGACTTGAAATGAAAAGGTGAGTAGGTATTTTATATTTTTATTTACTTTCTTATTTTCCAGGTTATAATGTGGATCTATTATGTTTTTTGTAGAAATATGTATGACAAGTGTGTGATAGCAACCATGGAGCATGCATTTTTTCTGGGTACGACAGTTCCATTGAGATCATACCCAGCCTTGTGGATAAGCAAATTTACAACACGTTTCTAAGGTACCAATTTTGAATTCTATTGGCATTTGAAGAAATGATGTTCTTCAATAGCAAATACTGACATTACCTCCAACTTTAAGGAGGTAAGTTATTTTATTAAGATTTCAATACATGTTTAGTTCTATTTTATAGATCATAATCACCTAGAGTTTCTAGAATTGGATGCTTTAGAAGTCTCCCTAACTATATAAAAGCCATGGCTTGACAAATGCAAGGTAAATCTTCTCCATAATACCAATATAGGAAGAGGTGTAAAAAGAATTAATATGTTCATGATGAGGCAAAAGAAAGCTAATTGCATCCTTATATGAAATGTAAAACTTGTTATATATCAAATATCAATGATAGTGTTAGATGTTTGTGACAGGTGATAGTGTTAGTGTCAAATATTATAATTGCAAATTGTCATTCTCACGTACCACTATCACTCTATAGCACTTATGTGTTGCCATCTCATTTTTCAACATCATATAAATAATTATATGATAAATGATAACACCATTTATTTAGCAATTGTGGCAATGGTCAAGAAAACTATTCAAGCCCATAAAAATGAATTTCTGACCCAAGACAAAAAGGCATATTAAACATCTTAGAATTAAACTCTCAATGTTTTCACTGGTTCCTATTAAACTAAAATGACTATTGTGTTGATTTAAAGGCCGCTAAGAGAGCCTACATATTTTCTTTGAATCATTCCTAAATTGAATAATACACTTCTAATACCTTGTTTGTTGTAATTGTTATAGTGGATATTCTACTCTAGAATAAGATATGTTACCTCATAGAGCCATTTGTCTTATCCAAAAAAAAATAGTATATTAGACATTGAATATAATAACATTCTATACTTTCAAGGCATCCTGCTATATCAAGAACAAGATCTTGCAAAAACATGTGATATTGCTCTTTGAAATATTGAAGGCAATCCCTTTCTAATAAGAAGATTTAAAATTTCATATATAGGGAGCTCTAGTTTAGCTTCACTAGAGCCCCCAATAGAAAAAGGAGGGGATGGTCCAAAGTTGAGTTGAGCTCACGAGTTAAACTTAATTTAACACAAGTTAACTCAAGTCAATATAGTCAACTAAAAGTCTTACAAAGGAAATCTAAATTGAACAAATGAAGGTTCTAACAAACTTCAAAATATTTAAATACGTAAATATCTAAGTTAAAAGTTTCTATAAGATTGAATTGAAAAAGACAAAGTTCATGAGAATCTATTGTTAATGAAGTTATATTATTTTATTATGACTATTGTTACAGTTTTTATATTTTTATTTGACTACTTAATATTTTGAATACTTTTACAGCTATAGATACTATTCCTTCATTCGAAAGATTTTTTAGGGTTCTTGAGAAGATGGGAAGCAAGGAAAATACAAATTTGTGAGTAAGAGTTGTAATGCAAAGGAATGTGAGAATATTAATTTTGTTTCACTATCAGAATCTCTATATTACACTCTTGGTCTTTATTACCCATTTGGGAATGTGAAGACCGCTATCATGATTGATAAAAATGCTCTTGTTACTTCTAAAACAACAGTCCAAAATAAGAGAAATGAAAAATGAACAGCACAGTGGAAAGCACCAAGAAATCTACTCCATAAAACTTTCCATGACATTTATAATTTACATATTGATTCATATAAAAAACTTTGTTACCTGCCTATATCGCAATCCTCTTATATGATATGACCAAGGTATATTTTTAAGGTGAATCCTTATTAAAAGTTTTTGGGAGTTGTTTGTGAATAATAAAAGAAATCGAAATCTTTTGAAAAACTCAAAAATAATATCACATCAAAGAATCAACTTTATCTACATTTCCAAGACTGAAAGGCAATCTCACACAAGAGAATAGTAGTGTGCCACCGTGCTCTACCACTATAATGTGGTCTATATTTCTTTGCAGTCTATTTCCCTAAATATTTGGTATGTTTAGAAAAGAATATATGTGTAGTAAAGTAGAATTTCATCATAATGATAAACTATATGTATACACAATAATCTAAAATTGTAGAAGCTCTTATATTTACAAGCAAGCTATGATTATGAAGCCTCATTTCCAAAATTAACATTTAAAGAATCTAAGTATTGTCAGTGTCATAATAAATAAAACTCATTCCCAAGACTACAACTTAGTATATAAACTATCTAGAAAAGTTATAGTCATTATAGTTTTTTTTTTTTCCTTGAGTTCCTTGAAAGTTTGTATTGAAATAGCTCAAAGGAAAGTCACTGCTACTCATACTTAGCCCCCCAGCATTTCATATCAACCTCCACCTCTATCCTCAAGTTCTACTAACATTCCACCTTCACCTTCACATAACAATCATTTTTCTACTAAGGGCTTTAGTGAAGTTGAAGTAGAGCTCCTTATATATGAAATTCTGGGTCTTGCTACTAGAGAGGGATTACCTCCAGTGCTTCAAGAGAAATGCCACATGTTTTTGCAAGATCTTGCTCCTAAAATGGCAAGACTACTTGAAAGCACAAAATAGTATTACATTTGGTGTCTAATATGCTATTTTTTCTTGGATAAGACAAATGGCTCTATAGGTTTACAAACTTTTCTTGAACATTGTAGCAATTTCTCAATGGTAGGTCTGGAAAATGTGCACATGTGGATGTACAATAGATTCAAGAATGAGTTATGGATACATACCCACTATCATTTCATGTGTAAGCGACTAAATGTTCCATTCTACTTTAGTCCCGTAACCACACCTCTGCCCACTTGGAGGAGTCTCATTCACAACCTCCATAAGTCCAATTCAGGACTTGGGACTTGCTAGCCCCAAGAGTGGCATCCATGCCACTCCACCCTTGCACCTGGTCCAAGTGCTCCACGTGTCTGATCCCATGACTGACACTCAAAGGTACCACCAACATAGCAGCCTGTTACGCTAAGGCCATGCCCAATCACCTTTGCCGCACCAGTAGTCCAATACCACTTGCAACACAGTCTTGTCTCTCCAAGACTGAGCCAACCATCCGTGAGTGGTCATCCCAGATCCACTTCTTAGCATCCTTAGGATGCCCACCGACAAGGGGAACAGCCTTCCCCAATATCCCTCTGTCTATCCTCACGAAGTCCCTTTCTGCCCTTGGCCGTGTTAGCCAACACTGCCACTGGATCGAGGCCCACAAGCCTGACCACTAAGTCCCATGGTCCTCTGGGACTTCCTCACCACGTGACTGTATCCTTGGCCACCACACCAAAGGATTGCTCCTTGTCCTTTCCACAGCCTGGGACTTTGGGACAACACTTCGGAACACCGTGGCATTACGCGAGCCACCTGGGTACTCTCCCTGCCTTCCGCCATTGGGTGCTCTAGCCATGGGCTTAGAGTGAGGTTCCGTTGAGCCACGCCTGGTATCCAAGTAGGTAGTGCCACCCACACTTGGATTGGGAGCATCGGCCAGTCAATCTCCCAGGGGAACTAGAGCCGGCTCTTGAACACTTCACCAAGCTACCCCGCTTATCGGTCCGTATTCACTTTAGTCTTGGACTTCCTAGTGGTCAGTTCATCACCCAACACTGGGTCTGGCCTTCCTGGGCCAAACTGGCCTTTCCTGGCCAAACTGGCTCCTTTGCAGTCCTCCCCCTTACTATACTTTTGGAGCTCACCAAACCCCCCAGGGTTTGGGAGACGAATGCTTTGGGCTTTCACCCTCTCAGACTCGAACTTGGACTCGGACTCGGACTCAGACTCGGACTCGGACTCGGACTTGGACTCGGTCTCGGCCTCCGCCTCGGTCTCGGTCTCGGTCCCGGTCCTGGTCTCGGTCTCGGTCTCGGTCTCGGTCCCGGTCTCGGTCTCGACCTCGGACTCCATCTCAGGTCCTTCTCGGACTCCATCTCGGATTCTATCTCGGGTCCATCTCGGACTCCATCTCGGACTCCATCTCGGTCCATCTCGGACTCCATCTCGGACTCCACCTCAGACTCCACCTCGGGCTCCATCTCGGACTCCGTCTTGTGTTGGTCCTTTTGGGTCCCTTTTTGGAGCCTCGCTTATTGCTCACTTCGTGCTTATTCCTCGAGCACTTTGTTGGGAGTTCCACTCCCACTCTCGACCTTTCAAGTCGGAGTTTTTAGTCCAAACGTGTTATGCTTGTTTGGCTTTTGCTTTGGCCACTACCACGTGGCACCCTTCCGGCTCCACTTTGGGGCCTAGGGATTTTGTGTCTCACATCATGGTGATGAACAACATCCTCTTGGGAAACCCTACATCGGCTAGTGCAAAATATAGGGTTTTTAGGCCACCCTATAATGGAATGTAAGATTTACTATACTATAGTATTGTCACTTTTAAAAGAAAAATATAATAAAATGGTATTAATTGTAGATAACATAGTTTGTTCTAGAAGGTGCTATTATATCACATATAATTGTTTACAAGATGTTAGAGGAGATGGCTATACACAAGTGCTACAAAGGTGAGAATGATAATTTATAAATATGATATCTAACACTAACACTAACATTTGACACTTTCACTAACATCTGATACATAACAAGTTTTTTAGTTTATATAAGGATACAATTAACTTTCTTCTACCCCATCATCAACATATTGATTTCTTTTATGCTTCCTCCTATATTGGTATTGTAGGGAAGATTCATCTTGTATATGTTGAGCCATGGCTTCTGTATAGTCAGAAAGACTTCTAAAGCCTCCAATTCTAGAAACTTCAAATGATTGTGATTTATAAAATAGAATTAAACATGTATTAAAATTTTAATAAACATAATTTACTTCCTTGAGGTTGGAGGCAACTCACGAAATCCTCTGAGCTAGCATTTGAAGAAATAATGTTCTTCAATAGCAAACACCAACCTACCAGAGTTACGTGCTGCCTCCACCATAGAATTGCTACCTGCTATGCAATCAATCACAACACCATCTGGTGGGCAATAGAGCTTAAGCAAGACTTGCATCGCTAATGGAGTTCAAAATTGGTACCCTGGAAATGTGTTGTGGATCTGCTTATCCACAAAGTTGGGTATGATGTTAGTGGAACTGTCATACCTAGGCAAAACATGTGCTACAAGTTCGCTATCATAAAACCCATCATATGTGTTTCTGCAGAAGGCATGATAGGTCCACATTATAGCTTGAAAAATAAAAAAGTTTAGAAATTAGATAAAAATATAAAATACATACTCACCTTTTTAGGCTTCCCTTGGATGCCCCTCATATCGACACCAATAGGATCCATGATGCACCCGGAAGAGAATGACTTAAAATGAACTATTGCACACATCATAAGTTTATACATCTAGTTAGGGTCGTTCAATAGGATGAGGACAACATGGCCAGCTTCAAGCATAAGTGCTTCAGACAAGAGGAATGCATCATGCATGTGGTCAGGTGTGAGAAAGTTCCAATCCTCAACTTTTCCATCAATATCTGAAAGACTGTCTAGAAAATCGAAGAGAATGAAGTCTGCAACTAAGAGCAAGGGCCTTTTGTATCTTTTGGCACCACTGGTTGAATTAGCACCATATATCCATGTTGATGTCATCTTCTATAAAAGATGTCAAAAATCTACTGTAAAATCCAATGAAAACACCCACAATGCCTCGTTATGTTATTGGGGAAACAGGATGGATCTATAGAAGAGGTAAGTGAATGAAAAAAACAATGAATAATATGCTACCGTCATATGGTATATTGTTGATGAGAGTTCTTCTAACTCCTCTTCAAGAGCATTTTGTTGAGCTGGAATGAAATTACTACCAATAGTCATTGCTGTAAAAAATATGTATTACCATCTTTAGTTTGTAAATTTCACTTTTGCTTACCTCAAGGTTGACATGATATTCTATAAACCACTTGATCATCATTATTTACTGATGGAACCGGTTGTTTGATGGTTGAATTGAAGCCTGATCCTGGCTATCTGGTGGTGGAATGCGAACGTGATCTGGAGCTTCCTCATCCTCGTCTCCATTGTCACTTGCATTGCTATTGTTGCCAGCATTGACAATTTCCTCTTGGTCTAATGTAGAGGTTTCCTTCCCTAGAAGCTTTAATTCCTCCAATGCTCCAATGCTCCAACTCCCAAGGGCATTCTATCTTCCGTGCCTTTGAAGCTCTTATAAACATTGTTGTGTACCTTCCTCCATCCCTTACACCCTTTGCAACAAGTTGAGTGTAAACTGATGCCTCAAATGGCATGCCTCTATATCAAAAATACTTGTAAACAATATATATTTAAAAAAAGTCTTAGAAATTATATTATATCTGTAAGCTATACGTTGTATGAAATAAGGCTAATCATGTTGGCAATCATAAATTGTGCTTGTAGACTTCTCTGGTAGCCACCCCTCTTCGATCCCTTTCAATAATGTGTTGATGTAGGTGTTGAAAGACATGAATGTGCCATCTGGATCATCACTAATGTGTGGTGCTAAGAACTTCTCACCTTCACTTATAGTTTGTATAATATAGACAACCCTTCTCAACATGTTCTCAAATAGTTCTGGTAGTCCTTTCTTTTTATTCATCAAGCAAACATTAAAGAACTTTAAAGTCTATCTATTGCTTATATGGAAGCTTTGATTTTGAGATATTATAAATCATGTCATCTGGAGTTTTGTTCACTACAAAAGTAATATATGCATAATTGAGAAAAATGAAGTGTGATAAGAAACTTATATTCATAAAAAGAAATTTTAGCTATAGTTTCTAGCCACTTCTTCGGCTTACGATTGTTTGCAATGCATACTAGTTTCTCTAAATTTGAAGACTTTGCATGTTAAATTTTGTGCTCAATTTGTACGAACTCAGCCGAGAGCTCTTCCCGACTCTTCTCTGAATATGCAAGTTCATAAACATCTTGCTTGACCTTCACCAAAGGCTAAAAACCAAAACAATAAAAAGAGGCCCTTATAAAATGAAAGGGAAAGACATACCTTGCAACACACAATGAGCATAAAATTGATTGGGTTGTTGAATTAAGTTGTACTATCATTTCGAGTGCATAAGTGCTAAACAAGTGTTGCGAGATCATCACCATAATGTTGGCAAATGTCATCGTCACTCAAGTCTGCCAAAAATCAAAGTTGCTTGATATCATTGACAAGGTTTTGCTTTTATACAACGAACTGCCCAAGCCTGTATTTAAACACAACAAAACAAGTTAAAGTGGAGTTGGAGGTAAAATTATAAAACTTACGCATTGATCTTTTGGCAGGCCAAGATAAGTCTATTGGCATCCAAAGGTCCCCTTGCATAGATATAGTTGACTAGAACATTGATATGGTAAATGGGATCATCGTGAAAATGATTGTTGATACACTTCATCCAAGCCCCATATCGGTGGTTACTATCAATAATTTGGAACATTGTCCTCGCAAGCTATCGAGTCACAAGATGTTTAATAAACATGTTATCAAATTCCAAGGACTTCCTCCTCTAAATAGGATCTCAACTATTCACAATCTCAGGTGTGACGGTAATGATCTCTATTATTCCTAGCTTGCAAAAAGTGATAGAAACATACCGATATTCTTCGCAAAGCCATTCTATTTGAACAAGTTATATATGTCCAAGTTGACATACTTTAATGCTGTGCAGACAAGGTTCGTCTGCTGCAAATGGCAAAGAGGATTTCTTTGATCAAGTTACAAAGGCCTAGCCACTTAAGTGCCTCAAGTGTTTGGTAAATTGTTTTTTCCCTTGTTCACATAACAATCTCTTGGAAGCACTTATCTACCACGTTGTCAGGAAAGTTTGCAACTCTTTCAACTCTAGGCTGTTCCTTAGGTTCCTTATCGTAAACACCATTAGATTGCCCAACTTCAAGGATTTGTGTTGGTGGTGGGTAAATGAGGAGTCAAGGTGGAGGTGGTAGTGGTGATGGTGGGGGTGGTGGTGGTGGGGGCAAGGGTAGAGGTAATAGTGGCAATGGTGGTGGCAATGGTGGTAGTGGCAGTGGCAGTGGTGATGGCGGTGGTGGTGGTGATAGTGGTGGTGGATGTGGCAATGGTGGTGGAGGTGATGGTGGTGAAGGCAGTGGATTTTTAAGTAATTGCATCTTTGTTGATGTGCCAATGGACATATTGATTATAATATCATCATTAGTGCCGAATTGAATTTCTTGTGTCTTCTTGGCTCTAACAACCTTTTTATGTGGTACAATTTTCCTTTTCTGCAAGAGAAAAATTTTTGTTAGTCAAACTAAATAAAGATAATATGAAATTCAAACAATCAAGAGAAAAATAAAATTCAAGTGGGCCGAAACTCCACCTCAGATACTTTGGCTGTCAAAGGGCTGAGATTATTCAAATAACCTTGGCCCCTCCAGCCCTTAAAGTGCCCAAGGGCAAGCTTGGGCTAGCCACTTCAGGCCCTTCAATGGCCACTTGAGATTGACCTCGGGCACTTTGGCAACCTGAGAGGCCAAGGTTATTCAAATAACCTCGATCCCTTAGGCGGCCAAAGTGCCCAAGGTGGCTGGCCCGAGCTCGACCTCGGGCACTTTGGGTGCCCGAGGGGCCCAGGTTATTTGAATAACCTCGGCCCCTCGGGTGGCCACAATGCTTGAGATGGCCCGCCTGAGCTCAACCTCGGGCCAAAGGGACAAGGTTATTCAAATAACCTCAGTCTCTTGGGCAGCCAAAGTGCTTGAGGTGAAGCTTGGACTGGAGACAGAAGGTGATAGAAGTAAGAAAAAAAAACAAAGAAGCAATCAAATTAAAACACACCCTTGGTGGCATTTTTCCTTTCTAATCTCTCGATCATGTTGGATTTCTCACACTTTCTCACTCTCAAGCTTAACTCATGTTCACATTAGCATGCTCAATCTCTTGCACTCGATCTTTCCCACTTGTGCGCTCAATCTCTCGCACTCACGTGCTCCACGTTCAATCTCTCAATCTCTTATGCACTCAATTCCTCAATCTTTTGCAAGCTCAATTGCTTTGATCTTTTGCGGACTCAATCCCTTGATCTCCTTTGTGCTCAATTCCTCAATCTCTTGCACGCTCCACTCACAGCGCAAATAGTAACCTAATCTTGGCAGCTACCCTAACCCTAATCCTGACAATTGCCCTAACCCTAACCAATCTCTTATCCTGGCCATTCATTCCAAATAACTTAAATCTCAACCATCACAATATCTTTAATTTTATTTTATCTTATCATTATTATTATATATGAATTATGTCTAGCTCCCGCTTGTGTGTCTGTCTTTGTTCTGCGTCCAGCTTGGGTCTAAACCCAAGCTCCACACCATGCTAGCTAGTGGAATACCCATGTCCTCGAGTTAGGCCACCGGTATGCCGAAATAGTGCCAGACTCTGTTTGGCTCCGTTTTGCATGTTAGTCCTGGCAGTGGGATGCTGGTTGCTCTAGGATTGTTCCAAGTCGCTTCGGGCTCCTGTCCCTTCGCTTTTTGGGGTATATGCTCGGGAGTTGCTTCGTGGTTCGGTTCCGTCACTCCCTGGCTCCATGCTTGGGAGTTTGGCATTGTTCCTTCATTCAGTGGCCCAAGGCCCTGAAACTCGGGTTCCACACCATTGTCCTTTGGACACATGGCATGTGACATGTGGCATCTGTCACGTGGCACAAAGAGGGTTTAGGTTTTGCTTCATGGTTATCTTATGGTAAATCACCATAGGATAAAGGGTAAAAACCACGTGTGCTATATTTGGTATTAGAGAGAGGTTCTCAGTGAGTACTATTTAATGAGATTGGGCAACTAGTCTCGTTGAATACGCAGAGATGAAAACGATGGTTCGAGTGGGTACATGTTTGGGTGCAAAGACTTTGCATTGGTTCCTTGGGTATGGATTTTGTTACCTTTTTTGTACCATAATAATGTGAGCTTGCTCTTGGGCTCATAGGATGGATTGAGTTATTCCGGTTGCACGAGTTTATACTTGGGCTCATGTGTGAGGCACATTAGCAACTCGAGGTTACACTTTGAGTTGGCAGGATTAATGTTAGCTTATCGGTGGTTCCATGAGTTGTTCCATGTACTGTGGGTGAAAGCAAACCTCCTTGGGTTTACTATAAGTGGCAAATAGGCTGGTCCGTAGCTATTTAGCATGGCACTAGTGGATCCTTCCTAGGCATGATTACGAGTGGATCAATCAAGACTATAGGGATTAGTCTATTGATTCAAGTAATTATTGTTGTGCTCTCTCATAAACTTTTCTTAGATTGGACTGAAGGTAGTGCGAAAGCAAGCTTGAGGTTTTATCAAAGATGAGACCGAAAAGAGAGTCGTCAAGGGATGAAGGATTAAACATGTAAATCATCTTCTTTTCTTGGAGAGATGATTTGCAACAAGGTGTTGACTCATTGCTCATATTCACATTATGCAATCAAGAGTTTCTATCTTGATGCATGTTGGTTATGATGGTCTTACAAATGGTGAGTTATGGGATGGATAGTGGTGATGTGCTAAACCATTTTGTCTAGGCTTGCTATTGGAAAACTTGGGTTACAATGCTTAATTCTTTTCCAGGGCACCTTACTATTGCTCCTTGAGTAGCTTGGTGTTGAATTAGTGTTGAGTTTGGTCGGAAAGAAAGTGATATGAGCTTGTCCGTGTTATGAACAAAAGTTAGTGGTGTCAGGTGTTGTAAATCTCTATTGGTGGGGTGTGGCATTAATGTTACATTTTTGTCAAATTGAGTTGGCATTTGATAGTCACATAAACCTTTGAAGTAATAACATGGGTGTTACTTAATTGATGATCAATTCATTGTGATACTTATATCATATCCATGTGATAGTGAGTAATGCATTTATGAAGTTGCTTGGTTAAATGATGATCAACCCTAAAGTGGTTGATAGTGAAGCTAATTTACTTGCACGAAGTAGCATTGTAGTAGCTTTAACTAAATTCTTGATGGTGGTCCATTATGTTAAGCATAAGTTGATTCCTTGTTCCTTGAGGGTTTGCTTATTAGGTGTTGGAAAAAGTTGTAGCATTCATTTGCTATAGCTTGTTAGTTGATCCATTGGCACTTGGAGTAGATTGTTGGATGGAGAAGATGTGTAGTAGGGGCATTAACATTGCTAGCACTTGTGTTAGTGGAAGTGGCATTGTTATTTCGAGTGATGTCGCGAATGTGACTTCGGGTATCGAAAGTTACCTGTCGACCAGTCCTTACGGACACTCTTTCCTTACTGCCACAATGGCAGGAGGTCGGTATTGCTGGACCCTTTATTAGTCCCTCTTGTTCAAGTGTTAGTAAACTGGACTTTGCATCTGTACTTGGCCGGATGAGCATAAGGACGGAATTCCTAAGTGTCTATTCAGCCAAGCATACTTGGCCTGGCTTTTTAGTTCTCTTTTGCTCTGTCTTGCACTGGCTTGACAAGAACCCTCACATATTGAGATTAGTCCCTCAATATTGCTACATGATAGCTTACCGTGTCTGCCAAACACCCTCGCTATCATGCCCTTTGTGTTAGTCTCATTTCGGTCCCAAATGCTATTTATGGAAAGTGTCCAGATTTGCTCATTTGGCATATCTACGGAATGTAGAGATTGGCCTGAACACAATGGTGTTCGTCCCGTGTCCAAATTCGCAATCTAAGGACATTCCATATTTAGTAAGTTTCAAGCTTGTCCCAGAGACTAACTCCTGATACTAAGGGAGGCTTGGGGTGAAAGCCCAAAGCGTGTGTTCCTCAAGGGGGGGGGGGGGGCTGTGGGGGGTTCCAAATGTATAGTAGGGATAGTGGGTAGGTCGGGCATGGCCGACCAACCTGAGGCATAGTCTAGCTCCCGCTTGCGTGCCTGTCCTTGTTCTGCGTCTGGCTTGGGTCTAAGCCCAAGTTCCATTCCATGCTAGCTGGTGGAGTACCCATATCCTCACGTTAGGCCACCGGTATGCCGAAATAGAGCTAAACTCCGTTTGGCTCCATTTTGCGTGCTGGTCCTGGCATTGGGATGCTGATTGCTTCAGGACTGTTCCAAGTCGCTCCGGGCCCCTGTCCCTTCGCTCCTTGGGCTTTATGCTCGGGAGTTGCTCCGTGGTTCGGTTCCATCACTCCTTGGCTCCATGCTTGGGAGTTTGGCACCGTTCGTTCATTCAGTGGCTCAAGGCCCTGAACCTCGGGTTCCTATGGACACGTGGCATGTGACACGTGGCATCTGTCACGTGGCACAAAGTGGGTTTAGGTTCCGCTTCGTGGTGTTATCCTATGGTAAATCACCATAGGATAAAGGGTCAAAACCACGTGCGCTACAAGTGATGAGGAATTTTCCTTGGACCTTGATTTTCCATGTCATTTTTCTTGTTAATGTTTTGGCTTCACATTGGATCTTGAAGGTGGTTGAAGAAGAGTGTTAGTGCAATGTGGATATTTGAAGATGTAATCTTCGTGATCAAGCCTTGGATGTTTATTTTGTATTTTTGCGGATGTCAGAAAAATGGACAAAGATGTTCAGTGCTTAGACATATTGTTGGGTCGTGAGAAGAGCTCATTCTCTCTTACGAGA